>NC_061096.1:57499580-57657080 GCF_015104395.2 Macrobrachium nipponense
GCATGGATCCTGTGAAGCGCCTTGAGCATAGTAGGCTCTCCTCTCCTAACAGGCGCTCCCCTTTGGAAGCCCGGAATTCTAGGAGTAGGATTAAGATCAAAGAGCACGCACTCATCAGATTAGGAAGGACTCATTCGAGAGGAGCTCTCCAGAAACTTTGGCTTCCCCTGATAGGCGCCAGTCTGCTACTAGACACTCTCTAGACAGACGCACTTCTTTAGAGAAGGCTAACTGCCCTCGTAAAGAAGCGGAGGGTTCTTCAGTGGATGAAGTTGAACCTTCAGAAGAGGATTTGGTGAAGGACTCGTCAGTTTCGTCCTATAAGATCCTTACAGATCTCCTTCTTCAAGAGTTTGGAGACTCCCTTACTCCCGTCGCTCCTCCGTCTCCTCTCTCTTTATTCTCGACTTCGAAGAAGACGAAAGTTTCCTCTTGTGTGAGGATGAAGCCAACCATCTCAATGAAGAAGGCTTTGAGAGGTTTTGGTGATTGGCTGCTTTCTAAGGAAGAGAAAGGGAAGACTGTGTTTTCTTTCCCTCCTTCCAAGCTTACGGGCAGACTGGGGTTTTGGTACGAGTCTGGAGAACCCCTAGGCCTGGGTCTTCCTTCATCGGCGGATGCGGACTTCTCTTCTCTGGTAGATGCAGCACGACGCTCGGCTCTTTTGTCTGCTAAGACTACCTGGGCTATGAACGAGCTTGACCACCTGCTGAAGGGAATGTTTAGTCTTGGAAGTCTTCAACTTCCTTGACTGGTCTTTGGGGGTCTTGGCTAAGAAGACTCAGAACCCGGATGCTATTTCGCCAGAAGATCTCAACAGTGTTCTAACGTGCATTGATAAAGCAGTTAGAGATGGATCGAGCGAAATAGCCTCCCTGTTTGGAGCAGGGATCCTTAAGAAGAGATCAGTCTTCTGCTCTTTTCTGACTAAGTCTGTTTCGCATGCCCAAAGAGCCTCTCTTCTGTATTCGCAGCTCTCGCCTCTGCTATTTCCGAAGAAGATAATACAGGACATCTCAGGATCTATCTCTGCGAAGGCGACTCAGGACATGCTCGCGCAGTCGGCACGGAAGCCTAGGACCTCCTTCCAGACGAAGACGAAGAAGGAGACTCCAGCTAGACAGGAGCCCTTTCGAGGGGGCCCTCCTTCTAGAGCCTCTACCTCGAGAGGTAATAGACCTTTCAAGAGAGGTAGATCCTTCTCACGCTCTGCCAGAGCTAAGAAGTAGGGAAGTAGTCCTCCAAACACCAGTAGGTGCCAGGCTTCTAAGATTCTCGGAAGCCTGGGCAAAGAGAGGAGCGGACAACTGGTCCCTTTCGATTATCCGGAAAGGATATCTGATTCCCTTTACGGAAAGACCACCGTTGACAACGACTCCGAGGGAGTTGGTGGCCAGGTACAGGGATCCCATCATGAGCCTTGCTTTAACACAAGCAGTGGAACAAATGTTCGAGAAAGAGGCTATAGAGCTAGTGAGCGACCCTTGCTCAGCGGCTTTTACACCGCCTTTTTCTAGTTCCAAAAGCCTCAGGAGGATGGAGACCGGTTCTGGATGTAAGCGCCCTGAATTTCTTTGTAGAAAAGAGGAAGTTCGCCATGGAGACGACATCCTCAGTGTTGGCGGCCCTTCGGCCAGGGGACTGGATGGTGTCCCTAGATCTTCAGGACGCTTACTTCCATGTGCCTATCCATCCTTCTTCAAGGAAATACCTCAGGTTCATGATGGGAGGAAGGATATTCCAGTTCAGGGCTTTGTGCTTCGGCCTTTCAACAGCCCCTCAGGTCTTCACAGGCCTAATGAAAAATGTAGCAAGATGGCTACATTTGGAGGGAGTCAGAGTGTCCCTTTACTTGGACGACTTGGCTAATCAGAGCCAAGTCGCAGAAAAGATGTTTGGAGGACCTACAAAAGACCCTTTTCATGGCAAGTTCGCTGGGACTTTTGGTGAACTTTCAAAAGTCTCAGTTGATCCCCAGTCAAGATCGTATCTATCTGGGGATTCGGATGGCTTCTCTGGATTTTCGGGCTTTTCCGTCTCCAGAAAGGATAGCCCGAGGGTCAGAGAAAGTCAAAGCCTTCCTAGAGAAAGAAGTATGCACAGCGAGGGAGTGGATGAGTTTGTTGGGGACACTCTCCTCGTTGGAGCAATTCCTTTCTCTAGGAAGGTTGCACCTCAGACCTCTCCAGTTCTTTCTACATCGAAACTGGAGGTGTCGTTCGCAAAACCTAGAGTTCTCCTTCGAGATCTCAAGGGAAATCAAGAAGGACCTCTCTTGGTGGGCCAACCCTCTCAGGTTTGCAGAAGGGATGTCCCTTCACATTCCGAACCCCAACCAAGTGTTGTATTCCGACGCCTCGGAAACAGGTTGGGGAGCAACGCTCGGCTCAAGAGAAGTGTCAGGCACCTGGAAGAAGGAACAGGTGACCTGGCACATCAACAAGAAGGAGCTGATGGCGGTTTGGCTAGCTTTGAAAGCTTTCGAGCCCCACGTCCTAGCTTCAGCAGTACAGATCAACTCGGACAACACCACGGCCCTGGCTTACATCAGGAAGCAGGGGGGACTCACTCTTTCTCCCTGTACGAGACAGCAAAAGAACTTCTGCTTTGGGCAGAGCAAAGGAAGATTTGTCTCCTTACCAGGTTCGTACAGGGAGAAAAGAACGTCAGAGCAGACCTCCTAAGCAAGAAAGATCAAGTCCTGCCTGCAGAGTGGACTCTTCATGAGGATGTTTGCCAGGACCTGTGGAAGCTTTGGGGGCAAGCCTCATATAGACCTCTTCGCCACAGCCAAGAATGCGAGGATAGCCAACTACTGCTCTCCGATATCGGACCCGAGGGCAGTGTCGATAGACGCGTTTCTACTAGATTGGAAGGGTCTAGACATGTATGCTTTTCCTCCATTCAAGATACTGGGAGAGAGACTAAAGAAATTTGCAGAATCGGAGGCAGCAAGGATGACGCTGGTAGCCCCGTTCTGGCCCGCACAAGTATGGTTCACAGAGGTACTGGAATGGTTAGTAGATCTTCCGAGAACATTACCACAGAGGATCGATCTGCTCAGACAACCCCACTTCGAGAGGTATCACAAAAACCTCCCCGCTCTAGATCTGACTGGCTTCAGACTGTCAAAAGTTTGGTCAGAACGAGAGGCTTTTCTGCAAGAGTTGCAACGGCTATCGCAGCAGCAAGAAGGCCTTCTACCCTTAGAGTCTACCAATCAAGTGGGACGTCTTTGGCGATGGTGTAGGAACCATCACTTTTCCTCTTCAGTACCTCTGTGACCCAAATAGCAGGCTTCTTACTTTTCCTTAGGGAAGAAAGTGGATTGGCGGTATCAACCATTAAAGGCTATCGTAGCATGCTATCTGCAGTGTTTAGGCACAGAAGCTTAAACATTTCAGAAGATAAGGACCTTCATGATCTAATAAGATCGTTTGAAACATCCAAGAAGGTTTCTCCAGGGATTCCGAGTTGGAAATCCTTGGATGTAGTGCTACGTTACCTGAGGTCCAATAAGTTCGAACCGCCTCAGTCTGCCTCGTTTAGAGACCTCACGAAGAAGACAATTTTTCTCATGGCATTGGCTTCCGCAAAGAGGGTTAGTGAACTCCATGCACTAGAAGGAAATGTGGGATTCAGAGGAGATGCAGCTATCTGTTCGTTCCTTCCTTCGTTCTTGGCTAAGAACGAGAACCCCTCAAATCCTTGGCCTAGGAGCTTTGCAGTCCAAGGCTTGTCTGCATTAGTAGGCGAGGGAAGCAGAGAGGTCGCTTTGCCCAGTACGAAGTTTAAAGTTCTATCTACAGAGAAAGAAAAAACTTAAGGGCAATGATGTCAACCTTTGGTGCTCTGTAAGAGATCCAAGGAGGACTCTTTCGAAGAATGCGCTTTCTTTCTTTATCAGAAGCCTGGTGAAAGAAGCGCATGCGATATGTAATGAAAGTCAATTCAAAGTTCTTAAGGTCAAAGCTCATGAGGTAAGAGCTATTGCCACGTCATTGACTTTTAACAAAAACATATCCCTGAGTAATATTATGAAGGCAACATTCTGGCGTTGCAACTCAGTCTTTGCAAACCACTATCTGAGAGACGTCAAAATTACGTATGAAAGTGCTTCGGGTTAGGCCCGTACGTATCGGCGGATTCGGTGCTGGGGCAGGGAGCTGAGACATATCCTTTGTAGTATATATTTTTCCCCTTGTTAGGTTGTAAGTTTTTGGTTGTTTGAAAGAACATGCGGGTAGGCATGTTTTTCATTTCGTAGTCTAACAATGATTAGATTGGTTAGGTGATCGGTTTATGTTTGAGCTCCTTGCAATGATAGTGGTTAGGTTCTGTCATATAAGTGGGCGAATCCCCGTTGACAGATCCTGCTCGGATTCTATCAAGTAAGCGGATAACCAAATCCCTTTGATAGACCCAAAGAGTCTGTCAGCTGTAGGTCACGCCCTCGCTGAAGCTCTTAAGGCAACGCAGACTCAATCAGCTAAGTATATATCTGACAGGAAAGTTCATGTACAAAAATGTTATTGTTAGTATACAATAAGGTTTTGTACATACTTACCTGGCAGATATATATACGATTGATGGCCCGCCCAGCCTCCCCTCAGGAGACAGGTGGAAGGAAAAATTCTGGCTGGAAAGGGAGATTGGTTCTTACAGCCGCCACCCAGCGGCGGGTAAGGTAGATCACCTGACCTACCTGTCGCGTGTGCCGCGAGTTTTGAATTCTGTCGTGACGTCAGAGACGTATAGCTAAGTATATATCTGCCAGGTAAGTATGTACAAAACCTTATTGTATACTAACAATAACATTTTTAAAGAAGTGGAAAGGGAAACTTCAGTACCCTCAGTCCTTTGGTAGTGGCTGGCATGGTATTGGGAAAAGAAGCATAGGAGAGACACTACTTCTCTTCTGTCTCTTCGCCTTGTTATAAGGATGTCAAGTTTTTGGGAGCCTGGGGGGGGTATGTCGTACCCAGAGCGCCCACCAGTTCGTTTGATGGGTATTGGATGTGTTTTTGTGTCAGAATTGGTGACAGGTGTTGTCTGGTTTGTTGTTGTGGTACTGTGCCCAGGGCAAGGGCAAATTTTTTTTTTTATATTAGTACATCTTGTCAGTGATTAGGCATATCCTGTTGCAAGACTCCCACTGATGGAGGTGACTGCCAGTACACTGCTGCACCACTAAAAGGTTAAGATGGGCAGCAACCAAAGGTAGTAATCACCTGCTGTAGCTCCCTTACCAGGTGAGGAAGCAACAAGCACCGTTTCAGTGTTAGCCACCTCTTTCTAGTTCAGATTATTGATATACTTAGTGTTAGTGTGTTGAATTAGAATAGTAGTCTATTAATTTCTCCCCCCCTTGCAATGTGGGATTCAGCTAAGTAATTACTTAGTAATTTACTTGTATAAAAATAACATTTTTATAACATTAATTTTATATAATACTTACCAAGTAATTACTAAATCAGAGCCCTTCCTCCTTCCCTCTGATTTTTCATGAACTTTGCAACAATAAATAGAATGACGCTGTACGGCTATTGTCGCTTCCACACTCCTGTTGCAGTGGACGGGACTTGTCACCCCCCCTCCTTCTTGGCAACAGCCGTGTTACTGCGAATTTTGAATTTAGGATGCCGTGCGAGCATAATCATTAGCCAAGTAATTACTTGGTATGTATTATATAAAATCGAACATACTGTGATAGAGATGCAAAATATTTCTTCAGTAAAGCATCTAAATGCTTATACTATATGCAAAGAACCCTCACACCTTCGTAGTATATAGGTAGATCATAAATGTGCTGGTTTTATCAATGCAGTACAAACACATGAATGACAAGCTTGTAACAAACATTCTATTCAGATCAAATGCAAATGAACAGTGATCTTTAAATAATTATATGTATTTCATTGTAGGTAAATAAAGACTTTTGGTTATGCAAGTGTTGTTGGACAAGTGGTGTTTGCGCTTGGCCACCAACCCGGTGGTCCGAAGTTCGATCCTTGGCTTGGGCAACGCAGAATCAGAGGAATTTATTTCTGGTGATAGAAATTAATTTCTCAATATAATTTGGTTTGGATCCCACAATAAGCTGTAGATCCCATTGCTAGGTGACCAATTGGTTCCTAGCCACATAAAAATATCTAATTGTTCGGGCTAGCCCAAGGAGAGCTGTTAATCAGCTCAGTGGTCTGGTAAAACTAAGATATACTTAACTTTTGCAAGTGCAAATCAGAGGTATTTTAATGATTTTGTGCATGTAGATTACATGAGTACGTTAATACAGTATACTATTCAAAATACTAAAATGAACTATATGTTGTCTGTGAGGCTGTCTAGGGCCTAAGGAGGTGAATGGACCCACTGCAATATTGGCTGGCCTGCTGAAAATTTCAGTTAGTCCATAGCTTGATGGCTATGGTCTTGTGATTTTATTTTCAAAATACTTAAATATTTATATATTGTTTTCTTTAGCACATAAATCATTATAGTAGCTTGGTGATTGGGCACTTTCTAGACTATATAGTCAAATAACTTACTACTTAAGTAGAGTTTGAAGTCCCATTCAGTTCTCATCATCCTTAGGCCAGCCTAGACAAATATTTTATTTCAACATTGGGCATTGGAACGATACTTTGATAGTATGAATGAATAAAAGTTACAATAAAAAAGTAATTAGAATGCATGTGTGCTTAAAAGAAGGCCAGTATAATCAAATATCTGGAGAATCTGTAGCATAGGCCTATAAGAAAATAATTTCATTTGAACAGTTGGTGAGCATAGGTCAAAGTGTAGCATGGGCTATACGTAGTACTAATGAGATAAATCATAATTATTGAAATTTCATTGTTTATTTGTGTTTGATCTTACTACTGTAAACTGTTCGATGCAAACTTGTCTTTCGAGTGCTTGTGTTGGTTTATTGATGATACAAACCAGCATGTTAATGATTACAAGAAGGGGCAAGGGTTCTTTGTATAAAACAGGATATTATGCAATGGTATGCCAAGCAAGTAAATTGGTGCATGAAGTCAGTGACGAGGACTGTGATGAATTTACAAAAGAATGCTACATCCTTAGAGAAGTAAAGTTGGATGACAAAAATTTTTGGTCAGCAGACATTTGAGTAAATGATGAGAAAGCTAGGTACATTCAAACTTGGTAGTGGATTGAAAGCAACCATCATTGACAAGATGATGCCATGGCTCAGAGGACTCAAACTTTTAGCCTTCGACATGTAAATTTGTGGGAGGACCAACTGGTGTAAAATTATTGCACTTATTCAAATTTGTGGGACCAAGTGGTGTAAAATTATCTAATTTATTCCAAAATAAGATTTCATATGCAGAACTCATAGTAGGTGGTAAAACCTATGTAGAGAATGTGTTCTTCATGTCTAAACAGCCCCATAATTCTCTTTCCAAAAAAAGGCTGTTAATACCTGGACCTGAAGTTTATAATGTTGAAAATGTGTCTAACTTCTGGGAAGAATTTCCAAAACTTTTTAAAGGCTTAGGTTGATGAAAACAAGATAGCCTTGTGTGATGATGCAACACATTTTTGCCTGTAGTATACACTAAGAAGAGTCCCTCATCTACCCCAAAGGTAAAGAAGAAATGACAAAATATGGTCCAACAGAATGTCATAATGCCTGTAACTGCACCAACTGAATGGTGCTCAGGAATAGCAATGCAGTGAAGTGTAATGGGGATGTGAGAATTTGTGTGGATCTTATGCCACTGAACAAAGTGGTAAAGAGGGAAATACTACACCCAATGGCCAACGTTGATGAAAATCTTGCCAAGCTACAAGGAAGCAAAGTTTTTACAAAATTAGATTCTAATTCTGGATTCTGGCAAATATCCCTCGATGAAGAATCAACACTTGATGACATTCGTAACCCCATTCAGACATTAATGTTTGGGTCGTCTTCCTTTTGGGATTAGCTTAGTGCCAGAAATCTTCCAGAGGACAATGTCAATTATTCTAGAGGGATTGAAAGAAGTTGTCTGTCATATGAATGATATTCTCATTCGTGGTCCGCAGGATATCCACGGTGACCATGTCTGAAAAGTTCTACAGTGACTACAGTATGTTGGAGTTACGCTAAACGACAAGTGCAAGTTCTCCAAGCGACAGATTAAATTCCTAGGACACATTACCTCCAAGATGGAATACAGACAGACCCAGGGAAAACAAACGCAATCAAAGAATTTCCAAGACCGACTAATGTTACTGAATTGCAACGATGTAACAGTATGGTAAACCAACTAACCAAGTCCATGCCAGACCTTGCCAGTATTAATGAGCTACTGAAGAGTCAGCACTGCTTTAAGGACCGGCTTCAAGAAGCAGCTTTCCAGGCAATGTAAAAACAATCTCATGTGTATAGATATACTAGTATGTATTAGTACGTTACAATCCTGACGAGGAGCACAATTGCCACTGATGCCTGCCGTGATGGACTTGAAATCATTCTTCTATAACTTGAAGATTCCAGTAATCGACGGCTGATTGCCTATGCTTCAAGAGCACTAAGTGACACTGAGCAGAGACAGTGTTACAGAGAAGGAAGCTTAAGCAGCTACATGGGTCTGTGAGAAATTCAAGGATTATGTATTCAATACAATCTTTAATCTAGAGACAAACCACAGATCATTAATTACATTACTCTGGTTCAGACTGTCTAAGCTTCCATGTAAAATACTCTGTTTCTCTCTTTGACTTGCAAGATATTTATTTGAAGCAACCTAGGTTCAAGGAGTATGTCAGAACACAGATGATACTTTATCTCATGCTCTGATGAGCTTATATATTGCCATGACAGTTGGTCTCCAGTTATGCCTCCTCAGCCACTCTAGAAACCATACTAGGAAAAGAAAAATCATCTCATGGTAAATCAAGAACCTCTGGTTTTTAACACCCTTATAGTTATTCCAGGATCTCTTCAGTTAGAAGTACTGAATGCTTCACATGAAGGCCATCTGGGTATCACCAAGTGCCAAGGACGTTCGAGTTACTAAGTTTGGTGGCCCCTCATTACAAAGCAAATCGAAGCTATGGTTAATAAGTGCCTTACATGGGCCAAATTGAAACCAGGGAACCTCTTATGGATATGTCTTTTCCAGTGAAACAACTATGGAGCCATTGGTACTGATTTGTTTGAATTTGAAGGAAAGTCTTACATCATTGCAGTAGACTATACCAGCTGATGGTTTGAATTCAGAGAATTGAAAACCACTTCTTCAGGATCAGTTATGAGAGCTTTGTCAGATATAATTTCTACAGTCATCTCTGGCAATGGACCTCAGTATGTACTCAAGTTATGAATTTCAAAAATTCACAAAGGACTGGGGATTTTCTCATGTAACGTCCATCACCTCTTCATCTACAGGCCAACGGTGAAACAGAGAGCTGTACCGACAGCCAAAAATATTCTTAACCCTCTTGCGTACAGGCTGAAAATATAAGGGTGTAAGGTACATGACTTTCCCCCCTGGGCCAAAAAGAACATGGAAGTTTTTTGGTAAAATTCGGTACGTCTGAACTATAACTGACATACGCTTCTGGTTAGTGTTATTATGTCGGCAAATGATTGAATTATTTCCTAAAGCAATCAGAACATCTTTACAAGCCTTAGAAATAATAAAAACTATGTGATGAACGTGAAATTTTAAAGAAAAATCATAGATATTATTTTGAAATAATCATGAACAATATAATAATTAGGTTTGGGGAGTTTGATTTACACTTAAATTGTGTAGAAATGTTTGATCTTTCACATGGAAGCAATAATTTTGCTATAAATATGTTTGCTAATGAGCTGTAATCGATTAAAAAATGCTAATTTTTTAGGGAGTACTTTTCAGATTTTCCAACCTACTTATGTTGACGATTTGTATCATAGCTGAGTAAGCTAGTGGCGTCGGGTTTGCATTTTCTTCGAGATTCATCATCTGTCAACCAACCCAATGGTGTTAACTACGTTTTCTATGATTGATGTGTTTTTTTTCGTGAATTTTTCCCAAAAATACTTACATATGTCATCTGTGTACTTATGGGAAAAAATGTATTGATGTGCTACGCGTCATCAGATCACGAGAGGGTTAAAAAGAACACATACCCCTTACCTTGTTCTTGCTTGCCTGTCGTTCATTGCCTCTCAGAAATGGCTTTACTCCCAGCAATCTCCCCATGAACAGAAGAATAAAAACAAAACTTCCTGTTCACCCTAACATTCTACACCCAAAGGATATTGATAAAGATGCACTGCAGAAAAAAAGAGGCAGTATTCAAGAATTACAACAACCATCACTGAATACAGAACCTTACAAGCCCAAGGTCATACATAGTTGTTACAGATGCCGGATCAACAAGACAATAAGGAGAAATAGGCATTCTCTTATGTGTATACAACCGAGAAAACACTTAACTCCTTAACAGACCAACTGAGAAATGACAGAAGTCAGCAAACCAGAAACTTGACACTAAATACTTCAAATGACCAAAGTGCCAGTGCACTCAGTAACAATAATCATAATGAAGTGAGAAAATCTGCTAGGGTGCATAAATCAAACAAAAAGCCTGATATTCTGTGTTAGTACTGATTACATACTGTATTTTTATGTTACAAGCTGTCGTGTTGACAGCAAGTTATATATTATAAAGTTAATGATTACATTCAAACCTCAGTTTTCATATGTTTTGGTTTTCGTGGGTTTTGTCTCAGTTATCGTACGTTTCCTCATTTTTCGTACATTCAGAAGTGCTCCATCTGGGGCCCATCATGTGACAGGGCCCCGTATTGAGCGCCCAAACAAAGCATCTCATCTTTCGTGATCCAATCTGCTTTTGTGTTTATTGTTTTTCTACTTTTTTATTCAAGTGCAACTGCTAAATAAGCTATCATGGGGCCAAAGAAAGTTCCAAGTACTAGCCCTTGTGTAAAAAAGGTGAGAAACACCATAGAATTTAAGAAAGAACTCGTAGCAAAGTGTTGGAAGAAGTTGCATGCCGATATCAGTAGGACAATGCGAATTTAATGCTAGTAGATGCTGGCTTGAAAAATTCAGAAAACGAATGGGCATACATAATGTGCCTACTACAGAGATTAAGGACATGTTTGCAAAATGGAAGGATGTAAAAAATTGTGGAGAATTATCATCCCAACAGAGTTGTAATCAGTGTCTCCAACATGTTTAATGACAATGTCGTATTTACCTTTAGGTAAATTTTGAAGAAATGCATAGTCAAAAGTTTCTGGACAGTTTTGTTGTGCGACAGTCCAGTAACTCTCAGTCTGGTCCTAGTGCCAGCAAAAAATGAAGAGGGGAAGTAACGTCAGAGTGCCAGTAAAAAACGAAGAGAAGTAACCCCTGATAGATCATTGATAACTGAAGTCCTTCTGGAGGGAGATTCCCCTTCCAAACAATAACCTCTCTTCCTCTCAGTCTTCCATATGCTAACATGTGTTTTCCATAAAGGTAAGATAAGAGTGATGTTAAATGTTCATTTATTCATTTCATTAGTCATTTATATTTATTTCTCTTTGTTTTCTGTATGTAAAACTGTGTTTATTTCCAAAACAAATGTATTTTTTGTTTATATTTTTGGGGGTCGAACGTATCGATTGTATTTACATTATTCCTTATGGGAATTATTGTTTTGGTTTTCGTGGGAGGTTCTGGAATGGATTATGTACAAAAACCAAAGTTTCACTGTATTTCTTGTCAGCAAGGAAAATATTTCAGTACCTATTACAGTATTATGGAAACATTTCACTTAATAAGAGAGGTAACTGGACTATTTCTGTTAAATAGATGAAACCTTTTTGCTAGGAAAACAAGAATTACTACTGAATTTGAATATAAAGGTTTATTTGCTTTAAGGTATTCTATATTAATTCCTTTTGATTTTCATGAAAAATGCTGGAAAGCGTATTTTATGTTCATCCTTAAACTTTAGAGGCGTTGTACTTGATAGCTATGTTGTTATCAGATTGCTCATTTGTCTGCCATCTATTAACTATTCTTCATTTCAGTCATACCTATTTCTGGTAATGCTGTAGTAAAGGTTCTGACTGGTAACCATGTTTTCACAACAGTCCTTCATAGTTACCATGTGACTTCAGGGTGCTCTTAGTCTTCTGTTCTCTAGTGCCATACAAGAGAAGTCCAAATATGTCATCTTTTTGCAAAGTTATTCACTAACATACTTTTTATTAGCAACATAAATTGGTAACATTTGGATTTTTTATTAGCAATATAAATTGGTAACATTTGGATTTTATGCATGAGCCAGGGAAGAGAAAGTTCTGTTACAAAGAGTTTAATACTGTACCACATAAAAATAATGAAATATTTTGTTTAAACATTCAAACTTCAGTCGTTAGTAGTAGCATGTTTAGGTCAAACCTCCTGAAGAACTTTTGTCAGACTCTCACATTTTCACTTTAATTATAAAGTATTTTGAAGTTATTAGATATAATTAGCTTGATTGTTTTACATGAGAAAAATCTCTTGGGATAGTATTGTTTGAGTTAGATTTTCAGCATGGTTGAACTGACCTTGTAACTAAGTTACCAAATTATGTGCATGCCAGCATTCTTTTATAAAATGAGTCATGACTCCAGGAAGTTGACTGTAGTGATACTACAAACGTATTTTGAAAGAAAGTATGCTAGACCGCACATATATAATATATGTGGTACTATACTACTGTATTTTTAGTTTTTCTATGTAACTATAAGAGCAGTACATGTCTGCCATACTCTTTTCAGTAACCATTTCATTATTTTACTGATTTTTCAGTATGGGTTATTCAGAGATGAACATCAAGATTTTAAAGAAGAAATGAAGAGGCAGCGGGCATTACGTGGTAAAGGAAAGCCTAAAAAAGGAGAGGGAAAGAGAGCGAAGAAATAGTTAACTTCTGTGACAACTGATGCAAGTAGCACCAAGAATGTAAATGTTAGTAAATACTGGTAACAAGTATTTGTATTGACATTCATCCTCTGAGTGAAAAAATTCATTAAATTCCATAATTTATGCAGTTCAATGAGAATACGTACAGTCAACATTATAGTGCATCCTTGACATACGGCAGTCCGATCCTAGGGTGCTTTTTCAGCGCTGTTAATGACATTTTACAATGCTGTAACTTGATGCAACATCAAGTTAAGGCGAAGTAAGCACCGATAACTGAGAAAAACAGACTTATTGCGGAAATCAACATACAGCGCAGCACTGGAATGGATCCCCTGCCGTAAGTTGAGGGCGCACTATATAGTTCTGAGTTAATACTGATGTAATTTTGAATTTTTTCTTGCAGAAATACAACCATTGCCTTTTAAATAGGTGTATCTGTCAGTGTGAGCTGGTACAGTCATTGAACTTTGCAATAATGTACAGTAGTTAATTGTTGGTTAACTGGCAAGTGGGAGAATTGCAACAATGTACAGCAGTTAACTGTTAGTTAATTGGCAAGTGGGAGAATACTCCTCACTCACTTTCTGTCACTAGCCAAGCGCCTCAGTGGAGTGGTTGGTATGGTGTTTGCGTCCCACCTCGGTGGTCGCGGGTTCGATTCTCGGCCATTCCATTGAGGAGTGAGAGATGTGTATTTCTGGTGATAGAAGTTCACTCTCGACGTGGTTCGGAAGTCACGTAAAGCCGTTGGTCCCGTTGCTGAATAACCAATGGTTCCATGCAACGTAAAAACACCATACAAACAAACAAACAAAACTTTCTGTCACTAACCACTTTTTCTTCAGCCATCGTCATATGAGGATATATCTTTGCACTTCTTGACTGTCAAGTTGAACTAGTATTGTCTTGTTTGAGTTTTTTTTTTATTTTTAGAAGAATCCCCACATTTGATATACAACTTCCTTTCAGTTTCAGGAGATTTTGTCGTGTTGCTATTGTAGAGGAGATTTTTTCTACTGTTGGGAGTTCAACATTCTGTGGAATCTACTGTTGATGCAACTCTTACATCACCTGCTGCTAAATAACTAGGAGTTAAATGTTGTCGAGAGTCTTAAGTCTGATAGCAGTACTCCTTCCAAGGACTACTGCAACCTTTTTGACCTCTTTGACGGTGTGAGCTAGATCTGAGTGAGGAGGGCAAGACCTATTCTTCCACCACCACCTCGTTGTCATCAAACTTGCTCCCTGCTACATCTTTCCCTTTCCCATCTTCTTCTTAGGAGGAAAAGAAGTGTTAGTCTAGGGCATCTTGCAAGAAGTATTGTTGGATTTCATGTGAATGCCCTCCCCATCCTCAAGGGAGGCAGAGGGTCTCAGTCACCTAAACATGACAGGGCAGGTATGGGTAACACCCCATACCCATAACCCTTCCCTACATAATCCAAAGGTATCACCACCATACAGGAGTCTGCTCATCTTCCTTGCTTTGCAAGTGCTTGGCCCCAGGATGACCTTCCTCCTTCGGCCTCTGAGGAAACACAAAGGGAGAAGGGAGGGTAGGAGGGGTTATATGCAACCCATTAGTTTGATGCATTCAAGGTGCTCCTACCATACATGCTCATAAAATGGGGTAGGCTTCCCCACCCTTTGCCCCCCTTGCGCCTCAGTGGCGTGGCTAGTTTGGTGTTTCCCTCTCACCTCGGTGGTCGCGGGTTTGATTCTCGGCCATTCCATTGAGGAGTGAGAGATGTGTATTTCTGGTGATAGAAGTTCCCTCTCGACGTGGTTCAGAAGTCATGTAAAGCCGTTAGTCCCGTTGCTGAATAACCACTGGTTCCATGCAACGTAAAAACACCATACAAACAAGCAAACCCCCTTGGGGCCACAAAGGATAGAGCCACTGTATCTTCTAGCTCTTCAGTGTGCCCATTACAGAGATCTACCTTGAGCTCTTCCTCCTGTCTCTCTTTGGAGACACACCTGACAGAACCTGTGCAACATCAGTGACCTTGACAGTGGACACACACCTAAGATACTGTGCCTTATCAGGCTGGTCTGGTTGTATAATCCTACACAGATCTGTGTTTAAGGTAACTCTTCCTGCTCTGCTTCTCTGAAGTACACCTGATTGAGACAACCCTGCCCATCTACTAGGCATGCAATCAATCATTGGATTGTGTGTATCAATGGTGGGCAGGTAGAGGACATATCCCTTACAAGATACACCTGCTCAGGGATTGTGTAGCAGAGTGAGCATGCATCTGTTCAACTGTAGAATCCTGGAAACGATTACACAAGCATGAGAAAGCCTATGGATGGGTGAACTTCAATTTTGGAGAATGCTCCCAAGTGTTGGGAGAGTGTGATGGCATTCCACTTCTCTTCACACACAGATATCAACTCTTCTCCTTGACTTTTTAGGCTTTAAGTAGAGTCAATGCTGGTCCCTTGCCTCTGTAGGCTTGGAATAGTCAGTGCTGCCACTTCCTTTCAGTGTGCTTGGAATCTAGTCAGTGCTGCCACCTCCTTCCACTGTGCATCCAGCTGGATTGAATGGAGTAGGGATGCTAGTGATGTGTGACAGACCTTTTGCAGTAGTGGGAGGATCTGTTCATATGCCATCATAATACACTCAGACCCACTAGTAGTGACTACAGACAACTTGGGTGATCTTTTACATGGTAGCACCTTTTCTGGATGCTTCAAGCCTCCATGGAAAATTATGTAGTCTTTTCAAAATCCCTACCCTTGTCAGCAGGGTTAATAGCAATACAGGTAATGCAGAAAGGCACTAGAAGTTACTGAGGACTAGCCTACAGTGTTGATTTTATAGTTGCCTCTATCTAGAGGTGAGGGGAAACTGGGTCTGGTGACCTTAGGGCTGTCAGTTTGGAAACATGGTTTTGAACTGAAGGCAGCTGCACAGGTAGCTACAAAGGTTTTCACCCATATGTTGTTGTGGGCTTATATGCTAGGCTGACACTAATTAGTACCTGGGTATGCTCATAAGAATGGCAAACTCAGGTAGGTATCACCCTTATGTTGTTGAGGGCTTATATGCTAGGTTGACACTAACTAGTACCTAGGTATGCTCATAAGAATGGCAAACTCAGGTAGGTATCACCCATATGTTGTTGAGGACTTATATTCTAGGTTGACACTAACTAGTACTTGGGTATGCTCATAAGAATGGCAAA
This sequence comes from Macrobrachium nipponense, assembly GCF_015104395.2. Lineage (NCBI taxonomy): Eukaryota > Metazoa > Arthropoda > Malacostraca > Decapoda > Palaemonidae > Macrobrachium > Macrobrachium nipponense. Next base: position 57,515,713 of record NC_061096.1, read on the forward strand.
CAGGTAGGAATTAGTGATGATTCTTGTCCTGGTAGGGACTAACAGATTGGCTTTGGCAGATTGTCTTTGGCCACCTGTCATCTTGTAGGAAATAGTTTTTCTCAAGGACAGATTCCTGCTCCTACTTCAGTGATGCCAAGGCAGTACTGTCAACTGCACATGAAAGCCAGTCTCTTCTGGTGCCAAGATCACAGAGGTGCTGGTGAAGTTGGGGTTCACAGATTCACTGAACTCTATCCTGAAATAAATCAGTTGACAGATACAATTTCAATGACTGACCTAGCTACAGCTGGAGGATACTCCTATATAAAGGCACTGGTTTGTAGTCCTAGGAAAAATACAAATTGCTTTAAAAAATTTGTTTTGTAACAAATTACTAAAATTTTAGCTTTATACTGCATGACACCTCATTTGCAATTTGCTTTACAGTTTTATACTGTACTACACCTTAATTTTAATAAGAGGTTGATAAATGAAATATATCTACATTATGTACAGGATTTAAATATATATACAAAATACAGATTCTGATTTCATGTAACCCAAGATGAGCAGTTACACTGGTTTCTTTTGTGGCATTAAATCAACATGATTATGGTAACATTAGAAATAACAGGAAAAACTTCAAAAGAAATAGAGGTTTTTGATTGTATTACTACAAAACAATTATAAATGAAAAATACAGTAAATACAGTTTAAAACATAAGTTGCACAAATAACTGGTACAGAAAAATAGAGAATGTAATGAACTGTTTTCACGAGTTACTAAAACCTATATGTATGCTACATAATATGCAGATGTATCCCAAACAAAAAAATCCTGTTTGAGATCGATAATAAGATTGTAATTACAGGAAATTAAGGGATATAAAAGCATTATGCTACAATACATATAATTTACATATATAATTATGTATATATATACATACACATATACATATACATGTATATACTATGTATATATTACAATCATTTTAATAAATTAATTTTAAAATCATTACAACTTGCATGAGACCTACATACTAGAAGCTAGCATCTGGTAATAATTATAAGGTATTCATGTCAATAACTTACTCTCTTACGTACATAGGTCTGCATCTGAGAGCACATAAGCTTACTAGCATCCAACATGCTATCATCGTTGTCTATGCCATAACAATTTGAAGACTAATATACATTGAGTACAGGATAAGTAACTTATGTATCCCAGTGGGATCTATCACAAAACCATGTGAAGGCTGGTTTACATGTATTGTACATAGAGAAAATAATTTTTTTGCAGCATTCTGTTATGTAATTAGATATTCCAATTATAGTTACATAAAAAAAGTAATATTTTCTAAAACATTGAAAAAAATTCTTGATAAAAATATAAAAACATTACTCTGCAAACATCATGTTATCGATTTTGTTAAAAAGAATAAAATTCTCAAGAGAAATGTTTTTTAAAGTAACGTCCCCCACAAAAGAAAAAAAATTTGTACACTGGTCTACTCACCAATGAAACTATAATTTGTATGTAAATAAAAAATCTTACACAATCTACTTCCAGTCTAAGAATATCTTCAGAATTATTTTAATATTTCAAGAAAATAACCATTCCAAATATTTTAACTACCTTTAAACTCCTAGGCTATTATTACAAAACATATGAAATAACTAATGTAAGCTATTTGCTGCTACTGCATATTTATATATTTAACTCTCACAAGGGTAACCTGTTAACAAGTCTTCACTAGATGAATCACTTTAAAATTACATTTCCAAGTTTGATCATACTGTGAATGGACAAGTGCTACTTTATATAGCAAACTTAAAGAAGCATCACAAAAGAGTAATGAAGAAAAATAGCAAGCTTTAAATAACCAAAAAGTGGTGTTATCTGCAACAAAAATTAAATGAAATAGTAAAAGAATAACTTGAAATACAACCAGAAGAATCAAGATAACAGAACACTTAAAAATGGTGAGTGTCAATAAGGATTACTCTGTGTACAAAATTTTTATTAGATGCAATCATTATCAACTTAGATCACAGGTTAACTAAGTACTGAAACTTATGCTTTAGTTAAAAGTTTGTTCTACTGGCAGCAATTGCAATTTGTGTTATGATCAACAACAAAAGTCTATAAGAAATGTTTGTCGGAAACTATATTGATAAAATATCCATTTCTTAAGGAAATACCAAAATACCCACCCTCAATTACAGCCAATATGATACCAACTGTAAACTATCGGAAATTTATGAACTGCTCTCTAAGCAGGAAGGAAGTATTCCACATGTTTTGGCAATACTGATTAACCTCCAAGTCCACAAGGGAACCTTCAAAAAGAAGCTGATTGCTTGGACTAAAGGAGAGGTAACTTCCTCCTGCTTGTGTTTTTGTTCACCAATTTTTCAGAAAACCTTCATGTCCCTTAACAACAGTCTAATTTTCCCAAAAGAACTACCTTCAAATATGATGAACCATCCAAGTTTGCTTCACCATCAAATAAACCCATAGTAAAATTATACACAAAAACTTTGCATGTCTCTCATCATATAATCATCCATTAATGAACGATGAGGACCAAGTACCCTCAGCTGCATCCAAAATATGACAAATGTAAGTCTCATCTCCTGAATCCAATAAATGCCAAATATACTTTTTTCATCACTGACTAATCAGCTAATTGTAACATACAAAGCTGTCTTTTTCAGTCCGAGATTTACATTTTGTCACTCCTTTTCTATTAAGCATAAGTATTTCAATGATTCATGAAAAATCTTAGCAATTCCTACCAAATTTCAGTGACAAAACTGTTATGGCTGGAAATATGAACATAAACCCTTTCAATAACAAATTTACCAGCTGGTCTCAAGATGTTTTCACCTAATATTTGCAAGGGGCAAAATCTAATCATTACTAAAGGTAATGTAGTAGATTCTTTCTCTTCAGAGGTTTATTATTACCCAAGATAAAGACCTGTGCATCTCTCACATTATTCTTTTATAAAGTAATGGATTTACATAAAACTTCATAACTTGACTTCTAGACAATTTTAACATGGGATTTTTTGTACTGTGCTAACTAAGAAAGCTTACTAAACATAGTATATCCTTTTCCCTTAATATAAAACTTGTATTTAGGGAAGATTTAAATGATACAACAGAATTTTTATAAAAGAAAAAAAAACATTCCAATTAAATGCTGATAAACTTTTTCTTTAAATTTAATGGGAACATTCTATATACTCCCCATTCCATACCTTCATATCAAGCTTAAATTATTATTACAGCATAGTATAAAGTTAGAACTGGTTTCATTTGACCCAACAACCACAATTCACTATTCAACAATAACTAAGTCACTATTCAACAATAACTATATAGTATTCTTTTTAGATTGTGTTTAAAATGGTATGGATATCTTCACAAAGACAGGATAACCTATGCTTGTTACCAACAGAACAAACTTTACTCATTCCTATGGCTTAAAACTTTTACACCACTCCACTTAGCATCATCTAAATTTTAGTGACCACACTCACCACAGTAACACAGCATGACGATTAAATAAAATAGGAATTCATTACAATACTTCTGTGGGAATAAAAACTAACACTTTTCAACAGTGAAACCTGATGCTTACTAATTATGTTTAGATATTTCCAAGTTTCCTAATCATTAACAAAAAACAAAACATTTAAAACTCAACAGAAATTTATTGCAATTATCAATTAATCCCACTAGGAAGCTAATGTCATACCAAACATCCAGGAAAATATTAAAAAATTTCTCTCATAGGAACAGATTTCACATATGCTTTCAAAGATAAACTAGAAATTATTCTTGAACAACAAACAAAATCTTCCATATTTACAACATATCTTCAGTTTAAAAGGGGAGACAACAGAAAAGAAACATGGCCATTTGACTATCTAATGTCAACAGATAACAAAACAGGATCTAAGGTACATCACCCTTCTGTGTAAATGTCTAAAATAAATTTAATGTATCCACCACCCTAAACAGAAACTTGGCTAAAGCTTTAGATGCCATAGTTGTCTTCTGCTCCGACAAAATCATATATAATAAAAAAAAATTTTCATACACCCTAGTATTTCTTTTGATGGATTCAAGTTGTGGTCTCTGGATAATAATAATGCTTCACTTCCTCTATGACTCTACACCATTCAAGTGCATAACCTTCTGGATCTTCTAAATAGTATGTTCTGTTTGGCTGAAAAATAAATAGAAAAGGAAAATCAACCAAAGGTTTTATATTACTGTTGTATATGTTTAACTAATCCACCAGGTGCAAATTCTAATCTCAAAAAGGATCTATTACTAAGGAAGAGGTGAAAATTGGAGTTTAAGTAGTTAGAGAGTAGGAAGAGACAAACGGGAATGGATGAAAAGTAGAAGGTATAAAGGTATGAAGCTGGGGCCATACAACCACAGCAAAATCATTATTCTGTCAGAGTAAAAATATTATAGCTTTTTATACAGATATGTTTCACATATGCAAACAATTCATTTCATGTGCATAATGTATCAGATAACAATTTTGTTGCACTTAATGGGAAGAGAATTTACTCTTATGTACCCCAATGAGTATGATACTTAACTGTACAATATAAAGAAACTTTTCCCCACCAGAGAGAAAGGAAGTGGCCCTAAACAAAATGCAAAGTTAAGTATATCTTAGTTTGACCAGACCACTGAATTAACAGCTCTCCTAGGGCTGGCCTGAAGGATTAGATATTTTTACGTGCCTAGGAACCACTTGGCCACCTAGCAACGGAACTTACAGCTTTTTGTGGGATTCGAACCATATTATAACGAGAAATGAATTTATATCACCAGAAATAAATTCCTCTGACTCCATGTTGGCCGAGCCGAGAATCGAACTTTGGACCATCGGACTGGTAGCAGAGTGCAAAAACCACTCGTCCAACGAGGAACTCTAAACAAAATGCAACTGATCATATATGTAGCACCAACTTTGATATCTGAATATCTACTAAGGCGAGAGGGTAACTGAAGTAGAAATCAGTTCTACAAACATCATAAGACTCAAAATGTTTCAAAATTTAATTTAGGCACTTGGAAAAACAACTTTCCATCCTTTTTCAGAGAATTTAGCTGGTAACTGTCAAAAGCCAAAGAATGAAAGACAAGAATTTTGGTTCTAACAAACATTTGTTTCACTACAAACCAATTATTTATAATTAAGCCCTAATTTCATGGTCAGCAAAATCTAAATACTTCAGTTCAAGTGAAAGAGTAACATGAAAATGAATGCATGAATCACAATAAATAAAAGGAACATTACAATAACAGCAAACAATAATCCAGGGAGGCACAGTAGCCAACCAACCTAGGATAGGTAACATATAGGAACGATGCCCACCCTTTCTGGGCAATGGCTCTGTTCAAGATCTACAAGCTGGCGTATATGGGATCTTGTATGGAATGGGGCTATTTATAATCAATGTGTTTGTATGGGAAAAAATTATTTTATATATGAGTGATGTTACAGGATTAGAACACAATGCTAAATCAGATATAATCAACAACTTGGGTGAAATAATGGCCTGTGATAGACTTAGACCTAGCTGAAATACCTGAAAATAAAATTATAATTATTTTTAAGTAGGAATATATCACAAAGTATTAACACAACTAATTCATAATCATAGGGTAGTAACATCACCAAATTTGTTAAAAAGTAGAGTTATTTAAGAGATAAGTAACAACAGCAGGCAGTAAACAAGACATAACTGATCCGACAGAAGTTCATGAAACATTAAATATAGGGTAAAATGTACATAAAGTTAAACTCTATAAACTGAATGAAGATAAACAGAATGAAGATGCTTAAAGTGACTTTTACCAAGGGGTTAAGAAATGTAACGGTTATATATAGGGCAAGAGACTAAATGAAATATCAGTACTGAAAGTACAGAATTATATAAAGACCTCTACCCACAAAAACAACAAATGCTATAAACCTACATAGCGTTAAGGAAACTCATCGTCAACACAAGCATTGAATATAAATACACAATAGTAATAATAAAATTGAAAAAAAAAAAAAGTTTAGTTTAATAACAAAAATAAATACGAGGGGGGTTCATGCAAATCAAATCGTACCTCTATTAACTAACTACAATAGCTCAACAAATGTTATGTTTGTTTGTTTGTATGGTGTTTTTACATTGCATGGAACTAGTGGTTATTCAGCAACGGGACCAACGGCTTTACATGACTTCCGAACCACGTCGAGAGTGAACTTCTATCACCATAAATACACATCTCTCATTCCTCAATGGAATGGCCGAGAATCGAACCCGCGACCACCGAGGAGAGAAGCAAACACCAAACCAACCACGCCACTGAGGCGCTAAAACAATGTTATGAAATAAAAATTAAAAATACTGAAGTACGGATGTATAAGGTCTGAATAAACCGAATAGTCCATGAGTACTTCATAAACTATGTGGGCCATACCAAGAAGCAAAAACATGCTGAAACCAAAGTTTTGGGTAATGTTAGTACCCATACCTCACACTTTGTTTCTTTAAATACCTACCCACACGTCACACTCTGTTTCACACACAGTCTGAGCATAGTCTTATAATGTGGCTCATCTCCCACACTTCACTTCTTTGTTTAAATGAACCTTTGCAATTGGTCCAAACATGCAAAAAGCTCAAGTCATAGCTTGAAAAGGCCCAAGAGGGTCTAGATGCTTCCTTTATCAGAAAAGGGATTTTGACAAAGGAAAATCTATTTCTGGGTGAAGGCCTGTGTCGCCCAGTGAAATGCCCTCATAACACTCATTTCAAGGTATAAATAATTGCTAAATATACCAGAGAAAAAAGCTATATGGAGATGCCAGAGTTACTACCTCTGGATCGATCACCTTCATAGGTGTCAGTATAAAAACAGGGCGAGTGGATGCCACTACCACAGACCTTTAACCAAATAGTCTCTCCTCTCTCAAAATCCCTCACCAGCCGTTACAACAATTCCCCTCCGCTCGTCCCTACTTCTTCTGCCAAGAACTACATTCCTAAATATGCACCCAAGCTTGGGCCAGCTAAAGGGTGGTGAAAGGAAAAGAGAGGTATGGGTTCACTGGGCAACACAGGCCTTCACCCAGAAATAGATTTTTCCTTTGTCAAAATCCCTTTTCTGGGACTGGCCTATGTCGCCCAGTGAAATAGTAACAGAGAATTAGCCATACAAGCTTGGGAGATCTAGAATAAGAATAAATCATTTTATAAATATAAAAGGAAAATTAAAACTTTTCCTTATCATCAAATTTTAATGATCTAAGATTAACAATAACCAAAACAGGAGTAATAATGTAAAAAAAAAAAAAACAAATGGCCAAGTTCATACCATCACCAGAAAAGTCAACATAGTTAATGAATATACAGTTATATAAATAATGGACTTTGTACAAGTACCGGAGTGGGCTGATAAGCAATCCAGTCCGATAAAAGGCTAAGAAGGGAGGGAACACAAGCGAGGCAGGTAGGTGAGAGGGAGTACCAAAAGGTATTAATAGTGAAAAGAATGCTAATTAATAATATCCAACTTCACAAACTACATAATTAGGCTGTATCGACAACATTTCCTGCAGCCACAGCGGATATTTAAGGGCCTCTAGAGACTTTAGATAGTGGCGTTTAAATACTGTCGGGGATTTCCAACCCATATACTTTTTGAGATCATCAAAGTTCATATGATGAAAATAGTTAACTGAGGTAGCTACTGCTCAGATATCATGTACCTGAGGAACTGAATTCGGATTAGCTTATTTAATAAAATAAAGAATTTGTTGTCTGATGCCTTTTAAGGAAATGGTTCCACCTTTCTCTCTAATAAAGAGAGGACCTGAAGACCTATTAGAAGTCCTGTCAAGATAAGACTAGTGTAACAACTGGACATAATGATGGGTCTTGTGGAAGAGGGACAATCTTCCATGGAGACCATCTGTTCTGAGGGTCTTCATTCTTTGCCAAGAATTTCAGGTCCGGAGAAAGCAGAACTTCTCCTGACGGGAGGAAATCAATATGATTTGGTTCTCTAGAGACCCAACAGCTCTGATATTCTAGCACCTGAGGCCAGGCTCAGTAAAAATAATGTTTTTCTTAGAAGGGTTATATAAGAGCACGATTCATTATCAGTATCTGAGGCTAACTTGAGTACTTCATTTAAAAACCAGGAGACCGTATGAGGTCGATTTACTGGTCTCAGCCGAGCACATGTTCTAGGTATAGATGAGAAGTACAAATCTCTTAAATCAATATTAAAGCCAGACTGAAATATCTTTTTCAAGGCGGATTTAGTCATAGTAATAGTACTAACGGCTAGACCTTTTTCGAACAGTTCTAAAAAATGAGATTGCCAGATTCGTAATCATTGTCTGAGCATTTGATTCTTTTAAAAAGATGGCTAATTTCCTCACTGCTGAATCATATTGCCGGAGTGTCGATTCTCTTTTGTCTGATTCCACAAATAATGTGTTAAGCGGGTCAATATTAGCCTCTTTCTGTGCCACAAACTTCATGAAGTCCATAAAGTTAGGGCATTCAGAACTCTTAAGGAAGCTGACACAGTCTGAGTTTGTACCACCTGAGTCAGCTTTGGGTTGGGAATCCTTCTGGGCCGGAGTTTCAACTCTAGAAGAAGAGGAAACCAATTGCTCTTCGGCCAGTTGGGTGCTACCAACACTATCTGCCCTTTGAAAGATCTGAGTTTGTGTACAACTTTCATCAAAAGGTTTATTGGTGGAAACAGGTAAATCTTATGCCAATTGTTCCAGTCTATGGACATTGCATCTGCGGCGTGAGCTAGAGGATCCAAATTGGGAGCCACATGACATGGAAGTTTGTGGTTGGATTCCGTGGCGAACAGGTACACCGAAGGTCCAGAATCTGTAGGCAAATCCAATTGAATGATTTTACGTCCATGGACCATTCCGATTCCAGCGGAGTTGTCCTGGATAGAGAATCCGCAATGACATTTAGTACGCCTGCCAGGTGAGTAGCTGACAGGTGCCAATGATGTTTCATTGCCAGCGAAAAGATTGCTACCATCACATGATTTATGTGGCTTGACTTGGAGCCTCCTCTGTTTAGGCAGTGAACTATCACTGCACTGTCCAAGACTAGTCTGATATGAATATTCCTGGCCGGAGCTAGTCTTTTTAGGGTCAGGAAAACGGCCTTGCTTCCAGAATGTTGATATGAAGCTGGCGGAAAACCGTCGACCATGTTCCTTGAACCTTCTTGTGCTGAGAATAGCCCCCCATCCACTCAGAGAGGCATCCGTGTGGACTACTAGAGATGGTGGGGGAAATTGGAGTGGAACTGACTTGGAAAGACTTGATTGTCGTCCATGGATGTAGTCTTTTCCTTAGTATCAGCGGAATCAAGGAGATCTTATCTCTGAGTCTGCTGTTGGCTCTTTTCCGCCATACCCGGTTGATATCCTTCAGTCTTGCTATTAACATGAGATCTGTTAGTGAAGCAAACTGAAGTGAACCTAATACTCTTTCTTGGGTACAGCGAGACGCCCGTCTGTTTTTTAGAAATTGCCTCGTAGCTTTCGCTATCTCTTTGCACTTGGCTGGCGGAAGAGATAGTTTGTGTGCGGTTAGATCCCACTGGATTCCTAACCATTGAAAGCGAGACGCTGGAATGAGACAGGACTTTTCCTTGTTTATCTGGAATCCCAGATACTCTAGGAATTTCATTACTTTGGCTGTTGCCCTGCGACATTCCTTGTCGTTGGGTGCCCAAATAAGCCAGTCATCTAGGTAGGCTACTAGCGTAACCCCCTGAGCTCTTAGTTCCTGAACTATTGTCTCTCCCAGTTTGGTGAATATTCTGGGCGCTATATTGAGCCCGAATGGCATTACTCTGAACGAGTAAGCCTGTCTTCCTAGTTTGAATCCTAGGTAGGGAGAAAAGTTTCTCGCTATCGGGACGTGATAATAGGCGTCTGTAAGATCGATAGAGGTGGTGACAGCCCCACAGGGAAGTAAGCTCCATACCTGCGAGACAGTTAGCATGCGAAACTTGTCGCATTGAATGCATGAGTTGAGATGGGACAAGTCCAGAATCACTCTTCGTTTGTCCGTGTCCTTCTTTGGCACGGTGAACAAACGTCCTTGAAACTTCAGGTGTCTGACCTTCATTATTGCCTTCTTCTGGAGAAGGTCTTTGGCATAATTTAGAAGGTCTGTTGTTGGGATTTGGTGGAATCTGACTGGTGGAGGAGGCCCTTTTATCCATCTCCACCCCAGACCTTTTGATACTATACTTTGGGCCCATGGACTGAAGGTCCAATGGTCCCGGAGGAGGTACAGTCTCCCACCTCCCTGGACTGGGTCATTGGTTGATTGAGGTCTTACTTCCTCTGCCTCCTCTGAAACCTCTGCCCCTAGAGGTAGCTCTGGGACCAGCTCTGTGCTGGTAAGCTCCTCTTGCTCTACTGCCTCTTCCTTGCCTATTATAAGTTTGAAAGGCTCCTGTGTTTCAAACGAAGCGTTGAAGGCAGGGGAGGTCACAAATGTACCCGAACTCTAGGGCTGTTGAGTTGGCTGACTTTGTACTAGGACAAATTGTTGTTGTGATCGTGCCTTAGACGTTGAAGGTTGACCAAGCTGGGAGACAGGGACTGCTTGTACCACTGTCTGTGACTGAGAGGTCTGGAAGGGCTGATACTTCCTGACCCTCTTCCTATTTTTGGGTTGTGGTCCGGAGGCTTCAAACTTCCTCTTGAAGGGAAGGCCCCAGTGGACACGAAGGTTCTGATTTGCCCTAGCTGCTTCACTGATGACGCCATTAACTACGTCCTCAGGGAAGAGTTTTGGTCCCCAGATTGAAGCCTTAATAAGTTTATTAGGCTTGTGTCTGATGGAAGCATAGGCCAGGACATGCTTCCTGCAGTTCTGCCTAGCAACCACAAAATCATACAGATCACACTGGAAAGTCTGCAGTAGCGACTTTGTTAAGACCCGGAATAAAGGTTCCTCAGAGTAGACTGAAGCCGTCAATTCCGCTGTGGTAATGGAATTGATTGACCTACTCAGTCTACATTTGGCTTTGAATTCTGCCTTTACCAAGGCATCTGGAATTCTGGGAAACCTTTCACTAAATTGTGTGGAAGCACAGTCTGGGTCGAGTCTGCCCACTGTGAAAGTTTCCGGAGCGCCTACCCAGCGCTCCAGATCTCCGGGAAAGAGCTGAGAGGTACTGTCTCTCTAAGTTGAGGCATTGGTTTTTCCTCTATTCCTGCTTGCAGAGTTAATTCTGCAATCTTGGAAATACAAGGGGTCGGGATGTTATCCCTTACCACAAACATAGTATAAATGATATTGTTATGATACAATAAAGTTTTATGCATACTTACCTGGCAGGTATATATATAGCTTATCCTCTTGACGCACTGGCAGAATTTCAAAACTCGCGGCAACCGCTAGTACACTGGTAGTTCAGGTGATGGCCACCCCGTTCCCGTGGCGCTGGTACTTGGAACTATTCCGTTTTCCTCAGATTTTCCTCTGAACCCTGTCTCCTGAGGGGAGGAGGGTGGGAATTTAATTATATATACCTGCCAGGTAAGTATGCATAAAACTTTATTGTATCATAACAATATCATTTTTATGCATGACACTTACCTGGCAGGTATATATATAGCTGATTGACACATTTGGAGGTGGGTCATAGACAGCAACATCGTCATAATTCAAAAATTAACTAAATTTTTAAAATTTATTTATTAAGTTCCTTACCTGCTAAGGTAGCTGACTTCGTAGGTCCTGCCTCTTAGCCTGCTAAACCTTAGTAGCTTCTCAACTAGGATGTGGACCTGTTTGTTTGAGAAAGCTAACAACAAGGGTCTGACAACTGGACATGACCAATCTGCTGACAGAGAACCCTAGCCCTCATTTACCACGGGCATTCATGCTAGGAAAAGTTAGTCACCTGAACCACACACACATACAATAATAACCACTAACCAAAAAACTGAGCTGGTATTAACCTTCTCATCAACCATAAAAAACACTATAACCTAATTAAAATAAAAACCTAGCATGTTATTAGGTTATGGGGTGGAAACTCCTTTGCCCAGTACTGTACCTGAGGATACATACGGGCCTAACGTTTGACAATTATCAAAAGTTTGTCTTCACGTCTCTAAGGTAATGAGAGGCAAACACAGAGTTTGTCCTCCAAAACGTCGAATCTATAATGTCCTTGAGGGCTAAATTTTCCTGAATTGCTAAGGACGTAGCTACTGCTCTCACCTCATGAGCTTTAACTTTAATCAAACCGAAGCATTCTTCCTGACAAAGCAAATGAGCTTCTTTAATGACTTCTCTTACAAAGAAAGCCATTGCGTTTTTAGACATAGGTCTAGTAGGATCTTTAACAGAGCACCACAGAACATGAAGTTCCCCTAATGCTTCTTGTTCTTTCTACGTAAAACCGTAAGGCTCTTACTGGGCAAAGAACCCTTTCTTGTTCTTGACCTACTAGATCAGCCAGTCCTTCAATCTCAAATGATCTTGGCCACGGATGCGAAGGATTCTCATTCTTTGCTAAGAACTCCTGTTGAAAAGAACAAACTGCTTTGTTGTGCTTCCAACCTACTTGCTTGTCAATAGCTTGCAGCTCGCTAATCCTTTTAGCTGTAGCTAAGGCTACTAAGAAAATAGTTTTCTTCGTTAGCTCTCGCAAAGACGAACTGCCCATAGGTTCAAACCTATCCGTCTCCAAGAATTTGAGAACGACATCCAAATTTCCAAGAAGGAGTTCTGCAAAGTCGATCCTTCTTTGTATAAAAAGATCTGAGAAGATCTCTAAGATCTGCGTCGTTGGACAGATCTAAACCTCTGTGTCTAAACACTGCAGACAACATACACTTATAGCCTTTAATTGTCTGATTAGCCAAACCTAGTTCCTTCTTCAGGGTATAGAAGGAAATCTGCAATTTGTGTCACAGAGGTACTGGATGAAGAATCTTCCGATTCTTACACCATTTACGGAAGTTCTCCCACTTCGACTGGTACACTTTGATAGTCGATGGCCTTCGTGCTCTTGCAACTGCCTTCGCTGCTTCTCTAGAAAACCCCCTCGCTCTGACAAGTCTTTCGATAGTCTGAACGCAGTCAGACCCAGAGCGAGGGTGTTCTTGTGGAACCTGTCGAAGTGGGGTTGTTTGAGAAGATCTACTCTCGTGGGTAGACTTCTCGGAGAATCCACTGTCCATTCCAGTACCTCTGTGAACCACGTTTGGGCCGGCCAGTATGGGGCTATCAGAGTCAGCCTTGTTCCTCGACTTTCCCTGAATTTTTTCATTACCTTTCCTAAAATCTTGAACGGGGGAAAAGCGTACGCATCTAGACCCGTCCAATCTAGTAGGAAGCATCGACTGCGACTGCAAGAGGGTCCGGGATTGGAGAACAATAGTTCGGTAACCTCTTCGTCGCTGCGGTAGCGAAAAGATCCACTACTGGAGTGCCCCAGAGCTTCCACAGTCTCTGGCATACTTGAAGATGCAACATCCACTCCGTGGAAAGCACTTGTCCGTCCCTGCTCAACAGATCCGCTCTGACGTTCTTCTCTCTTGAATGAACCTGGTGAGCAGGGTGACGTTTTCTCTCTGCGACCACAGAAGAATCTCCTTCGCCAGGTTGCAAAGGGACAACGAGTGGGTTCCTTGGTTTCCGTATATATGCCAGAGCTGTGGATTGTCCGCGTTGATCTGCACCACTTTGCCGCTGATCCACGGTCTGAACGCTTTCAGAGCCAAGAAGATCGCCATCAGTTCCTTCCTGTTTATGTGCTGCCTTTTCTTCTTCGTTCCAAAGGCCTGACTCCTCCCGAGGCCCAGCGTCGCTCCCAGCCTGCGTCTGACGCGTTCGGAAAATAATATCCGGTCTGGTTCCTCTGCTGGAGTGACGTACCCTCTGACAATCTCCCCGGAACTAGCCACCACTTTAATTCCTCCTTTATCTTTGAAGGAATTGAAACCGGAAGGAATCTGGTTGCGATCTTCTTGGCCAGACTTCGTTCAGAAAGAACTGTAAGGGCCTCATGTGAAGTCTCCCTATGAAATGAACCGCTCTAACGAAGAGAGTGTCCCCAGCAGGCTCATCCACTCTCTCGCCGAGCATTGGTCTTTCAATAGGAATTCTTGCACTTTCCGCCGGCACATGGTCTGCCTTTCGGGTGACGGAAAAGCCCGAAAAGTCACTGAGGATCAGCAATCCCCAAATAAACTAGCTCCTGAGAGGGGATCAACCGTGACTTTTTCAGGTTTACCATCAGACCCAGTTGCTGAGTTAACTCCAATGTGATCGTGTCCTCCAGACATTGCTGTTTTGATTGTGCTCTTATGAGCCAATCGTCGAGGTAGAGAGAGACTCTGACTCCTGACAAATGAAGCCACTTCGCCACATTCGACATCATTCTTGTAAAAATTTGAGGAGCCGTGCACAGACCGAAACAAAGGGCTTTGAATTGATAAATCCTGTCCTGGATCACGAATCTCAAATATTTCCTGGACCTTGGGTGAATTGGAATATGGAAGTACGCATCCTGAAGGTCCAGCGTTACCATCCAGTCCCCTGGTCGTACCGCTGCCAGTACTGAATCGTTCGTCTCCATCGTAAACTTGGTCTTTTCTACGAACAAGTTTAGCTGGCTTACGTCCAGTACTGGCCTCCAACCTCCTGATGACTTCGGTACTAGAAACAGACGGTTGTAAAAACCTGGAGATTCGTGATCCAGAACCGGTTCTATGGCCCCCTTTCCTCCTAACATGCTGACAGCCTGATGCCAAAGAGCCTCTCTCTTCTCTAAATCGATGTAATGAGCCCCTAGGGCTCTCGGAGCTGTAGCGAGAGGTGGTTTCTTGAGAAAGGGGATCTTGTACCCTTCCTTCGCTACCTTTACAGACCAAGGATCCGCTCCTTTGCTTTGCCAGACTTCCCAGAAGTCTAAAAGTCTGGCCCCCACACAAGTCTGGAGGACTTCTGACTCATTGTTTGGTAGACGTTTTGGAACCTCTTTTGGTTGGACTCTTTTCCCTCTCTAAATGCTGGTCGGGAAAAGTCCTACCCCGAAAGGGCTGCTGTGATGTCTTTGTATCCTTCGGGGTCTTCTTCATTACATTAGAAGGTAAATACTTCCTTACAGAAGACGTAAGAAGATCGAGGTAGCCTTCTGAGTGAGGGAGAGAGATATGTCCTTAATGATATCTGAGGAAGAAGCTGTCCTGAAAGCGGAGAGAACATCAACTCGACTTTTGCGCATTCGACACTCCTTTAGCAGCGAACGAGCACAAGAGATGTCTTTTTCTTCAAGACGCCTGCTGTAAAAAGGTGAAGCCAATTCATTAGCTCCATCTCTCAAGGCTTTATCATACAGGACATGATACTTCTCGACAACTCGGATTCTGACGATCTTCCATCTCCGAAGTCCGAGCCAGGGCCCCCAACGACCAGTCAAGAAAATTAAACACCTCAAAAGACGATAGATACCTTTGAGTAAATGGTCGAACTCTGACGAAGTCCACCACACTTTGGCTGAATGTAAGCATGTCTACGGAGCTGTCCAACTATGTTTGGAAAAGTCTCCCTGGGAGGAGGCAGGAACTCCCAGGCCAAGACTTTCCCCCGTAGCATACCAAACACCAGACTTCGAAGCCAACTTGGCCGAGGAAATGCAAAAGAAGTCTTCCCCGACTCTCTCTTCTCCTTCAACCACTCATTTACCGCGTTGAAGGGCTTTCTTGGCCGAAATAGACAAAGTCATTTTCAAAAAAGACGATTTCTTGGCTGTCTTCGTCTTCGAAAATTGCGACAAGGGCGATGGAGGACCTGAAGGTTGAAAATCTCCTTCAAACAAAGAAAGAAGGCACTCTGTTATCTCTTGTAGTCCGAGAAGGAGCTTCCGCATTCTTGTCCTCTTCCGCACTCTCCACAAGTTCTTCCTCCTGCGATGAAATATCTTGAAAACCAAGATCCTGATGACTCTCCAAAGCGGACTCCTTATGCAGAGCCTGCTTAGAAAGCGAATGCGGCGCTGTCTCCTTATAAAACTCCTCTCTTCCTTGTCGAGAAACAGTTTTGACTTGCTCTGCCCGCCTGCGTCCTGCGTCCTCCTGAACGTATGCGTCCACCATGCGTCCATCACTCTTCCTCTTGCGTCCTGCGTCCTGCACTGCTTCGTCCTTCTTAAGGGATGCACTGCGTCCTGGCTCGCGTTGCACGTCCTGCGTCCTCTTGGAGGACTTAACCGGGAGAGACGAGTCCTTACGTCTAACCGAAGGTTGTTCGGGCTTCTCCCATGATTGAACAATCACTGCCAATCTCTCCTGCATGTCCCGCAGAACTTCCTTCGTCTCCGCTTCCTTACGAGACTCCTGATGATGAGGAGATCGAGGACGCACCGGGTCTAATACGGAGAGGCGAGCGAACCTGCGGTCTACGCAGAGGAGTTCCCTCTAAGCGGAGAAACACCTCTCACCGCACCGCTAGAAACTTCCAACTGACGAGAAATCCTCTTCCTTTTGAAAGGGATAATTTCTTCATCCTCCGATGAAAAAATCTCAGGGCTACTCCACCCTTCTTGGTCGACAGCCCTTTCATCCTGTGATGAGGAGGGAAAACATGACCTCTTGAGAGGACGCGATACTTCCGCGAAACGCCTACTCCTTCCCGAGGCCGAACTATCCGAAGAATAACGGCACTTCCCAGTATCGCCTTTTCTATGGCGTACTGCAGCAGCCTGGGACGTAACAACAGGACTGCCATGAGGGACGACTGATCGCGAGTCAACCCTCTCGCCTCCCTTCGACTGTCGACATGCCTTCTCCCTTGGTCTGGGAGCTTGACAGAGGTCTCGGTCTAGGAGCACGAGAGGACGATCAGGCGCCCCTCCACAACACTGTCACCAAACACTTCCACTTTTGTCTGTTAATCGTTTAATTTTGATCTCCCATGGACCGCAAGGGCAGCGAACACTTTCACGATTTGTGGATCAGTAGTATCCTCAGATACAGCAACTGGCGCAGGAGAAACCTGAGGGGAAGGTGCTACGTCTACATGTGAATGAGCTGGAGAAGACACTGCAAAGATTCATTCAAAGGCTTACTCGAAGATCCCGATCTCTCACTCCTAGATACAGATCTTCTAACCCGATCTTTTTCTAATCTCTCAACATACTTCATAAGAGCCTTCCACTCTTTCTCTCATTCAGACACTGACATTCATTGCACCTATTGTCCCACGTACATACAAACTCCCGACACTTCTTACAAATAGTATGTGGATCTACCGATGATTTCGGCAGTCTCACCTACACCCTTCTTTCACACAAACTCTAAACATACTTCCTGAATCAGCATACTAAACCAGATCCAAACAAAATGCGATTGCCACTCTAACTTCGTGAATACGATACCAATATCCAAAAAGTCAGTCAACGAGCAGGAAATTAACAGAGAACCAACAACGATGTTGCCGGTTCGGCTGGCAGAGAAAATCTGAGGAAAACGGGAATAGTTCCAAGTACCAGCGCCACGGGAACGGGGTGGCCATCACCTGAACTACCATGTACTAGCGGTTGCCGCGAGTTTTGAAATTCTGCCAGTGCGTCAAGAGGATAAGCTATATATATACCTGCCAGGTAAGTGTCATGCATAAAAACAACCTTTAATTGGCATCAACTTCGTGTTGGTGCACTCCCATTCTGAAAGAGTGCGGACCCATGCCGACTGTGCCTGGTCCCTAGGATAGATCACCGTCTCCTTGGGACTTTGTCTACCCTTACAAAGGCTTCCTCAGCTAAACGAGCGTAGCCTGGGAAGGGAAATTGGAGACCCGCCGGGAAGAATTCATAATCTTCTACCGGACGGGTACCACATCCTTCAATTGTCAGCATGCCCTCAGAGAAAGGAGCATGCAGAGCCAACCGCCATGGGTTGTTTTCCTAAATGGCGGGAGCTTAGACGCATACGGTACAACAAAGGATTGTTGTGTGCCTCCAAACTGAATAAGTCCGGCCAGCAAACTCTCCTGAGTTTGTAGTCTCTGAGCAAGGGACAGGATGGATTGTCCTGATGTCTCCAAGCCCGAAGCGAGCTGAAAAGACATCGATTGGAATCTCGAGTCCACCATGCTGCCCATCTTCTCCATTAGGAGATTTGCAAAGGCATCTGGGTTAAAGCCGGATTCCAATGGTCTGGTTTTAGGACCTTTAGCTCTCAACCCCTTATGTGGGGGAGTAGCTTTCGCCGGGGCAGTCAAAGGCTTGGTAGCCAATGATGACCTGGCGGAGTCCGCTGGAGAAGGCTTAGCTGGTCTGGCCGCCTTCTGCAGGGACTCCTTTGTTAAAGTTTTCACCTTGGGGATTACAGAACCAGACCTACCCCCAAGGATCCTGGACTTTGAGAAGCCCTGGAAGGAAGATGATGAAGAAGAAGATGGACTAAAAACATTAATTTTAGAGCTAATACCTCCTGCCTCACTTACCTCCCTACCTTCTTCCTGAGAGTCGATGGCCATCGGTTCTTTATGTAGGCTGATGTCTGCTACCTCTCCAGTCACTTCCTCACATAAACCCTCTTCAAGGGGGATCTGGGTATCGATCCTCTCTATGATAGGAGCCGCAAGTTCCCTAGCTACTGCTGCCAAAATCCTAGCATTGGGATAGAGGAAAGAACACATCTCCTCCGACAGCATATAGGGACATCCAGCGGCTACGTTCCTACCATAGCCGCCCACCCAGATCTTCAAGTTTGTTAGTGAGGAGGCCTTAAGCGCCAGAGGGGTCTGTAAGAAAGGACAAAATCAGATCCTCTAGAAATTCCCATCCTAAATGAAACTATGTTCAAAATAAACAAAACTAAGGTGCGGATGGTACTTACCGACTCATTAGTTACGTTTTGTACTAAGCTGTAACATACTTCGCAGCCATCCGGACACCAGACTAGGAAGTTTTCCATCTGTACCGAATAGCTGGCATGAGATCGGCAGACTACATGCCCACAAGGTTGTTGGAGAACAGCTGAACAGCTCAACTCCAGACAGTGTACCATCTGTAGGTTAGAATTGATACATGAGTACACTTAAACTAGTTTTATGATAACTAGTTACAGGGAAAAACCAACTCTTCATAAAGAATTGTACTAAAAAAACAAGCTGTGAAAGTCTCCGCTTGCTCTGGAATCCATAATCTCATTATCATGATCGCTAATACCGACGGAACTGGTTTCATACGAACAGAACAGGGAGCCAGGTAAACCTGGTCTGAATCTGAATGCACTGGAAAAAAGAGTAGCTATTCCAAGTTATATGGAAAAGTATTCTAAACCTGGTTCTCCCCACCCCCCCACCGACCGGAATGGGGGCGGTAGCAAAAAATTTGAGAATAATGAAAAACAGAGCGGTGGACACAGCAGTACTAATAACTTCCGGTGTGTAAAACCCTGGCGAGAGTGATGATAGATCACACTTCAACCGGGAAACACAGAGCCGGCTAAGTACCCACGGAGATTACATAATCTCTATTCCTTGACCTCCTCTGACTAATCCCCCCGATTAGTGCTCACTCCAGCTGTCGTCCGAAGGTTTACTAGACAGTGAGCTAACAAAACCCACCAACAAACCGGCCGGAAGGGAAAGAGGGCAGGAAGGGGTAATTAGTAAATTTACAAAAAGGGGTATAACAGAATACGTAAACTACAACTCCTAACCTCCTCCGATAATCGATGGTGCTCAACGCTCCAGCTGCCGTTCCCCGAAGGTTTACTAGAACAGCGAGCTAACAAACACCACCGGAAACGATTCCGGGCCGGAAGGAAGAGCACGGAGGGGGAATGGGTAAATTAGGGGTAATCGCCTGCAACCCCTAGCCGACCTGGGTCCCCAGGTTAAGTCAAACCTTCCGAGAAGCCGTGAAAAAACCTCCTACAACTAAAGGGGGCAGAAGACAGCAGGCCAACTGACACCCTAAAAGAGGAATTACCCGAGGCTATAATAACTAAAATACTGAAACAGGAATTATTGGAAGTACCGACGAATAAAATAATTCACCTACTAACCTAGCCTAACCCTTGTCCCACATTTGTTCCACCATTTGTCGAAGAGTATCCCTCAGCACAGGGTCCTTGTATCTGGCGGACAGTTCCCTCGGTGTTGACGTCAGGGGAGGACTGTCCTTGAAGGGGATGTAATATCCCTTCTTGATGACTGACAGCGACCAGGTGTCGTCTCCTATCCGTGCCCAGGCTTCCGCAAATTCCTGTAGCCTGGCACCTACTGGTGTTTGGAGGATCTCGATCTCATTTACCCTTTTTAAAGGTCGGAAGAAGGCTCTCTTCCTTTTCATTTTTCCGTAGCTTTCCTTTTGCAGGTTGCTCTAGAAGGAGGGCCTCCTCGAAAGGGCTGTTGCGATGTACGAGCCCCTTTCTTGTCTTCAATGACCACAGGTCTATTCTTCTTCGAAGATTGCATGAGAAGATCCTGAGTCGCCTTCTCAGTTAGAGAATGTGAAATATCCTTCACTAACTGAGAAGGGAACAAATGCTCTGATAATGGAGCGAAAAGTAAAGCGGCTCTCTGCGAGGGAGAGACGGCTTTAGTCAAGAATTAACTGAAAACCGCTCTCTTTTTTAAAATTCCCGCTCCAAAGAGAGAGGTGACTTCTCCTGAACCATCCTGAACCGCTTTATCTATGCATGCCAGGATGCTCAGCAAAACTTCTGGGTTTAGGCCTTCTGCGTCATGGGTCTTTTTAGCCAAAACCCCAAGGGACCAATCCAGGAAATTGAACACTTCCAAGACATGGAAAAGCCCCTTGAGGAGGTGATCCAATTCAGAAAGGCCCCAAGTCGCTCTAGCCGAGTTTAAGGCATGCCTCCTCGACGAGTCTACTAGACTCGAGAAGTCCGATTCTGCCGAAGCTGGAAGAGACAGTCCCATGTTCTCTCCTGTCTCGTACCATATGCCTTTTCTGCCCGTCAGTCTGGCAGGAGGCATACAAAACACCGTCCTCCCTAGTTCCTTCTTCGATTGTATCTAGGAACCGAGAGACTGGAGGGCCCTCTTCATTGAGATGGCCGGTCTCATTTTAAGGAAGGACGATGACTTCAGAGCTTTAGCACTTGAAAAGAGAGCGCGGAGAAAGCGGAGCAGCTGGGGTCAGAGAATCTCCATATTCTTTGAGGAGTGCCGTTAGAACTTTATAATTCGATAGTCCTTCTTTACTTGGAGCCTATTCTTCTGACACTTCCTCTAGCTCGAGAGGGTCAGAAGGAGAACGATCCCTTTTATCGCATGTTTCTTCCTTCGACCTCACTCTTTCCGAAGGCAAAGGACTTCTCATAGGTGAGGGACTAAGTGACATCGCCTCCCTATGTCTAATCACTGGCGAATCTTGTCTAACTGGCGCCTGGCTGGCTCCTCTCGCCTGGCTGGCGCCTCGCGCCTGGCTGGCGCCTCGCGCCTGGTCGGCGCCTCGTTCCTGGCTGGCGCCTGGTTGGCATCTGGCACCTGGAAGGATCCTGGTTGTGATCTGGCGCCTTGCGCCTGGTTGGCTCTTCACGCCCTGCGAAAACTTCTCTCTTGTACAGCGAATCAATTTCAGGTGTTGCCTGGCACCTGCTTGGCACCTGGCGCCTGGCTGGCGCTTCTTCCTCTTCTTCCTCTCGCCTGTCCAGTGCTTCGTTCCCAACAGAGATGGCCGCCTGTGCGACATCTTCCCTGGAGGGTTCGTTGCGCCTGGCAGGAGATCGGTGTCTAGACCTTTTGATAGGCAGCTTGTTGTCCTTTCTACGAGAAGGCTCTTTGGATAGGACTCCCACCAAAGAAGCTAGCTGCTCCTGTAGATTTAACAGGATCTTCTTGGTCGACGGCTCTCTTTCCTCTTCATAAGGAGGAGAGGGAGATCTGGAAGGCGCTTGAGGTTCCCTTGCAGCAAAGGGAGTCGACTCTTTTCTAGCTCTCTTGATAACCGAGGGCGCTTCTTCTTCTGAAAAGCGCTCGGGGCTAGAATCCAAAGCAGGCTCTTTCCAGTTCCTCTTCAATGGGCGAGAAAGATTCGTGTCCTTCCACCCGCGTTTTGGTGAGGGAGATCCTGAAGAAGAGAAGCACTCACGCAGGACGCTTTTTCAATAGCGGTCCCTGGCAGTCTGAGGTGATACAGAGCCTGCCGAAGGGACGCCTGATCGGTGGGGAATCTCCACAACCTCCGTAAGGCTTTCGACTTTCCTTCTCCTCTGGGCCAGGGAGCTTGGAAGAGGTCTAGGCCTGGGAGCGTCGCAGAGCCGACCAGACGCCCCCTCCACTACACTGGGGACACTTACATCACTTGAAATATCACCATCACTTTGCTCACCTTCTAAAGCCGCCATTTTTTCTTGCATCCTTTGAAGGGAAGCTTTCAGGTCTGCAATTTCCAATGCAGAATCTGTCGGATTTGCAAACTGTGATCGGTCTGATACAGAGGGAGAATAATTCATATTATGAGGAGAAGAAGCTACAGAACTAGATAAAGGTTCATTAGATCTAGATCTACTTAGGCTTTTAGAAGCCGCTTTCCTCACTCTGTCTCTCTCTAACTTCTTCAAGTAAGAAGTTAGAGTCTTCCATTCTTCAGCACTCAACCTTTCACATTCATTACAAGCGTTAGCCAAGGAACATTCAACAACTCTACAACGTCGGCATACAGTGTGAGGATCTACCGAAGCCTTCGGCATCCTCACCTTGCAGCCTTCATTCACACACACTCTCACACCAACACTCGAGTCAGACATTTTTAAGAAAAATCCAAAAGCAAGTCCAAAACAAGTCCACGATAGCGAATGCCAAAACAACGATCCAAGTACGTCACCAAAAGTCGGCCGAAAGAAGATCAATTGCGTTGAAAAAAGAATTCCAGTCAGGAGGTAGTAACAACAATGTTGACACCACCAGCGACAGAGAAAATCTGATAGAAAACGGGAATGGTTCCTAGTCCTGGCACCCAGGGCAGGGCGGTAGATCACCTGACCTACCTGTAGCGAGTGCCGCGAAATTTGAATTTCTGTCGGGGACGACGGAGTCTATAGCTAAGTATATATCTGACAGGGAAGTTGAATGTATGAAAATGCAATTTTCGACAAATTGTCATTTGTTCCGATATGTTATTCAAACCATCGGTCCTTTACAATAGGAAGACTTACTTCTTGGTGGGAGGAATCTGAGTCTTGAAGAACATACTGGTGTTCGCCCAACCTTGGATTCCCTCCCTGGTCGTACGAGCAGAGGGGTTGGGATCCTAGCCTCTGCCCAATTGATCGGGGTATGTACCGCAGGATCAATGGTCAGACCTCTGGACCCAAGTAATAAGAGAGGGGCAAGCATATCTCTTAAAACTAGCAAGCAAGAACTTGTTCCTGTTGCAAGAGGCAACATAAAGTTATGGGTTTGTCTCTTGTTGGCATCCACTCCCCCCCCCCCCCTTGTTGGGGGAAGTGGTGGATATTCACTCCTATCCCTAATGAAAGGGATAGGATGGGGCTCGGTCAAGTAGCTTACCTGCATCTCTTCCTTTTCCAGCGTAGTGACGACCATGTCCCTCTGCCCACAGGTAGAGGGAGAGAAAGATGGGGAAGAGAAGCCAGTCGCACTCTCATTCACTCATTCATTCCTACAGTCACACCAGGAATCGATGCTGTTCTGCCTGCTCGGGTGATGGGTAAGCTACACAATGTGTTGAGCAGCCACCACAGGTCCCAAGGAAAAAGTATCCAAGGACTTGTGGACAATATCCTGAAGGTAGAAGGAAGTGAAGGTGGTCTGGTTAGACCAGACCCCTGCCTTCAGGACCTGCGCCTCGGAGAAGTTCTTGCAGAACGCAAGTGAAGGACCAATGCCTCTGACTTCGTGGGCTCTCGGACGAAGGGGACGGATGTCGTCACTACCATCAGTTTCGTACGCTCTCCTGATCACCTCACGCAGCCAGAAAGAAAGTGTGTTCTTGGATACTTCTTTCTTGGTCACCCCAGTGCTAACGAAGAGGCGTCGACACTCAGGCCTGAGGTGTCGAGTTCTCTTCAGATAGCGCCGTAACGCCCTCACAGGACAAAGCAGCATCTCATCCGTATCGTTGTCGGTGAAATCCATTAGGGAGGGCATTGTGAAAGACTCGAACCTGCCGTCAGGGATCGACGGATTCTGAGTCTTGGCCACGAAGTTTGGGACGAAATCGAGCGTCACAGATCCCCATCCCCTGGAATGCTTTACATCGAAAGACAGACCATGAAGTTCCCCTACTCTCTTCGCCAATGCCAGGGCCAACAATGGCTCGAATGGTCTTCTTCGAGTCAAACTCCTAAGGACGAGAGTCACGTCCCACCCTGGGGGCCTGAGTTCCCTGGGTGGGCAAGACCTTTCGAAGCTCCGTGGGCAAGACCTTTCGAAGCTCCTCATAAGCAAGGAGATCTCGAACAAATTCGAGATATCCAATCCCCTCAGCTTAAGGACCAGGGCCAGGGTGGCTCTGTATCCTTTGACTGTGGGGACGGAGAGGAGCTTCTCTCGGCAAAGTAAAACGAGGAAATCCGCTACCTGCTGAAGAGTGGCTCTAAGAGGAGATAGACCCTGTCTACGACACCAACCACAGAAGACGGCCCACTTTCCCTGGTACACAGCTGCAGAGGACTGTCGGACGCGTCCAGCCATCTCTGTTGCTGCGCTGCGAGAAAAGCCTCTCATTTGCAAGATATGGTGGATAACAGCCAGCCGTGAAGTTGTAGGGACTGGACTGTTCGGTGGTAACGTTCTACGTGCGGCTGGACCTTGGAGGAATAATGGGAGGAGACGCCCCGCATGGGTCAGACCGTTCAGTAAAGTGAAGCCAGTTTACCGCGTGGCAGCCACGCCCAGGACTGGCAAAAGAGAGACCACACCATAAGGATTAATAGAAACGCTTCAGTTACTTTTCCCATCTTTTATTTTCATAATGCGTCTTTTCATGGCATAAATGGAGGCGAAAAGTGTTAGACATTCTATCATTCTTTTAAAGAACACAGTTAATTATTTCATCATACATAATACCTTACTTTATTACTCAGAAATACAATACAAATTTTTCATAATCTTATATACATATAACCTATTACTGGCACAAATTTAAAGCTATTCTTTTTATGTCTGCTAATTCCTTAGTCCTTACTGTTTGTTATCGCCTACTATTAGGAGTTATTGATCGCTAAAATGAATTAACTTAGTATATATCTGGCGGGTCTTTCCTGCGACCTGCGATTGAAGTTTAGCAGCAATCCGCTTACCAGCATAATTATATCTCACTTGCAAATATTTTTCAGTTATTGTTTTAATCAATAAGTGCAAGTGATTGTCCAATGGTTGAGTATCATACATGTGATAATCGAATTCTGAAGATATTGTTTTGCCTCTGTAAGCTGCCAATACTGGAACTAACTAATTTATGGAAGTTAACTCTCCCCAGTGTTTTGTTACAGGACAACATTTCCCTCATTTTTTCCGCATGTATTGCATATATCAATAACATCATTTGATGGATACACCAATTTTCCTTTAGTTTTTAATTTGATGAGGGTGTGACGAAAATTAGCGTCTTTTAATGTTAATGCATCACACTGTAAAGACTTTTTTTTTAATTTAACAACAAAGCCTGCAAAATAAGCTACTATTTTATTTGAACATTTTGACAAGTGGTAATGGTTTGGAATATAATCATAATCATCTTCCTTGCCATCTGAATATGCTTCTTGAACTTCTAAAACTCAATGTCTTGAAACTGCAACCTGCTCTTTTATGCTGCTTGAAGCAGTTAATATGGACACCGACTCTGATGGCATTAAGTCATTATGTACAAGTAGCCTTTTGTAAGCAGCAGAGAATTGTCTCGCTGTTGGATTATCATTACGGCCTCCCATGCTTCTTACTTGACCAAAGAATAGTTCAATATGATCCTGACTGAATTTGTAGGTCATCAAAAATTGTAAAGGCCCACCATCTGATCCAATACAGGTTTCGTACAGAATCTGAAGACTTCGTATGCAATAGAGAAAGCCAATTAATTAAACCAGTTTTTCGATCTTATTTTAAGATGTCTTTACCATCCTGAAGTCTCAAAGATCTGATATATGTTTCTGCTTTTATTAGAAAATCTTTAATATCACTTGCATTATTCTTCTGAATTGGTCTTTTAAATCCTTTGGTATTTAGATTTCGAGAATTTGATGTGTCAAATAAGGTGTTGAATACCAAAATGAATTAAATAGTAGCTTCACTTCCCTCAAATTCACTTATTTTTTCATCAAGGCATTATAGTTTCAGTAAACGTGTTAACTGTCTGCGGATAAAATGGACTACGAAATTATGTGTACCGTAAGTAGAAGAGTACGCACATGAAAGAAAACTAAAAGAACGAATTAAAATAACATTGCGTATCAAAAATAAAAAGAATGACACCTTAGTCATCACAAGGTCGCATACCTACGGTCGACCAAGGGATTAAGTTGCCAGTCCCAATATGGCGGCCAGCGACCTGAGTGGCTTCACTTATCCCGCAGCAAGGCGTCTCCTCCCATTATTCCTCCAAGGGCTGGACGAGAAGGTTGTGCCAAGGGGGAATCTCTCTCGGTGCTTCCGCAAGCAGAGCCAGCAGGTCCGGATACCCAGGCCATTTGGGAGCCACCAGGATCATCCTGAGATTCGGCGTGGCCAGCACTCAGCTGATCACCTTGCGAATCAGACAGAAGGGAGGAAAGGCGTAAGCGAAGAGGTTGTCCCACAGGTGTTGAAGAGCGTCCTCTGCAGCTGCCCATGGGTCCGGCACGGCTGAAAAGAAAACTTGGAGTTTTCTGTTGTGCCGGGTGGCGACCAGATCCACAACTGGACGCCCCCATAGGTTGAAGAGCCTTTCCGCCACGTCTGGGTGTAGAGACCATTTGGTTCTTATCACCTGATCCCGACGGCTGAGCTTGTCTATTACTACATTCCTCTTGCCTGGAATGTAGCATGCTGACAGCTCTATCGAGTGAGCCACGGCCCATCCATGCACCTGCACAGTCAACTGGTGCAGCGGAAGAGACACTAGGCCCCTCTGTTTGTTGACGTATGCCACTACTGTGGTGTTGTCGCACATCAACACCACCGAGTGTCCCACCAAGCGGTCCTGAAACTCTTGGAGAGCGTAGAACGCCGCCTTGAGTTCCAGGACATTGATGTGAAGGTGCTTGTCATGATAGTCCCACACACCTGCAGCCAGCAACTCCTCCAGGTGTGCGCCCCATCCCTCAGTGGATGTGTCTGAAAACAGCAACATCTCAGGGGAGGGAGTGCGGAGAGGCACTCCTCTTAAGAGGTTCCTGAGCCTGTGACCAACTCTCCTTTAGTCTCCACTGAAGAGACCGCAGGTGAAGACGTCTGTGAGGAACTAACTTCTCGAGTGACGACAGGTGGCCGATCACGACTTACCATTGCTGAGCAGACTGTTCCTGTCGAGACAGAAATCGGTCGGCTGCCTCCCTGAATCTGCTGATCCACAAGTCTGCGGGGAAGACTTGCCCTGCTTCCGTGTCGATCAGCATACCCAGGTACTTCATCCTCTGCTTAGCAGCCGAGGAAGCGCTAGCCAAACTCTTGGGCTTAGCCGCAGTAGCTCGAGGCTGCCAGAAGCCTTCGAGACTGCCTGGTGTACTAGGCAGTAACTGTCATCAGTGGACCGCCTTTCTACTGCAGCGTCCACCATCTCTCCAGGGAAGAGAGAGCAGGAACTCTGAATAGGTCCATTACGTAGTCCAAGTGCCGCCTCGCGCCCAGCCCCCCTGGATACCCGGGTAAGAACTGCGTCCCTACTACGAAGTACCAGGTTTGCCCACGGGTTTACCGTCTGATGGGCGAGGTAGGAAATGGCCCTACCTCCAGACTGGCAAAGTCTTATGAAAGCCGGGTCTTCTTTGAGAGTAGAACTCCCAGAGTTGGCCGCGACTTTGGATACTGTGAGGGACCACAGATCCAACCAGGAGACTACCTGAAAAGCCACCATAGCGGTTGATTCCAGGGCAAGTGCTCTGGTTCTCCTACAGGAGCTGCTGCAGGGACACACCCGGAGTTAGCCTTGCTAGTTCTGGGTTAACCTGTTTGGGCGGCATTGGATCCTCAGAAGGCACGTAGAAACGCCGCTGTCGCTGTAGAGGAGGAGAAAGTAGCTTAGACGACCTGCCTGACTTCAGTGAACCCTCCCGTCCGGAGACTAGAGACTCCTCCTGGTCAAGCACGGAGTTGGCCAGCTCTGACCGTGGCAGCCCCAGCGTCGGTTTGGGTTCCCTCTTCGGGCCCCAAAACGACTCGAGCCGGGAAGTGGGCTCGGATGGTGGGAGCTGCAATCCTTCCCCGAGGTCGTTGTGCTGACGAATCAGCGCAATAACCTCGGCAAAGTTCCACTGGATCTCTGGAGTGACGGCGTCTTGAGGAGTAGGACCGTCAAGTCCCTCCAACAAGAGCGACTCCCAAGATCCTCCTCCTTCAGAAGGAGGAACAGCAACAGACCCCTCTCGGTCTCCTCCTGTCACTTGCGCGTACGTCCTGGTTGATCCTAAGACCGTGCCTGGCATGTACGGCGTCGTGACGGGATCGCAAGGGGCGCGCAGGTGCCTCGCTCTTCCCGGCGTAACCCAAGGAAGTTGAAGGTACAGGAGAGGAAGACCTGACGCTCCCCCCTCACTCACTGGCAGAACCAGTGTGCTTGGAGGGCTGCAGGTGATCACCAACCCGCGGTGGGGATCGAGCTGCAGGCCTGGTCGCACCGCGTGAGCTGCTGCTGGTCCCCCTATCCACCCGGTCCCTGTGGGAGCGGCGGTCAGGGGACCTGCAGAGACCACTGTCGCGGTGAGACCGGTGCGTGTCCTGGCGGCGCGTCAAACCGCTGGTACCAGCCAAAGCTGGCGCCAACGATCGGGGGGACCTCTTCCCAGCCTCAGCCCGTGGCCGGTCAGGGACCGTCACGTCGACCCGGGTTACCGGCTGGTCGCTGCGAGAGCGGCCGCTGGCCTGGTGAGAATCACCTGAGCGGCTCTCACCAGCCTTCTGCTCCGTGCCGCGGTCCTGGCACCGAGCAAACTCTGCCGCCAGAACTTTGGCGGGAGACTGTACACTCGGAACCTCTCGCAAACGAGAGACCGAGCCGGAACCTGGCGTAGCGGCAGCGCCGCTAACACCAGGCGAGGAAGTACCGGTGTTAGCCGGTACCCCTCTGGTCCCCGTCTTCTTCTTCCTTGCGGAAGGAGCGACGGGCCCTGTTCCCAAAGGAGCAGGAGGACCAGCAGAAGGAACCCCCGTCCCACCGGAGTGGGACGGGCCCTTAGAAGTTCCCGAAGGAGCCTTCTTGAGGGGGGGAGGAGGCAGCCTTCTTCTTCTTCGGCTTGGGAGCCTTAGAAGTCGAAGGGGAAGAGGCGGCAGCAGACGACGAAGAAGACGATGAAGAAGACGACAACGACACCTTCCTCCTCCTCTTCTTCAGCTCTTGCAGGACAGACGTCAGGTCAGCCATCCAGGAAGGACCCGGGGCTGCTGTTGCTGAAGCAACAGAGCCCGGCTGCACCTGTCCGGACAGACCAGCATCTGGGGGCAGCAACACCGTGGGCTGGAACGACGTGGGCAGGAGCGGCAGGAACGGCAGGACCAGCGGCAGGAACATCTTTAGCGGCAGGTACGGCAGGCAAAGCAGGTAGGCCAGGAGACTTAGCGGCAGCCAGTGACATCCTGGGTACCGGCGGCAGATCCAGGGGCGAGCTCTTAGGGCAGCGGAAGTCTGGGGAAGGCAGCACGAAGAACTCGGGCGGCAGTGGCACGCCCCTCCTCGGTACGGCAGCGATCGGCCCTTGCAAGGCGGCTGTTGGCGTCACCGACATCACATGGGGAGTGTAAACCAGGTGAGGAGGGGCGGCGTACCTTGGGGTAGAGATCGTGGTAGTGGTGGTGGTCACCGCTCCATGGGTGACCGCCCCAGACGCTGAATAAGCCCCTGAATACTCGGCACGCCCTGCAGTCCCAGTGACGCCCACACCTGTCCAAGGTCGTCCCCCACGGAAGAAGCACCTGCGGGAGCAACAGTCGGGTAAACATGAGGGGTTCCCTCTCGCACGAGGGGAGACGAGCCCCACCCCGAGCGAACGGAAGACCCCGAATACAGTTGTACATCGGGGTAACGAGCGCCCTCCTCCACACTCGACTGATCAAGCGAGGAGAAGGACTCCGAAACCTCCCCCCCAAAGGGAAAGGTGCCATACGTGGGAGCTGAGCCGGGGGCAGGAAAGACGAGGAAGTATCAGTAACCAAAGGAGTCGCTGGAGAGCTTTCCGATGACTCCTTGGCAGGCCTTCGCTTCTTCCTACCCTCGTACAACCCCCACTGCACCTCCGACCAATTGACACAAATTACACATGGCTCGGCCCGAGAGCATTCACGCCCTCGGCATCGAGTACACAAATCATGGGGATCCACTTCTGGAAATGAGCGAAAACCACCGCATTTACGCCCCTCCAACCCGGGACACACTCTACGGATGAAGGGGGGGCGGGGCGAAAGCTCCATTTCTTGATCCATGATATCAATAAATAAATGAAAATGAAAATACAGTATTTACAAATTTCACTTTCAAAGCCAGACAAACCAGTAGAAGAATACACAATACACAATTCCAAAGCATACGAAGATGTAGCGGGCAGAGAGCGATGG
Organism: Macrobrachium nipponense; assembly: GCF_015104395.2. Lineage (NCBI taxonomy): Eukaryota > Metazoa > Arthropoda > Malacostraca > Decapoda > Palaemonidae > Macrobrachium > Macrobrachium nipponense. Next base: position 57,546,497 of record NC_061096.1, read on the forward strand.
CGAACAACGTCCTCACACCACACAGCCGAAAGCAAAAGTGATTCTTCACCTCTCAGTCGCGCGGTGCTCGCACTGTCGGACAAGCAGTTAACTACCGAACTCCCTTGTTTGAAGCTTACGACCATTCCAGCTGCCGCTAGTTACCTTCCTATTGTAAAGGACCGATGGTTTGTATAACGTATCGGAACAAATAACCTTCTCATTTAAAGGTGTACATGCAATTCCAATGCATGCATCATTGCAGCTTTTTATGCAATGGTGTGACAAATGTTTTGGGTATTCTAAGAGTAACAAGTTTTTTTAGAGGGAAAAGGTTATCCTTGTAAAGTTTAATTATCAATAGATAATGCTCCAGGTCATTCTGAATCCATCAACACCGAACACCGAAATGTGCGGGTCACATTTTTGCCTTACAATACGACCTCATTTCTTCAGCCTTTTGACCAAGGCATTATTTGGCATGTCAAGGCCACCACCTGTACTCGACAGGTCTTAGGCGTAACACCAGTAGCTATTGATACCAACCCTGAAATGAATGTTATGACTGTTGGAAAACATTCTCCATTGCCGATGCAGTACTTTCACCCATGGTAAATGTGTACTTGAAGAATTTGTGGGTTGAGGCTCTGAAGAATTTCAAAGGGTTCTAGGTACAATGGCAAGGCAAGGAGGATCTTCAAAATGGCAAGACAAGTTAGTGGCTACAGAATGGGTGACACGATTATGATGGCGCTGCTCAGTCTTGAACAGGATATCAAATTGATGACCAAGGAGTTGAAGAGCTAAAGAAGTCATTTATGTCAAAGGAGAAGAATCAGAAAGTGAAATTTATGTCAAAGGAGAAGAATCAGAAAGTGAAGTTGAACTACTTCCAAGTGAAGTGTTTAACCTAATTCAAAATACTAAGATAAGGGAATTTAATCCTTCCAAGGAAGACAGCATCAGAGCAGAAGAATAGAATAGAATAAAGAAGTTAGGCCAACAGCCAAGCACTGGGACCTATGAGGTCATTCAGCTCAAAGAGAAATCAACAATAAGAAGGTTTGTACGGTGTAACTGGAGACAAACCTCAAAGCTGCACTGTGAAGCAATTGTTAAGAAAGGGTGTAAAGTCAGAAGGAAGAAAGAGAGTATCAATGGAAGTACAGGTAAAGCAAAGAAAGAGGTTGTAGCAGGGGACCACAGGGATGCTGCAAAGACCCTTTAAGTAATGCCTACAGTGCATTGTGTGAGGTGCACTGATGGCACTACTCCCCCTCCAGAGTAGCATTAAAGTGATCCATTTGATATATGAAGCAATGGTACCACTATAGCAGGTATATGATGAACTCTAAAGGCAAAGGAAACATTTCCCAATTACAACACTTCCAAAAGAAGGAAAAAGTGTTCACTACGGATGACTGTCTTCCACTTCATCTGCTCCTGATGTCACACTTCAGTCACCATCCTCTTCTCTTAGGACTCCTCAGCTTCATCCAAACTCTGGGGATGATCCTAGTGACAGCTCAGATGCCTTTACAGTGCCCACACCATTATTCAACTTCATTTCATTATTGTAGGCACTGTACAGGGGCATATTGTCATTGTCATGGCTGGATGACATCAATCAACATTATTAATGTAAGCACATTACAGTATTATTGTTTTTGTCATCATAAAGGCATAAAGAAGGAAGCAATCAGAATACATCAAGATATTTAAAATATTTTTCTCATCTGGAGCATTCTCATTCCACTATTAGGTTATCACAGAGAGAGAGAGAGAGAGAGAGAGAGAGAGAGAGAGAGAGAGAGAGAGAGAGAGAGAGAGAGAGAGAGAGAGAGAGAGAGAGAATAAGTAAAATACTGTGTAAGAGATCTGTTATCTGTATGAAGATCCAGACCACTATGACCTAATGATTAATTTTCTAAAAAAATTTAACCAATCCCTGACTTGCTATAAGATAAGTCATTTCACATAAGTAAACACCTGAAATTCTATATAATAATTTATATTATATTTAAAAGCTGTACATAAGTGTTGTAGAGGATCATGGTAACAAATGTTTAACCAAGCATTTGATTTTCCACTTAATCTACAAACACCCTAAGCTATATCATTCTTTAGCAGTAACAAAGTAAAGATTTAGCAGTAACAATGTAAAGAATTTCTTACTGTATGTACAAAGAAGGTTTTGAAGTTCTTGGCCTCAGGAGTTATAGCAGGGCACCATGGTATTTGCCCTTTCAACACCATATTTACAGGATCTACATAGTAGAGATGTGGTCCAGTGGTTAAGAGAAACATTCTTCGTCTTGGGAAGAGTCCCTGAAAGATTTCAAGCACAATGCTGTATATGAAAACAAAACTTAAGTGCATACAAAATAAGCTTCACACTACAGTAATACCCCGAACTTACGCGAGGTTAGGTTCCAGACCCGTCCCACGCAAGGGGAATTTTCTCGTAAGTTTGGCAAGGTCTCTAAAAAGGCTAATAAATGCTTACTTCTAAAGTTTGAACACTAAATATGATCATGCTTCCTGAGTATTAAGCTAACTTTTAAATGAAATTAAAGTTACTGTAATTTCATTTAAAAGTTAGCTTGATACATTAACCTTGTAAAAAAGAAATAAATGGTTGTTAAAAATATAGGTGTGCGAAGATTACATACTAAAATGTATTTCTCTCTTCTCAATCTCTTTTATGAAATTCTATATTCTGTCTCTTTCTCTTTGTTCTGAAATTCCTTATCATGAACAAGCAGTGCTTTTTATTAGACTAATACAACTCTTAGTTATGTGTCTATGTTTTAGAACAGCACACTTACAGTTCTAGATGGTAAAAGTAAAAATAGATTAATTAAAAATTGTCTACCACTGAAAGAGAGAGAGAGAGAGAGAGAGAGAGAGAGAGAGAGAGAGAGAGAGAGAGAGAGAGAGAGAGAGAGAGAGAGAGAGAGACTGTCTTTATATAAGTATTAGGCTAACTTTTAAATGAAATTAGTCATTGTAATTCCATTTAAAAGTTAGCTTACTACATTATCCTTAAAAAAAGGAATAAATGGTTGGTAAAAATAAGTAAATATATAGGTGTGTGTGAAGATTACATATGTACAGACCGAGAGAGAGAAATTATGTAAAGATCATTGACCAGCTAATCAGCAACATTCCCTTCCAGTCACATTACTTTACATATTTGACAGCTCTGGACTTCGAGCTTCTGGTGGAGTTAAAACGAAACATGAAGGGAAAGAATTATTTATAGCATCATTTTTTAATCACATTATTATTATTATTATTATTATTTTTATTATTATTTGAAAATATTAAAAAACATATACATGTACCAAAAAAAATTCTTTCATCTAAGTAAGATAGAGAGAGAGAGAGAGAGATAGTGAAGAGTTGTTCTTTCTTAGTGAAATGGAAAGGTTATTTCTTAAAAATGCTATCACATACAAATTTTGCAATGACAGTTTTATTACTATTATTATTTGAAAAATTTAATAAACACAGTACGTACATACATCCACCAATAAGAGAGAGAGAGAGAGAGAGAGAGAGAGAGAGAGAGAGAGAGAGAGAGAGAGAGAGAGAGAGAGAGAGAGAGAGAGAGAGAGAGAGAGAGAGAGAATGATCATTTTTATTATTAAAAGTTAAGTTACACATAAAAGCTTGAAAATTTATAAATCACATAAAAAATTAAACAAATACTTTTGCAGGGGTTTCTCCAGGATTAAAAAATTTTGCGTTAGCATGTGTGTGGAATACTTGCTTATAATTAAGTTCTTGGTTCCAAGGAAAAGTTTGCCCTATTGTGAATTCACACAACTCGAATCATGTGAGATTGAGGTAGTATTATTGTAATATCACAACATTCATGGGAATTTCTTTATTGATAAAGTATTTTACTTTAAACAATTATCTCCAAGATGAAATACAACCAAACTTACATTCATGAGTAAAATGTCACAAATCCTGAATACTACAGAGGCCCTAATTGTATATTCACAAGTAAGTGGAGATGCAAGCATAAACTACTGGGCATCAATTAAATAAAACTGAAATTTTTTGTTTCCCTACCTTGATTTAAGGAACTTATTTATGTTATAATAATTTACAGAGCTACGTATTGCTGTGTGGCAATTAACCATAACCTATTTGGGCCTTATGGCTAAAAAAAGTCTGATCAATACTACTGCTCTATGCTATGGAATCTCTTCCAAGCAAATCTGAATGCAACTTGATAAATCTATGAAGTATACATGAATGTCCAGATTTATTTAAACCCATTTTCATGAATTTCCTGATACCATAATAAATTTATCTTCTGCTTTAGAAGTAAGTACAGATGGACCTCAGATATGATGATTCAAATTATGATTTTTCAATTTTACAATGGCAGTTGTAAGAATGCAACCATATATAAAAAAATTTTATTTTTATTTTTCTCAGGTAAGTGATGCTGGGTACAACCACCTTGCCCAAATGTGGGGTAGAAGCACAATTTCTCTATCAGTAACCCAAGTTAACTTAGATTGTTGCTGTTTTATCAGCTTTAATTATTTTTTGGCCATCTCCTTTTTGTGCTCATGATATCTACAACGTAGGAATTTTGACTGCTTCAGTCAACAATCTCAACAATTCTAAAGGACAAGAAACAGATAAACAATGCCGGTAAATCTTTGACATCAATAAAATCCACGGTTATAACAAAGAAATGAGGTGGGCTGATTAAGGAGATGGAGAAATGATTAGTCACATGGATGGATTAGAGTTCATAAAAATGTGCCACTCAGCCTACTACCAATCCAAGAAATGGCAAGATATTTTATTTGAAACCCTACAGCAGCGCACTAATGACCCAAGTTCTACGTAGACCTTCACAGCAAGTAATGGCTGGTTTCAACACTTCAAAATGTATCACAACTTCCACAATAATCAGAACTGTTAGGGGGGGACATTAGGGTGTTTGGTTCAGATTGTTGCAAAAGCACCAAATTGGGACCATATCATCCTCATATGCTAAACTACATATTGATTTGTGCTGGGAGCCAAGACAGAGGAGGCCTGGGGACTGAGTAATATTGAGATGAAACAGCAGATGCCATCTCTTGATTTATTCCAGTATTTTTCAATTATAGGTCATTAGTTTTGAATGGCATACAATTTCAGCAGTTTTAGACCTTCCGATGTATTACAATATCAATAATGTTTGGCAAAATATAATAATAAAATAATGACAAATGACATTTCAAAGATTTTTAAACAAAAAAAATTTATTGATTATATCTATATCAAACATAATACAAAATTTGTATCATGAAACTAATGAAAAATTAAAATACTTTATGCATTGTTCCACTCGTATTCACGGGGGATGTGTACCAGCTATTCGCGGGGGGCGAATAGCTCAGACCCGCAAATAGTCAGAACTCCCTTATAAAAATGCCTATATCTGGTGTCAACTTCAATATGGTTGCATGGCTGTAGATCTGCTAATTCACATGATCTATTAATAGGAGAGCACTGTCCCACGACGTAATTGTGCCTGTGACTTTAAGTATCTTTGTCTGGATAAGTATCCCATATATAGCATCAATACTCTCGGTACCATTTTATATCTGAGTTCTGAAATATAGGATAATGTGTAGTATTACATACTCACTGAAGGTTTTTGATTTTGTAGGGAACACCATGTGGACAACTGCTGCCATGTCCAACACCACAACAGTTACTCTAGAATGACTTTCTGGTTGCTCTGTTGATGTCTGGATACATTGAAGAATGTCTGATTTTACGTCAGTTTGAAGCATACCTCTGTCTGCTAGGCTTGGTGGTTCTCTCTGATTCTCATATTTGAAAAATTCTGTTGCACTTGTGTCAGGACGTGAGTGGAGTGAGAGGAAGAGCTGTGTGATTAAAGCCATATTATGTTTCTGTTTGCCTGTGACTTTGCCTTTTTTGGTTTTAGTTCGGTCAGGGAGGCTAAGCAAATATTTTTCGAGTCTCTCAGTGACAGTTTATGAAGTTTCTTCCCAACTTCCCTGATATTACATAAAGTTTCAGCAATTGACTGCTCCATAATATTTTGTGTATCAAGAGCAACAAGCTCTTTATTTACTCTCAGAAAAGGATTGCCCATTTTTTCAACTGTTTTCATAAATGATAGCACATCCCTTTGAAACATGACTTGTAAGCTATGTCCTTCCTCATGGTGGCCTGTACAAGAGGGCTGTTTGTCATGCACTGATTTATACTCCTTAATAATATGAGCACATTCAGATTCTGTCAGTATGAATAAAGTCAATGCTTCTGGATTTTCATAGAGTCCTGTTGCACTTGCACCGCCATGCTCCTGGAGATTCTTGTTGCTCTGTTCGTGTTCTTGGTCTTTCAAAGTGAGGCTGAACTTTCTAGCTGATTCCTTACCACAAAATTGCCCTTCATGAATCCATCATACACCTCAGGGTGCTTGTGAAGAAGCTGCATCATATCACAATGAACTGAAAGCTTACGAGCATAGTTTGTGTGGTCAAATGCATGAAACCAGCCACACAACTCATCACAAGATTGTACACAGTTTAAAATCGCCCTATCTTAATGAGCGCACAAAACGTAACATCAGCATTTCAACTTCCATGACTGTGGACCAGAACATGAATTGTGATGCAGTTTGTGAATGTTTGTCACACTCCTCAAATAACTGAGGTGATTCTGTAATTTCCTTGTAGTCACAATTGGCTGCTTGCTTAAGGGGACTGTCCGCTATGGCAGATGACATGTCAACTTGAAAAAATAAAAAATAGAGTTATTACTTGTAACTATGCAGAAACATGCCGTGCATGCTTTCCAGAAGTTTCAGCCAATTATTTTTACAAATAATGAAGATATAGCGGTTTTTAAATGATGACGTCATCGTAACTGCGTCGTCTGTATGACTGAGTATGACAGAATCGTTTTTGCGTGTTTATTTTTGCTATATACAAGGATTTTTCAGATTTTTTTTCGAGATTCTCATACATCTGGTAGCAATGAAAGGTAGTGTGAGAGGAGAGCTGCTCAGAGCGACTATTTATAGGCGAGAGCCGCGAGACTCAGAGAATAACTCAGTTATGCCACAGACGTCAAAGGAGTTACATGCACTTCGTCACTTGCGTTTGGTCACTAGCTATTTACGTTGTTTTTATAACTTCTTAGGGAACTTATAGCAATGCCGAAGTTACCTAAGATCAAGAAGGCTACTCAGCAACTAAGGCTAGCAAAATTAGCGAAGGCCAGGAGTGTGCTGAAAGAAAAACATGAAAATTCATTGTTATCACCGCCCTCATTGTCTCATGTCTTGCCGTCAACATCATTGTCTGGTGTCACGCTGAGGGTATTAATACCACTTTTAGGGGTAGGACCAGGATCCTTGATGTAGAAATCAACAATAAAAGTACAAATAAAGTAATTATAATAATGTTGTTTTGACTTTTATAAAAAAAAAAGCAAAATTTACATAGCAAATCTTTGGGAGCTCATAACTCAAAAACATACTTATGTGCATGTCGGTAGCCATTACTCAGTTATTTATTATCCAATTTTAGAGAGAAAGATATCATTGAAAAGAGGAATAAAAGTCCCATAATTCTGTGTGACATAATTTTTATTTCTTTCTTTTTTTTTTTAGATTTTTTTGAGTGTTTAGGCTAAATAAAAAAAAAAATTCATAAAAAAAAAAAAAAAAATCAAAATTCTGTCACACACAATTGTTCCGTATATAAAGAAGTTTTTATGGTATGATTTTCAATACAACTGATGTCATATTAGTGGAGAAATCGCTACCTATTTTTTTTTTTATCATAATTTTTGCTAATAAAACTAAAAGTTTTTGCTCAAATGACTTGAAATTTTTATAGGATGAAGGTATTATATGTATCTAAAACATATATAAAATTATCTATTTCGCGTAATAAATAAAAAAAATAGACATCATAGCGGACGGTCCCCTTACGCATATAAAGTGCCATAAGAGTTACTTGGTTACTTGATGGGCATACCTTGTGCATTTAATGTGATGCTCATTAATATATATATTAATAAAAATCATAGAGAGATCGATAGATTCGTCATTCAGTACTAATGTGTAACTTCAACAGCAGCAATGTATATAAGAAAATACCAAATTTGTAAAACTAATTTGTATTTTTCATTAACTAACAAACCTGAGGTCTTAACATTAGGATTTACTAGCGCCAAGCTGGAAACCGGTAGAATTAAAATTACACTTGTGAGATCCAGGGACTAATGGCATCTATACCAGGTCACGGGGCATGTATACCCAGAATGCCCACGGCTACCTGTGACCCATCAGTTATATTTCTAACCCAGTTTAGACTGCTAGAGGGGTGGTTCGAGGTGGGCCTTTAACTGTTAAGACCTCAGGTTTGTTAGTTATGAAAAATACAAATTAGTTTACAAATTTGGTATTTGTTCATACACGAAACAAACCTTCGGTCTTAACATTAGGATAGACTTACTATTGGAGGGAGGTAAGTCTCTACAACTGACTGGAAGTTTGCCACCTTATCCATTTCCGAATATATAGGGAAATTCTAGAGAATGGACAATGAACCTAGGACCAAAGATATAAGCGGATCTATTGGTTTCTCCCACTGGGTGTAGATACCATTCTACTGTTTACTCTTGTCCCTTGCGACTGGATCCACCTTCACCCCTCTTTCCTTATTATCCAGAGGGGTGTGTTGCTACTGAAAAGTATATCATCAGCTAAGATAGCTTCACAGTATGGCTGACCATCTCACCTGCATCTAGTCCGTTCCAGCACATGACGGTACTCTCCTTCATATTGCCCGTAGTTAAAGGAGTAGGAAGAAAGTAGTAAAGAAAAAAGACCAGTCATCCCATTCATTCTACTTTCATACCTTCATCTTAGACTAGACGCAAACTGACCCGCCAGGGGCACTGGATGAAACTATATCACTTGTTGGGCCGCCACCACTGGACCCAAGGAAAAGGTGTCCAAGGATCTATGGGCAACATCTTTCAAATAAAATGAGGTGAAAGTTGTTTGGCGCTTCCACACGCCAGCTTTCAGAATTTTATCCACAGACATGTTCTTCTTAAATGCCAGGGAAGCACTACAACCCCTGATGTCATGAGCTCTAGCTCCCACCTGGCTATCTGACCCTCTGTCTTCTGCAGTATAAGCATTTCTGATTGTCTCCCTTAGCCAAAATGATAATGTATTCTTGGACACTTCCTTCTTGTTCCGTCCTGTACTTACGAACAACCTCTGGCACCCCGGCCTGAGGTGCCTTGTTCTCTTTAAGTACTCCCTTAGTGCCCTGACGGGGCACAGGAGCATTTCAGCTTTGTCGTTGTCTACAAAGTCTGCCAAGGAAGGTATGGTAAAGGAGTCGAATCTGCCGTCTACTATTGTTGGATTTTGGGTCTTTGCCACGAATTCTGGGACAAACTCACACACCATTGATCTCCAACCTCTCGAGTGCTTTATGAGATATGAGAGGCCATGTAGCTCCCCCACCCTTTTGGTTGAAGCCAGGGCCAATAAGAAGACTGTCTTCAGGGTCAGGCTCCTATCCGTGGACTGCCTTAGCGGTTCGTAAGGGGGTTTTGTCAGACTACTCAGTACCTTGGTCAGATCCCAATCTGGGGCTTTTAGCTCCTTTGGTGGGCATGACTGTTCAAAGCTCCTCATCAGCATGGCCAACTCCCATGAAGACGATATGTCCACTCCTTGCATTCGTAAGACTGAGGCTAGAGCAGCCCTGTACCCCTTCACTGCAGATACAGACATATGTTTTTCTGTTCTGAGATATATCAGAAAGTCTGTAAACCAATCACAGTATGCTGACCACTTCCCATTGGTATACTGTCGCAGATGATTTTCTGATATTACCTGCCATCTGAGTTGCTGCTTTCTGCGAAAACCCTCGCTCTCGGAGGAGATACTTGACAGTCTCCACCCGTGAAGCGATAGGGACTTCACGACTGGTGGTACCTCTCCACGTGAGGCTGACACAGAAGGTTGCTCCATGGAGGTAACTCTCTTGGCACATCTACTAGGAGTTCCAGTAGGTCTGGAAACCACTCTGCTTTCGGCCATAACGGGGCTACCAGGGTCATCTTGAGGTTCTGAGACCGCATTACCCTGTTCAGAACCTGACGGATTAGACAAAATGGAGGAAATGCGTTACACGTCCAGATTGTCCCAGGGGTGTTGTAGCGCATCTTCTGCTGCTGCCTCTGCGTCCGGGACTACTGAACAATACACTTCCAACTTTTTGTTGTACCTGGTTGCGAATAGGTCTATGATCGGTCCTTCCCACAACATGAGCATCCTGTCCACTACCTGTTGGTGTAGGGACCACTCCGTTCCCAGAATCTGATCCCTGCGGCTCAACTTGTCGGCCACTATGTTTCTTTTTCACGGAATATACCCTGGCCTTGATGTCTACCAGGTTCTCTATAGCCCACTGGTGAAGTTGAACTGTCATCACATGTAACTGCCGAGAAACTAGGCCTCCTTGCTTGTTTATATAAGCTACTACTGTGGTGTTGTCTGACATCAATACCACCGAGTGTCCCTTTACTCTCTCCCTGAATTCTTGTAGAGCCAAGAAAGCTGCTTTCAACTCCAGTACGTTTATATGGAGTTCTCTGTCCTTGCAACTCCATTTTGCTGACACCATCAACTCCTCCATATGGGCTCCCCAGCCTTCTAGTGACGCATCCGAGAACAGCAAGAGGTCTGGGGAGGATTGTTGAAGGGGGACACCCACTGTCAGATTGTCGTCGTCCACCCACCACAGCAAGTCTTTCCTCACTTCTGCCGACAAGGGAATTTGCTCGTACGGGTGATCTACTGTTGGTGACCAAAACTCCTTCATCCTCATTGTAGGGATCGAAGGTGTAGCCTTCCTTGTGGTACTAGCTTCTCCAGGGAGGTTAGGATTCCCAGCACCACCTGCCACTGTCTTGCTGGCTGTGTCTGCTTTCCCAGAAAGGCATTCACCACTTGTTTGCATTTCTGTACTCTTTGGTCTGTCGGGAATACTTTGGCTTGTGTTGTGTCTATCACCATTCCCAGATATTCCAAATGTTGACTTGGATCCAGCTGCGACTTCTGCTGATTCACCACAATACCTAGGCTGTGACAAAGCTGCAGGAGGGCCGCCCTGTCCCTGAGTAATTCTCCCTGGACTTTGCTATCACCAGCCAATCGTCCAGATATCTTATCAGCCTGATCCCCTGAGCGTGCGCCCACGCCGACACGAGGGTGAACACTCTTGTAAAAACTTGAGGAGACGTTGTCAATCCGAAGCACAGGACCTTGAACTCGAAAGCTTTCCCTGCAAGACTGAAGCGGAGAAATTCCTTGAAGACTGATGGACTGGTATCTGAAAGTATGCGTCCTTTAGATCGACTGTCAGCATAAAGTCTCCGATTCTGACTGCTTGTAGAACCATTTTCGGAGTTTCCATCTTGAAACTGGTTTTTCCTTATAAACAGATTCAGCGTTGACAGGTCTATTACTGTCTTCCACTCCCCGTTGGCTTTGGGTACCAGGAAAATCCTCTGCTGTAAAAGCCTTTTGTCGGACTGCATACTTGTTGCACAGCTCCTTTTTCCATCATCTTCTTCACTTCGTCCTGCAGAATAGTGGCCTTCTGAGATTTGTGGGCATACTAAGTGACGTGGGGTAATGGTTGATCTGTCAGGGGCGGGGTTACCTCGAACGGAATCAAATACCCGATCCTGAGAACATCCACCACCCACTGCTCTGCCCCTAGTTCCTGCCACACCTTCCAGTGATTTGCCAGGCAACCCCCACTGGTGTGGCCGAGTGATGGGAGGCGCCCATCCTATCTTCTTGAGCCTCTCCCCCTTCCTCTATTGCCCCTTCCTCTGTTGTTTTCTATTGTGAAAGGGCCGATGCGTTCTCCTCTTTGGGGAAGAGGGTCTTGTGACTCTATTAGGGATGCTATGTCTCACTGGTTTCTTTCGAGACACTTGCTGTTGTCTTCCCTCCAAAGGAATAGTTTGACTGTTAGAGGTTTTCCTAACTGCCTGTTGCACCAACCTATCGTTAGTGTCCATCCTTCTTCTATCTATCGCTTCTTCCAGTATGACCTCTGGCAACAGTAGTTGCGATTCCAAGATATCCCATTCCTCATTGCTAACAGGGAATCCAAATCCACATTGCGGCTTAGTCTAAGCCAATGCTGCATCTCTCCTCATTAGCAGGATATTTGCCCAAACATTGGCACTTACGTTTGTCAGGTACGCAATCGCCTTGGACCCTGACTGTAGTAATCTAATGAACAATGGTTCATCCACTACTTTCCTTGTTGCTTCCGAGGATGCAATTTTCGCCACTGCTGTTGACCAAAGGTCTAACCAGGACGCAGCCTGAAAGACAGAAGAAGCTGTTGCTTCTAACGTGGCAGCCTCTTGGTACGTCATCGAGGGGCACTCCATTTTAACCTGATCCAAGGTTAATCCAGGCCTTAACCTTACAACATTAGGGTTCATTTGTCTAGACAGCAAAGGGACCTTCGGTGTCGTATAATATTTCCTTTGCTTTATCATTGGAGGGGGAATAAATTTAAATGATCTATTAGATCTTAAGGAATTATCCCTCCCTGCAATCTTTGCGTTTACGTGTTGCAAGACCGATTCCGCATGACTCGAACAAGGCAATTCATACGACACCGGTGGATCCCTCTTTAGTCCAAACGCCATGTCAATTCCAGGAGGAAGCATACTGGCCGGTGTTTCTGTCTTCTCCGAAAGGCTATTGAATTGACGAATCAAATCAATAACCTCTGCATACGAGGCCAGAAACTCTTGGTTTTCTCCTTCCTCCGGCTCTAGTGTACCACTCATCCGTCCACGATAAGATGTTGTCTCGCCTCTATCTTCTGACAGACGGCCCGGAATTCCACGGCCGCCTGCCCCTACGGCCGCGGCCTCTTTGATCTTTGCTGGCCGCTGTTGGCTCGATCGCAGATAGTCAGCAGGGGAACGAGAACGTCTCACTCTTTCTCTGCTCACGGATCTAGAGCGAGAATCTCGTCTAGATCTCCAAGATGAAGGCTCCCTTAAGACAGAGGTAAGTTCGTCTTTATTAGCATTGGCATCGTTTTCGAGCGTCGGCGAGCCCGGCCTCGGCCTTCTATCCAGACGGACACTGCCTTCCACGAACGTATCCGCCGAGGTTGCCAACTCTCTATTTTTCGTACTTTTAATAGGAGCCTTATCGTCCTTCGTACGTATTTTGAACGGCCTTACGGGCGAAACTGGGACCTGCATTCCATCCCCTGCTGCCCACCTTTCGCCGCCGCCAACGTCGATTTTACCAGAGGTATCGCAGTTTTTGCGATCCGAACTGGCAACTCCGCCTCGGCCGCTAGCTCGCCGGCCGTCACCTCTCTCGCTTGTTCGGACTCTTGCGAACGGCTTCGTCTGGCAACCTTGTGCTTAATAGCCACTGATTTTCCGACCTTCTTGCTGACTTGGAAAAGACAGTCTTCGTCCGAAGAAGAGGAAGAATTGATTCTTCTCCTCTTGGCCCGAGGATCCGCTAGGAACTCCCGAATCCTCCTCCAACGCTTGACTGGCGCTCGCCGTGACGTTATCGGACTTAGCGATGACGCCGAACTAGAGGAAGAAGACGAAGAAGGCGAATCACACTTTCTTTTTGCCTCTCTTATTCATTCTCTCCTCTATATCCTGTAACTTCTGCATTACAGTTTGCATTGATCAGAAGGCGTATTAACGTCTGGGAGCCGCGAAAAAGGCCGAGAATCGGTCTGTGACGTCATCACGCCTGCCATCTCAGAGTGTGACGTATGTTGTGACGTCATCCCTCTCGTAGGGAGAGACTGAGAGGTTTCTGCTGGTAACCGCACGTTTGCTGCCAAATTACCTCCCACGTTCTGCATCGCTGTAAATACTGAGTGGGATGGTGAAGCAGCGGCATTAATTCCCATAAATTGCAAGCCCGGGGGATGAGGAACATTCAGCGCTGCCGGACCCTGCTGGAACCGTGACGTCATATAATGCGCAAGCAGACCATCCAAGGTGGTACGCCTGTAGGCCTAGCGCTGACCACGTACCATCTAACCTATGCGCTTGCGTAGCAGGAGCCTGGAACAAAGATGGCGGATCTCCCCCTCTACTTGCTGGGAAGAAAGGAGAGTGCAAATTATTCATAAAATTACCCAAGGCCCCTCCCGACGTTTCGATACAGAACCGCTAGGAGAAACCGAAGGGGTATGAGACAATTCAAAAGCAGGTGGAGAAACATATGGAGCAGCCTGGTTTATTACCGATACAAAAGAAGCCGGTAAGGTTTGGTCATCCAAAGATGGCGTCACCCCCTTTCTTTTGTATTGGCTTTTCCCATAGAACTTCTTCCACTGTTCCACCGACCAACCGCGACAAACAGAACACGGATTAGTAACCGTACATACGTTTTCCCTGCACCTACTACACGTTGGATGAGGATCCGTCGACACCGAGGTTAGGAACCTAGAACAAGGGAAGCCACTGACTCCTGGGCATTTCCTTTGTCTCCTCTTCGAAGCGGTAGACGATCCCGATGTTGAGGCAAAATTCTCCATCATACCACGTATACACTCTTACCACACACTGATCACACTTGGAGAAAGAAAAGGAATGAAAAATAAAAAATGAAATGGATAAAGAACGGGCAAACTGAAAAACCGGCTTTAAATGAGATAGACAGTAACACGTCTTATCTTAAAGGCGGTAGGAAAATAACTGATGGGTCACAGGTAGCCGTGGGCATTCTGGGTATACATGCCCCGTGACCTGGTATAGATGCCATTAGTCCCTGGATCTCACAAGTGTAATTTTAATTCTACCGGTTTCCAGCTTGGCGCTAGTAAATCCTAATGTTAAGACCGAAGGTTTGTTTCGTGTATGAACAAATAATGATTATTCTGATGAAAAAAGATCTATCTTTAAATTGATTTGGCTACCAAGAGTATAAACATGATTTTTTTTTTTATGTTATGCAGTGTTGCAGTTAGTTCTCCTACACTTTAAAGAACCATAAATTCTTCAATTATCAATATTTTTTAACGAAATTATCAGGTACTGTAGAGGACAAATATTATGATTATTCAGTAGATCTAAAATCCAAATATCTGTCACATCTTTTACTCAGAAATTTTTCATGAGTGATAAGTCAGATGTTTTTCTTGGCAAATGCCATTAAAATGTATGAAATATTTTGCAAATTTCAGAGCTATAGTATACTCACACATTCTCTACAATTCCTGAAAATTTCCTACAAATACGTTAATAATTAGGGGAGTTACGGCTTTTTAAAGTGGAGAAATCACCGCGGATGGTGCCTCACTTAGCTCTTGGTGGTGATCATATTCAAACTTGCATTGTGACGACCACAGAGGGCCCTAGTCTTGGCTCCCGGCAAAAATTGAGAAAGCATAATACGAGCTACTCATGGGCCAATTTTGGTGCCTTTGCATAAAAGTGAACCAAATATCCCTAACAGCCCTGACTATGAGGTAAAGGTGAGTGGTGAACCAGTAAGTGCTGATCAAGCAAGTGCCTGAGCATTTAAAGAAATAAATCAGCTCTTTTCACATTCCGTCCACCAACTCTTCTCAAGCCTCTTCTGTAGACAGAGACAGATTATTCTGCTGAAGTAATATCTCCATCATCCTCATCAACCACCAGTCAATTATACCAAAGTAGTGCTCCAAGCATGTTGAAAGTAGGCTTGCATGTAGGCCAAAAGTGTTCCAGGCATGTTTAAGATTAGACTAGGATGTAGGTCAATGTAAGTGTTCCAGACATATTTAAGATTAGGCTAGGACAGGAAACCATAAAGGCCAACATGTGTTTTATGGTAGACTAGGCTAAGAGGTAGGCCAATATAAGTGTTCTAGGCATATTACAAGTAGCCTACGCTAGGCTAGGACATAGACCAGTGTAAGTGTTCTAGGCATGTTGAAAGTTACAATAGGATGCAAGACAATGTGAGGTTCTAAGCATGTTTAAGGCTAGACTTGGTTATAGGCTAATGTTAGCGTTTTAAGAAACTTTTACATTGGGCTAGGCTTTGGATTTAAGAAAGTGAAGACAATAGTTGAATCACCAAGATCATTTCTAAGAAAGGCTACGATGTTCGGTAGGATAACAGAAACATAGGTCAAATTGCCACGATCATTTCTAGGCCAGGATAGGCTATGATTTTTGTTGGGAAAATGAAAGCACTCGTCGAACAGAGTCTAGGCTAGGCTATGATGTTCAATAGGAAAATTAAAGCATTGACTGACTCACCAGGATTGTGTCTAGGCTAGGCTATGATGTTCGGTAAGAAAACAAAAGCATTGGATGAATTGCTACGATCGTGGTAAATTTTAAACTTGGCACCTTTCACTCAATGTTTACAATTAAAGGAGTGTGATCTCCATGGCAACTTAACCATCCAATAATTTTTTAGTTGTATTCTTGCCAAGAATGAAGAAACGTTTTGGTCTTCTGAAATTGCTAATAACAAAAATTTGTTAGTTAACATTATTTTAAGGAATAGCAATATGTGTCTACTGTACTGTATAGTATGTGTATACTATTGGATATATGTATGAAAATATAGAATGAGTAATTTATAGTACAGTCCAACCTCTTAAATCTAGCACTCAGTGGTCTGGCAACTCCTGTTTAGTTCCAATGAAGACATTCAGTCAAACTAAAATATATACAACAAAAGAACTAGGATTTCCCTACATATGTACTACTGGGGTACCGTAATTTGCCTGTATACTGAGGTAATATATCTGATCTACTGTACCATGCCATCATTACAATTTCGTCCAAAAACACAATTTTAGCATATTCATCGTGTTAAGTGCGAGATGTATTTTCAGTAGTTTACACTATGCTAGGTTTTCTATGCCTGTCTCAGCTTTGATAGATACTACTGATAATGCATGTCTGAGTTAGCTTATGACTAATAAATTGGCCTAGAAACTAAGTCCATCAAGTTGAATGTGATGTCGGTAAAATACTATCACCTCATGATTTTAAGAATATAAGCATAACCAGAATGAAAATGGTGCATTATTGCTGTGTTCATGAATTAGTATATGTACAATAATATGACAAAATTGCATGAAATCAATCTCTCTCTCTCTCATTGAAAGGTGCCAAGGTCTCAGAAGTTAAGAGTGCACTTATAATACAAGTTTAAGGCTTTTTCTGGAAAAGAAAGCCAGAAAAATTTGAGGAGCTGGAAAACATTAAAAAGTGCCAAGATATAAGAAGTCGACAGCACTCTCATAATGTGGTTTAAGCTCTGATGTAGTGAAGGTGTAGCCTTTCCAGGGATATACTTATGGAGCAGGCCAGAATTTTCATAAGGAACTAAACCTAATGGATGACAGGGATTATTCATAAGCTTTGTTCTAATTTTGCTAACACAGCAATATGCATGTGGAATGAGCTGGCAAGACTTTGTTTACCTAGGAGGATTTTTAGAAGTGATTTCTGTCATCAATATTTTAAGAGGTTAAACTGTATTAAACACTAGTATTTTATTTTTTCATTCTTCTAAGTGCAATTCTTTTGTTACTATAGACTTTTTTGGGAAATAAAGTTTTTTTTACTATAAATATGTTGTATTCATTGCTGTAAATATAGAACAATTAATACTATAGATTAATAGCTTTATTTACTGTAAAATAATATAAGTATTATGTATAAATTACACTGCCATTAACAGGTTACTTGTTGTCTGTGTAGTTTTTTATTTGATTTTCTTTAACGTTTGAAAATAAAATTCTTATTTCAGAATTTTCCTTTAAATAGTTCCATTACAAACTATCTACCTATATTTTGATACATATAAACAAGAACTTCTTATTGAATTATTACCTCAGTAACAAAGTGGCTGTACCCTGGGACATACAGAGCAATTTTGACTTATGATTGTTTTTTTACAATCCCATTGTAAGTAAGGGTCCATCTGTACTGATTTAAAAAAAATTGAGTTTGTATCTCTTCCCCTTACATTCAAAGAACTTAACTACCTACTTTCATTAATACCGTATGTAACTAATGAGTGTGTTGTCTTTGCACACAAGATGATGAAGCTCAAATTTATGTCTCACAATCTTATCTTTTGATAAATTTCCGAAACTAAGTACAGTATTCATTTGCATACTAAGTCAACACTAATCAGTTCCTTTCACTTACATCAATAACGAAATACTGGATGGAACAGAATTATGACAAGTGGCAGAAAAGAAAGTAAAGCCCATTCAACTTTAGTTTGATTATTATTCAACAATATATATTAAAAGGGATTTGCATCTGTGAATTTTCTCTATGAAATTTGAATTCATTTTGAGCTATTGATACAAAGAGAAAATGAGAAATCTTGCTTTTTTTTTTTAATAAAAATAATTAAGTAATTTGTTTTTACACTGCAAAAGTCAAGAAGTGGAAAACCTACTGTCTTCATCTAGCCTGAACTTGTAAAGGCAGTAATAAAAGAAAAAAAAAACAGGACTTAAAAGTTGGAAGAATACTGGAGCCAGGGAATGTAAGGAGGTATATTTGATGACCATATGAAATAACTTCTTGTGTAAACTAAACTGTACTAAATTGTGCTTAACAAAAATTGTTTAAAACTTGCTCACACAGGTTCCAATGACACCTACCATCATTATCTTCCCATCTCCAAAAATTTTGTCTAAATTCCACCCATTGTTTTTATTTTTATTTTTATATAATGAGGTGAAAACTGGAGGAAAGTAAAAGTAATTTTAAAGAATTACTTTTATGCTGAAGTTTGCATGATTATTAATATGTGTTTGTCTAAATCAATAATTAACCCATGCACGCTGACTCCATATAATTTTGGGATTGGTGTCAAGAATAATGAAAAATGATTGCTTAATACTTAATAATTTCTCAAAGAATGATTGGAATACCTTTATCTTGTTCTCCAACAGAAAGTTCAATGTTCATGTGTATGCATGCTTATGATACTGAATTTTCCTACCTTCCTTTTATCCATAAGTCCCTGTTTTAGAATTAAATTTCCTTCTACAAACTTGTGCCACTTATTTTCTCTTTCTTGGGCTGCTAGCCTTAAGATGTATTCCTCATCAGCAACATCTGCTATGTTCTTTTTCCCTGAAAAAAAAAAAAAAAAAAAAAAAAAAATTAATTTCCATACAACAATGTAAAATTATTAACTAATTGTAATGATGCATCTGTTTCATTATACATATATAGTTTGAGAATCATGTTTGTTGAAATTAAATATCTAGGCATTCTTGCAACTAAGCTAATTATGACAAAAGCAAAATGCTTTATGCTTTATAAATAAGGGGTACAATAACATATTTATGACCAACCCACCAGTTTTTTTTGATGGTTCAGATTCTGATGTTTTCTTCTTCTGGTCTTTCAAGTCTAAGCCAAGCATCAGCTCTAACTCAATTGGTTCTAGTCCAGGTTTGTTCTTTTGATCCCACACAATCTGTAAAGATAATTCAAAGATTCTTAAAATCCATTATCTACCAAGAAATCAAACAATGATCACAATACTGTAATACTGAAGTGTATACCTAATTCTCTATGAAAAAATAAAAATGTTGAAACCAAATTTTATGTTTTTGTACTAACCCATTACTTTACAGTAGACTAATCCTACAGTCTGCAGCTTTCCAGACATACTTCAGCATTTCAAGGCAATAACTTTCCCTACGGCACTGTAAAGCGAGTAACATCCACTTACGGCCCGAAAAATCAGTTAATGGCGCCATAAGCCTAGTGCTATAATTCCAGAACAACATAACCTCAAACATTTTCTGTACTTGCCACACAAAGTTGAAAGTGAATATTTCCAACCCTGTGCAGGGCCTCTTTTCCAAGATACTTGTAAAAATATGCTAATTTGATCGAGTTAAACATGTTTTTTCAAGTAATTTCTTATTTTATTTTGTAAAATTACATTTACAGCTCACAAACTATAATTAATAAATAAGACTTAAAATCTGTAACAAAGTCTTGAGTATATTTTTGGTAAAACATTTATGAGATATGCTGAAATGGGGAGATGAAGTACCTTTTAGTGCATTATACACGTTTTTTCTAATATTTCATTGTGGTTTAGTTTGCAAAATTACAATTATAGCTGACATAATATCATAAAATATAGGAACTAAGACGAACATCAATCCCTGGGTAAATTTATAGGCAAATACTATATAAAAGACATCCTGAGATGGAGAGGTGCAGGAGATTCCCCATGAAATTTCAAGTCACACTATAAATCATTTATGGCCCATTGAAGAGATTTGAACATTTTTACCAAAACATTTGTCCAAACTGTATGGCACGAAATACTGACTCTCCCCTGAGGTACTCCGGATCGAACTTGAGGGCTATTATATGCTGGTCGAGTAAGGGTTAAAACTTCATTACATGATTAAAGCATGGCATTCCTTGTCTTCAGATCTACTTTTGATATGAATTATGGTAAACTTTGCCCTGAACCACATATACTTTTGCTAGTAGTTTGTGATGGCTACTAAGAAAATCCATAACCTTTCAAGCCACAGGGATTTGTCACCATTCCCCACTCCTCTGCTATAGGGAGGAGCATATGCTACTGAGGAGTAGATTTGCCTATTGCATATGAACATAGCAAATAACTATCACCAGTATGACTACCAGACTCACTTGTATCAGACCAGTTCCAGCATTTGATGTGTCTTCTACCTGACTGAAGGAAGAAGGGAACAAAGAGAAAGAAAAAGACCAGCCAACTCATTTATTCTCTCTTCCACACATACATCTTAGGTAAGATACAAATTGCCCAGTCAGGGGCTAGATGAGCTACACAACTTGTTGGGCAGCCACCAAAGGACCCAAGGAAAACATGTCCATGGACCTGTGGGCAATATCCTTCAGATAAGAGGATGTGAACGCAGTTTGACGTAGCCATATGATGCTTAACAATGGAATCTCAGGTTGGATTGCTTACAATGCAGCAATACAATCTACAAGGGTTCATCACAGATAGAAAAAAAACGGAGAAAATATCTATTACACACAAGTTATGAAGCACAGTGAACAGACTGTACAACCTCTAAAATCTACCAAAAATATGATATTGTAATGATACAATTAAGTTTGTTCATACTTACCTGGCAGATATATATATAGCTGATAATTTCCGACACCGACAGAATTTAAACTTACGACACACGTAGTGGGAGTCAGGTGGTTAGTACCCATTCCCGCCGCTGGGAGGCGGTATCAGGAATCATTCCCATTTTCTATTCATAATTTTTATTTCCACTGTCTCCTGAGGGGAGGTGGGCGGGTACGCTAATTATATATCTGCAGGTAAGTATGAACAAACTTAATTGTATCATTACAATATCATTTTGTTCATGCAACTTACCTGTCAGATATATATAGCTGAATCCCACCTTTGGTGGTGGGAGAGACAGAATAGAGGATTTAGGAAACACATATGTGCAGATAATTGATATCTTGATTCCTTACCTGTTAGCATAGCTGGCTTCGTGATTACTGCCACGTAAGTCTGCTTGTGCTACTAGAGTTGCCAGCGAGGTAGAGAACCTATATAGCTGGTGCACTCCAGATGATCTGTCAACAGGGGCGAGACCACGACGTGACTAGACCATGGACCATAGTAATGAGGGCAACGAGACAAAAATACCACCACCTGGCTTAGTTTACCAAAGGTATCCCACTTAACTAAGCTAATGGAAGGGAGACCCGCCCCAGGCGGTCACCCCACAACCATGAACACAAATTAAAAAAACCCCCTAATCCCTAAAGGATAGGATGAGTGTTACCTCCTGCCCCAAAACAGTGTCTGCAGCAATGTATGGTCCGAGGGAGAAGCAATTTTCGTATGTCACTTTCACCTCCCGCAGGTAGTGTGTGAAGCGAACACCGAATTGCTTCTCCAAAATGTGGCATTCAAAATATCTTTGAGAGCCATATTTTTGTGAAAGGCTACCGAAGTAGCAATAGCTCTCACTTCGTGAGCTTTTACTTTCAGAAGCTTTAAATCACTGTCACTACACTTATTATGCGCTTCTTGAATCGTATTCCTGATGAAGAACGCCAGTGCGTTTTTCGACATAGGAAGATCAGGTTTCCTCACTGAACACCACAAATTGTCCGATGAACCTCTGCAAGCTTTAGTTCTCTGCAGATAGAACTTTAGAGCCCTGACAGGACACAGGAATCTCTCACGTTCGTTCCCAACTATATCTGCCAACCCTTTGATTTCGAAGGACCTCGGCCACGGGTTGGAAGGAATTCTCGTTCTTTGCCTAAGAACATGGGACTTAAAGAACACACCGCACTACTTTCTGAAAAGCCGATATGCTTGCTAATGGCCTGAATTTCGCTAACCCTCTTCGCCGTCGCCAGAGCTTGGTTAGGAAGATCGTTTTCTTCGTCAGATTCCTGATAGAAACTGAATGAAGCGGTTCGAAGTTACTCGACATCAAATATTTGAGTACCACATCCAAGTTCCACGAGGGTACTTTAGGCTGGACTACCTTCCTAGTTTCGAACGATCTAATGAGATCGTGAATGTCCCTATTATTAGACAAATCGAGTCCTCTGTGTCTAAAGACTACAGAAAGCACGCTCCTGTAGCCTTTAATAGTTGGAACAGCCAACTTCACTTCTTCTCTCAGATGAAGAAGGAAGTCAGCTATCTGGCTCACAGAGGTTGTGGTGGAGGAAATACCCTTCTTCCTGCACCAGGATCTGAAGACGGCCCACTTCGATTGGTACATAGCGATCGAGGAGGGCCTCCTTGCGGTGGCAATCGCCTTCGCCACAGGTCTTGAAAAACCCCTCGCTCTGGCCAACTTCTTGATAGTCTGAACGCAGTCAGACTCAGAGCGGGGAGGTTTTTGTGGTACCTCTCGAAGTGGGGCTGTCTGAGTAGATCTTTCCTTAAGGGTAGAGTCCTCGGAAAGTCTACCAGGAAGGACATCACCTCTGTGAACCAGTCGGCTGCCGGCCAGAAGGGGGCGATGAGAGTCATCCTCGCTCCTTCCGATGCCGCAAACTTCCTCATCACTTCCCCGAGGATCTTGAGCGGGGGAAAAGCGTATATGTCTAGGCCCGACCAACTCCAAAGTAGGGCGTCTACTGCGACTGCTCCCGGGTCCAGAACTGGGGAGCAATAGAGTTGAAGTCTTCTCGTCCTGGAGTTGCGAAGACATCCACCTGTGGACAGCCCCACAGGTTCCACAGCGACTGGCAAACCTCTTGATGAAGGGTCCACTCTGTCGGCAACAGCTGTCCTCGTCGACTGAGAAGGTCCGCCCGAACATTCTGTACTCCTGACACGAACCTTGTCAGGATCGTGACTTCTTGCGCTTTTGCCCACAACAGGAGTTCCTTTGCGATGGCAAACAGAGAAGGCGAGTGAGTTCCCCCTTGATTTCTTAGGTATGCCAGCGCTGTGGTGTTGTCCGCATTGATCTGAACGACTTTGCCGGATACTTCTTCCTGGAAAAACCTGAGAGCCAGATAAATGGCTGACAGCTCTTTCAGATTGATGTGCCAGGACACCTGTTCCCCTCTCCAGGTGCCCGACACTTCTTTCCCTCCTAGTGTTGCTCCCCAACCCGTGGACGACGCGTCGGAAAACAACACTAGGTCGGGGTTCCGAAGTTTGAGGGAGAGCCCTTCTGCGAGCTTCCGAGGATCTGACCACCAACTTAGGTGATCCTTCACCTCTCTTGTTAAGCACAAGATCGCCTCCAGATCTTGCTTGTTCTTCCAACTGTTGGCTAGGAAGAATTGAAGAGGTCTGAGGTGGAGCCTTCCCAGAGAAACAAACTTCTCCAGTGAGGAAATGGTCCCCAGCAAACTCATCCATTCCCTCACCGAGCATGTTTCCTTCCCCAGAAAGGTCGCCACTTTCTCCAAGCATTGAAGTTGTCGCCCCTGGGACGGAAAAGCCCGAAAAGCCACTGAGTCCATCTGAATCCCCAGATAGACTAAAGATTGAGACGGCGTCAAATGCGACTTTTCGAGGTTTACCAGAAGCCCCAGGGACTTTGCTAACATCATGGTCGTGTGCAGGTCCTCCAGACACCGTTCGCGCGATGAGGCTCGAATAAGCCAGTCGTCTAGGTAGAGAGAGATCCGTATATTCTCCAAATGAAGCAGCCTTGCCACGTTCTTCATTAGAATGGTGAAAACCATCGGCGCTGTGGTCAGACCGAAGCAAAGTGCCCTGAATTGGAATACCTTCCCCTTCAGGACAAATCGCAGGTATTTCCTTGATTGGGGATGGATGGGGACGAAAATATCGCGTCTTGGAGTCCAGTGAGACCATCCAATCCCCCGGTCTCAAAGCTGACAGCACCGATTGAGTCGTCTCCATCTTGAATTTCTTCTTTCTCACAAAGAGATTTAGACTGCTGACATCGAGGACGGGTCGCCACCCCCCGAATGTTTCGGCACCAGGAACAGGCGGTTGTAAAACCCTGGTGATTCCAGGTCGAAGACCTGTTCTACCGCTTGCTTCTCGATCATTTGTTCCAGCAGATCGAAAAGCACTTTCTGCTTCTCTCCTCGATAAGAGGGAGACAAATCCTTTGGTGTTGAGGATAGCGGGGGCGACTTCAAGAACGGGATCCTGTACCCTTTCCTCACGACATCCAGCGACCAAGGGTCGGCATCTCTCTCTTCCCAGGCTCTCGCGAATCGAAGAAGCCTGGCTCCTACCGGCGTCTGAAGGACTTCCGACTCACTTCCTACTCTTTGACGGAGCAGGGGTTTTTCCTCTGGAAGAGCCTCTTCCTCGGGAGGCTGCTTTCGAGGAAAGTCCAGCACGAAAGGGCTTCGATTTCTTGGCAACGAAGCTCCAGCAGATGAAGCAGCTGCTGGCCTTCTAGAAGACTGAGCCAGAAGATCTTGCGTTGCCTTTTCCTGAAGGCTTGAAGCTATGTCCTTAACCATAGCCTGGGGAAAAAGATGGTCTGAGAAAGGAGCGAAGAGCAAGTCCGCCTTTTGCGTTGGAGAGACGGATTTGGCCGTGAAGTTACAAAAGAGCGCTCTCTTCTTAAGAATCCCCGAGCTAAAGTGCGTAGCCAACTCCTCAGAACCATCCCTGACGGCCTTGTCCATACAAGCAAGTACGCTGGACAGCTCCCCCAGACTAATAGTATCAGAACTCCTTGACCTTGCATCTAAAACTCCAAGACACCAGTCAAGAAAGTTGAAGACCTCTAGAGTCCTGAAGAGGCCTTTTAGGTGAAAGTCGAACTCGTTATGGGTCCACGTGACTTTTGATGAAGACAGAAGGGCTCTTCTGGAGGCGTCTACGATGCTCCCAAAGTCACCTTGAGCAGAGGCTGGTAGTTTAACTCCTATGTCTTCTCCTGTCTCGTACCACATGCCTCCTTTACCGCAGAGTCTTGAAGGCGGTAAAGCTAAAGAGGACTTCCTGACGCTTTCCTCTCTCCATCCATTCATTGACTTTCCGGAACGCTTGCTTCGTGGAAAGCGACTTCTTCATTTTAATGAACCCCGATGCCTTCGTTGCCTTAAAAGAAGAAAATTGAGAAGGAGGAGTACGAGGGGCTTCCGGTTGAAAAGTTTCTCCGAACTCCGACTGTAGCAGACGCATCAAAACTTTATAGTCCGATGAGACCGTAGTTGTTTGTTGTTCTTCCTCTGCTTCTACTAAATCGTCGCTAACTCCTTCCTCAGAAACTGGAGAAGTAGGAGGAAACTCTGAAGAAAATTGACGACCATGAAGGGTTCCTTCATCCACCTGAACTTGCATCGGTGAGGGACTGGTGTCTACCAGCGCGCGCTTGGCGTCCGAATCCGCACGTTTGGCGCCGACAGGTGCGCGCTCGACTTCTACCAACACACGTTTGGCGTCCACTGGCGCGCACCGAGCGTCCACTAGTGCACGCTTGGCTTCCACTGGTGTGCGCCGAGCGTCCGTCAGCGAGCGGCTGCCGCTCACTGGTGCACGTTTATCCACAACAGGTGCGCGTCTGGCGGCACCTGAAGCGCGCTCCACTTGCACAGAAGCGCGCTCAGCGTCGATCACTCGCTTGCGAACATGCGAAGACTTGCGAGCGGGAGATATATCATCCTGAGAGCGAGAAGCGAACTTCTCACCTCCTCTAGAGAGCTGCTGGGGAGCAGAACGAACTCTAGAGGGAGACTCGAACGAAGAGAGAGGCAGCGAGGAGAAAGAGCGGGTCTTGACTTCTTCACAGGAAGCTTCTCATCCTTCCTACGACGCGGAAGAGCCTCTCTAGCAGCAAGAGCGTCCTGAAGTTGCTGCTGCAGTGACTGAATCATTCTCTTGTTAGGCGAATCTTCCTGCTCTGGGGAGGGACTGATCCTGTGAGCAGGAGAGCGGCGAGGGGACGCCCCCCTCCTCCTCCCAGGTACGGCCTCTTCCCGAGCTCTGGAGCGACCGTATCGCTCACACGAGCTAACTGAATCCAAGTCCGAAGACTCTCTACGCCTTTTCTGCGGCGGAAAAGCAGCGAACGCACTGTCAGGCGAAGATCGCAAAAGCGGCGAACTAGGACGTGAAGCGTCAACATTACGCGCCGTCCTTTTCAGCGGACGTGAAGCACCTTGAGAACTCCACCCTTTACGTGGGGATGAAGCCTCCGATGACGAAAACACTCCTTGAGGAGGCGTGCACGCGCACGCTCCCTGGCAGTCTGGGGATTTTCATCAGTAACTGCCGAAGGCACGTCAGATCGGTGGGGGTTCCTTGTAACCCTCCTTCGGCTTTCGACATGCTCCCTCCCCAGGTCCTGGGAGTCAAGCAGAGGTCCAGGCCTAGAGGCGAAACGAGGCCGATCTGACGCACCCTCCACTACACAAGGGGTATCACTGCACTTTTGCACGTCACTTTTGCTCTCAAGAGCCAACACTTTTGATTCTAGATTACGAATCGACTCCAATATTAAGGATAAAGTATTACTCTCTACAGACACTGTTTCAGGGCCCGGAGGCAAAACTACAGGGTTAGGAGCATTAACAGAAGGAGGGTTAACAGGAGAAACATTAATATCTTGAACGCCTGAAACACTCCTGGAGGAAGACCTCCTTAACCTATCCTTTTCAAGTTTCCTAAGATAGGTCTCATACGCCTTCCACTCAGAATCTGTTAGTCTTTCGCACTCCTTGCAACGGCTTTCATACACACATTCATGCTCCCTGCAACTCTTGCATACCGTATGTGGGTCTACTGAAGCTTTCAGTAGCCTACCTCTACAATCAGTTCTAGAGCAGAACCTAGCGCTAGCTGTACTAGACCCTGATATTATTCCAAGAAAAATCCAAACCAAAATCAAATCAATCCACTAATAACGTGTGCCTAGCCACCGATCCAATCAATTAATCCAAAAAAAAGAACCAAAAGGGATACTCAAGTAGCAATAAGTTTCCAAATCCAGACGGAGGTGCTGTAAACAGATGTTCACAACACCGGCGACAGAAAAATTATGAATAGAAAATGGGAATGATTCCTGATACCCGCCTCCCAGCGGCGGAATGGGTACTAACCACCTGACTCCCACTACGTGTGTCGTAAGTTTTAAATTCTGTCGGTGTCGGAAATTATCAGCTATATATATATCTGACAGGTAAGTTGCATGAACAAATCTTGAAATAATAAAGGAAAGGTTGAAAAAGGGACAGACGAAAAAAATAACATGAAAGCTCAATACAACTTTCTCTGATTAAAACAAGTGGTGCATACAGGAACGCAGCCAAGTGTGGAGAGGAACTTCCGACTGAGAAAGGGTTCACGCTTCACTTTGCTTACTATGGGTATGATGTCGCATTCCAGTGTTCTGTACCTGCTCGGTGATATGGCAACACAGCTTTGCTACCTGCATGAACCTTGAAGGCTAAGCTTTTTCATTTTCAAAACTGTAGCAAGTTAACTAACCTCATTGCCAACATCTGGCATGAATGGCACTATCTTTGGTGGTGTGAGTAGATGCAAGGACTCAAAATCCATCTTCACAAAGAGAGGATGACTTCTTATACTGGGGTAACCATTTTTATCCTTAGCTCCTAATCTCTTATCTCCTTCAATAACCTGAAATAGAACAAATTAAAAGTGCTACAGTGCTTTATGACACCCAAAGAGACTATGATAGCCAAGGACAATATTAAAAATACTGAAAGCAATAGAAAATAAATAATGAAATAGGAAACACTAGTGATACATAAGAGGTCTGATAAGTTCAAGTTATTAAATTTATCCCTTGCAAGATAGTTTGAGTAGCTCACTGTGCATATTTCAAAATATTTTTTCATAATCTGATCATCCTTTACATTTAGATCATTGCAATTATACCATGCACCACATACTGTAGCAGAAGTAACAGTTTGACTGTGACAATAGGTCAATTTATTTTCACTGAATGGTGGAATACAAAAAAACTTTCATTTAGTAAACCATAGTTTTCAATTTATACAGCAGATATTCAGAAGTACACCACATGGAGTAAAACCACAGTTTCCTGACATAAAGAATTCATTAAGTAATCATTGTCTAACTTTGAGTATCTAAGAAAAGAACTACTAAATCTAAATATAATATATTACCAGAATTTTTTGAACAAGGTCCTTTGCTTCTTCACAGAAACCCTCTGGAAACTCATATTCTAACTTCAATATTTTTTGGAATATTAAGTACTCACTCCTGAAAATTATAAGAAGCATGAATTAGAACACATGTGTCAGCAATGTCACTAAGGCTAAGTTTTTCATATATTCTTTGATCATGACTTACTAGTCAACAGATAATATTATAAAGTCACTGTACAATACATTGGACCAAGCCACGCCCCTCTAAAATAGCTTTTTATTATCATTTATATTATAAAGGATTAGTTTATCCAGACCTCTGAGCCTAATAGTCTAAAACAGCTAAATGAGTTCATATCGTATATTTGTGTTGCTAATGTAACACTGCAAAAATGACTTCAATACATTTAACACTAAAAATGTTGACCTTGTATCACAAACAGTCAAAGTTAAGGACAAAATAATTTCCAAATGATGCCTAGTCATTATCTTTTTGTTTTATACTAATACAAATCAAACAGAACATAATGGAGCAATAGGTTGTTGAAGACAAGAGAACTTTCCTTTCCGTTTCTCTACTTATGACTGTGATAATGATGCAGAGGCCAACCTTTCTTTCTCTGCTCATTTAATTATTCCTATTATCTTTTCTCTGCCAATTTTTTACAGTTAATAGCATAACCTTGGTTATTTTTTATTGTTGTGAACCTTACAGATTCCTCATGGCATATATCAGGGATGAAGTTTATGTTATGTTTAATTGCTATTTTTAAGAAAATGATAATGATCATTATCATATTCATACTCCTGCTGAATCAGAGACAAATGGACAATGCAGAAACTTCCACATTTGTTCAATACACTTAATACACTTACAGAGGTTTATCAGTGTATACAGGTTTATAAGTGTACACCATCTCCTACATACATTACTTACCCCATTTACCTATCTGCTTCCATTCAAAAGCCTTTCACACTATATCTCCAGCTCTTTCAAGATCTTTCTTTCCATCCTAACAATTCCAATTGAATGCTTTTTTCAACAAATTATCACTTTGTATTCTTTCCACATGACCAAACCATCTCAAAACACACTAATGAAACCTTCTAACACTTTTACCAAGCCTAAGCATCTTAATAATTCTTTCATTTGCATTCAACATTCAACTTCACTGTCATACAGGAGAGTTGGCTCAATAATTCTCTCATACACATCATCCACGGTTCAATGCATAAGAGTGCTCTTTACAGAGGGCTCTCAGTAATCCAGGACTTGAAGCTTTGCTACTACTGATAAAATTAAGAAACTAGAAGGATTGTATTTTATCCGATTTCATGAGTGAATCATATAACGTCAGACTTTGGAAATAAGAGTGGTGAAGGGTTATTTATCCTCCCTGCCTGTTTCATACCATAATTCATCAGACATGCCTTCCGCCTCAGGAGTTTCTGTGAGGAAAGAATTTTTGTCACTCAAGATTAGAGAGGCTCTTTTTCTTTCTATCCCAGATAAGAAGCTTCTCTTATATCAAAATACCCCAAGACTCCTTGAAGCCTAAAAATAATAGTGGAGAAAAATGAAAATTTTTTAAATCAATTTGTATTTTTCATAACTAACAAACCTTCAGTCGTAACATTACGATAACCTTCTAGCACCAGCTGGAAATCCAGTAAAATTAATAAAAAAAAAAAATTGTGTAATGCAGGAACTATTGGGATCTGGTATGTACCTGCTCACACGGTATTTGGTAGTTCCCACAATGCCCTGGGCATCCTGTGAGCTCATCAGTTACTTTCTTACTGCCTTTAAGAGAGGACATGATTACTCTCTATCTCTTTAAAGCTGGGTTAGTTTGCCCATTATAGTAAAAAAAAAAAAAAAAAAAAAAAATAACAGATTTTACTGTTACTTTCACACTGATAACAGATAAATATGTAAAGCTCATATTATGATGAAATTGGGTAAAAATAGCGAAAGGATTCTGCTAATTTTTTACAGAAAAAAATATGCTCCCGAAGCCATTTCTTAAAGAAATAAAAATAAATCTATTTTCCAGAAAACGTATTTAAGTCACATTTTGATATAACCTTGTCCCAAATAAATAGAGTTTCTAGATTAATTCAGGCTAAATAGAAGCAAGAAAATCGCTCTGAACTGAGTTACATGCAGCAAAACAAACTTACCTCCGTCAGCTGATTTTTCCAAAACACGATCGCAAAAATAACTAAATCTAGTTTCACAACTAGATTTAAGTCATATTTCCACTTTAAAAGACTTCATATAACATTACATAACCTTGTCCCATATAAATAAGAGTTTCTAGAGATTAATTTATGCTAAATACAAGCAAGGAAATCATCAGAATTGAGTTAAATGCAGCAAAATAAACTTATCTGCATCAACAGATTTTTCCAAACCAAAATATGATCGATTTGTTTGTATTTTATAATACAGTAATAATATAAGGCTACATATATGATTGGATACAGTGAAGTACAGGATAACTTTTTAAAAGAGTAAAGGAGAAGATGCATAATAGTTATATTTGTGTTTTATGAGGCGGTCTCAGCACTTAGGCTAAGCCACCAATAACCAGACAACGGTGCTATAAACCCTATGGAGGATAAAATCCAGTTATGAATGTACTGAACAAGCACTGTAAAACCAAAATGCCGGTAACCGATACCAACAGTAACCAGGGGGCTGCCTGTATTAGAAAAACATGTATAACTTAGTAAAATTTACGACCGTCTTGTAAAAGAAGCCCAAAAAGGGTTGGGAATAATAACTTTCAACCTCTTGTGGAAGGTCGGAAGAATTGTTTTCTTAAACCTGTGTATTTGAATATCTTCCTATTTCCATTGATGTGCTTTTTTCTTACATTGGCCAACCTCAAAGTTTGTCCAGTCTGGGGTACTGCATGTTTTTTTTTTTAGCCCAGTTCTTAAAGGTTAAGACACTCCACTGGTTGAACAAGATGAAACTACTATTAAGTGAACTGTCAGGATGCATTTGGAAAGACATCACAAACCACAAAAGCTTGTAGCAGTTGCTAATAAAAGGGAAATATGTTTCTTGAAGCCTCACTAAACATCTTCATAGATGAGAGAATAACAGGCAATGTGTCCTATACTGCCTGTGATCTATTTTCCTTCAGATCTAATAACATCTCGCTGTTCTTTACAGGTTCACCAGCAACATTCAGGTAACGTGGTTTTATCTTGGGGCTATACACAAGTCTTTTCTTCAACCATCTCTTGCTTTTGCCTCCAGCCTAGTCCAACACCCCTGAGATACCTTAAAGAATTCCTGGCACACTTACAGATTTGCAAGAAAATGCACTGGCACACACAAGCACTTCCTGTCTGAGGAAGCGTCACATATTGCCATTATCTTCTGGAAGAGTGATGCTACCCTGGAGCATCTTTGTCTCATCCCTTGATAAGAGACTTATGACTAGCAGGCTTCACTGACTCACACCTCTTTCAGTAATCTGACAGACAAGAGTAACTTGGCTGTAAAGTGATTTGGAAGCACCCAGGCAATGACGCAAAAACTGTAAAGTGTTTCTCCGCATATATGAAACATTTATGTAGGAACTCCAGCAAATGTTCCACTCCTATGAGGCCTCAACAGCCAGGCCAACAATCATCCTCCCATTAAAGGAGGCACAATAAGTAAGTCAATACATCACATATCAGAGGTACAAAGAGTTTTAGACACTTCTGCACCTTTATATTCTCCCACTCAAAGCTCAGCAATGAAATTTCGGTGGCGCCAGTTTTTTAAGGTTACTGAGTTCCCATTTTGGAGATGGATGCCCCATCTTATTAAGGGAAGAAAATAAAGAGGCTTGAGAAGATATAAAAAAAAAACATTAAGACACAACACTCAACATGCAAGAAAACAGATTGGACATACGCAGGCCTTGAAAAATTTATGAAAAGAAAATCCTAATCTATTATTCAAATCATTCCAGAACAATGAGGTAGTCTAGAATGTGTATCTAACCAAATAAACTGGTTAGCCCTTGTTAGTTATTGTTACAAATAAACCTGTTTTATTTTATGATGTAAGTGTTCTACATTTCCCTCAATGAAGGATGAAGGGATAGAATTGGGTTCATTTTAATACTGGTTCACACTATTGGTAGTAGATTTAGTGATGAGAATGGGATTGTTTCATTATTAGTATTTACTAATAATGACTACATAACACAAACACTGTATATGAACCAATCAGCAACCTTAACTATGGATGAGAGACTTAGCCATAAAAGAGGGGCTTGGCTTCCAGACAATTTAGCTTACAGTGGGATAATGAATTATACTAACCAAATTACTGTCACTAAATAGGAAACATTATAATGTACATCAGTAATTAATATGCAAGGCTCTTGAACATTATGACATTCCTTTTCAAATTACCTCGATCTAAATGGAGGGAGACCTGAAACCATTTGATATATTATGCATCCTAAAGCCCATAAGTCAGATGATGGCCCTATTCTCTTATTCTCTAATAATTCTGGCGAAACATACTGTGCAGTACCAACAAAACTGTTTTTTCGTCCTCTCCCATCTGTTGAAAAAATATTAACAATTATATACAGCACACATATGATAAAAGTAAAATATAATACACAACAAAAAGTTATTCAGTTTTCATTATGAGAGACAAGCCTGATAATTGAGATCACAGATCACAATTGGCATACATTTTCCATTTAAAGCAACATAATTCATATTCAAATATATTACCAATAAAACTTGCAACCAAAAAC
This sequence comes from Macrobrachium nipponense, assembly GCF_015104395.2. Classification (NCBI taxonomy): domain Eukaryota; kingdom Metazoa; phylum Arthropoda; class Malacostraca; order Decapoda; family Palaemonidae; genus Macrobrachium; species Macrobrachium nipponense. The sequence continues at coordinate 57,579,952 of NC_061096.1, forward strand.
TAAAAAAATTTGCAGCACTTACCATCTACACCATCTATTTCCTCTTGTGTTAAAATTTTTGCAGATCCAAAGTCTGTGATCTTGATGTGCATCTTCTCATCTAATAGGATATTTTCAGGCTTCAAATCTCTAATGGGAAAAAAATAACCATTGTTTTTATTATAAGCTGATCTTGGGCAAGTTGTGGTAAAGGCAGCTTAACTTGAAATACCAGAACAAATAAAACCCGGTTATGATAATTACTATAGAATAATATTCAATTTTCTCTTACAATGAATAGCTTTAAGAGATTCTACTCTCTTAATTCTGAAAAAAAAAGACTGCTAGCTACACAACCTTCATATGACCAGCTGCACCTAGAGCTTAAAGACATTAATCTGCACAATAATCTAATAACAACTAGCACTAGTTTACTTTACTGATCAAATGAGAGACAGTATGCTGTAAATAATCATCTCATTTATCACATACTCAGCTCTCCAAAAGTCACAACCAACCAGACCTGTGTTCAATAAAATTTTTCATAAATATTCTGTTGGATCATCGAAATATTAAAAATGGCACTTGCAACAACATATGCCACCTATCTACTCGGGGCCATGGGATTTCATTTAATACCCCTTCCTCTTGTTACACTCCTTCCATAAAGACACTGATTAATCAACACAAGAGGAGTAGGTTAGATTATGCAATTACATCATTTTATAGCAAACTTTCAAGGTCCCATCTGTTTCAGCTTCTAATGGTTCAATGTCCTCTTAGACTTTCCGTTCATAGCCCTTTTCAGCTTTCCATCAGGGAACTTCTCACAAACAAAAGGCATAAAGACCACATCATTAAACTTAATCTATAGCAAGCAAATTGTATCTAAAAGAACAAGACTTACCTGTGAATGATATTCAGTGAATGGAGGTGTTCTAAAGCTCTTAAAATTTCAGCAGTGTAGAATCTTGTGCATTCCCTGTCAAAATTGCCTACCCGTTGTATGAGCTTTAACAGTTCCCCATTTGGACAATATGTCATAACAAAATCTGAACTTTTAGTCAAGGTTAATATTTTATTTTCTTATAATTAATGATAATAAAGAACAATCCTATAATTATGATAAAGAACAGGATATATTTTTGCTCCCAATTACACATACTCCAGCATGACTTTTTTATTATAAAATAAAGTTTCATATGTACTTACCTGGTAATTAAATAGCTATTAGTTTTCCAATAACGGCAACCTAAACACAAATTTTGCGGGTAGTGCTTCGATTGCTCAGTGTATGTGTAGACAAAGTGTGGACTCGCTGTGAAATCTGAGGCACGTGTGGACTGACAGTACCACATGCAGCCTGAAGCATATGTGGATGGAGCTGTACGTGGAACAGAGCTTATATCTGGCAAACTCAAATAGGGCTGCAAAGTCTATAATCCACTACAATCTAGGCATGGCAAAAAATAGGCCTAGCCCAAAATCAGGATGTGACAACTCTGTAGGTCAAACACAATACTCAAAAAAAAAAAAAAAAAAAAAAAAAGTAAATTAGCCTGTGATAGGGCATTGAGCACTCAGCAGAGTAAGATGTGCACAAACGGTGCCAAGCACTCTGGAAGAGGGGGTGGACGTTTGGGAATTGGCGCCCGGTGCTAGTTGGTTGGTGCCAGGAAAATACCAAATTTGTAACTAATTTGTATTTTTCATAACTAACAAACCTTCGGTCTTAACATTAGGATTTACTAGCGCCAAGCTGGAAACCGGTAGAATTAAAATTACACTTGTGAGATCCAGGGACTATTGGCATCTATACCAGGTCACGGGGCATGTATACCCAGAATGCCCACGGCGACCTGTGACCCATCAGTTATTTTCCTACCGCCTTTAAGATAAGACGTGTTTACTGTCTATCTGATTTAAAGCCGGTTTTCAGTTTGTTCTGTTTGTCAGGGTTGGTCGGTGGAACAGTGGAAAAAGTTCTATGAGAAAGGCCAATACAAAAGGAAGGTGGTGACGCCACCTTTGGATGACCAAACCTTACCGGCTTCTTTTTGTATCGGCAATAAACCAGGCTGCTCCATATGTTTCTCCCCCTGCTTTTGATTTGTCCCATACCCCTTCGGTTTCTCCTAGCGATTCATTATCGGAAACGTCAGGAGGGGTTTTGGGTAATTTTATGCATAATATGCACGCTCCTTTGTTCCCAGCAGGTAGAGAAGGAGCATCGCCATCTTTGTTCCAGACGCCGGCTTCCGAAGCGCATAGGTTGGACGGTACGTGGTCAGCACTAGGCCTACCAGGCGTACCAACCTTGGATGATTTGCTTGCGCATTATATGGCGTCACGGTTCCAGTAGGGTCCGGCAGCGCTGAATGTTCCTCATCCCCCTGGCTTGCAATTTATGGGAAATAATGCCGCGGCTACACCATCAAATTCGATGTTTACAGCGATGCAGAACGTGGGAGGTAGTTTGGCAGCAAACGTGCGGTTGCCAGCAGAAGCCGCACAGTCTCTCCCTACGAGATTGGTGATGTCACAACATACATCACACAAGAACCAAAGTGAAAATGTAGGAAGGCTGGGAGATGAAGCTAGCCTCCCTACCTCTTGACAGGAAGCAAAAAACAGCAATTGTAATTGCGTGATGAAACAAAAACCTATTACCGTGCTTGTCTGCACTGGATACCTCTGTACTGGATGAAAAAACAAGACTCTCATGGTGGACGACAAGTCCCCAGAGGGTCGTCCAGTAAGTTTCCAAGCTATAGAAACTTGCAGGCCATCTGAAAACTTTCTTGGCAGACGGAAAAAGCTCAAAAATTCCAAAAGTTGAGGCTGAAAGCCAAAACAGGACTCTGCAATGATGATTGTGTTCTGAGGAAGTGATGAAGATCTGGATGGGAAAATCGGGGCTGATCGTTAATGTGTGGACTTCCTGTAGGGGAGGAGCAAAAGAGCTCTCTTTCTAGAGATCCAAAGGCAAGAGCAAAAATCACTAAAAATCCTCTCCACTGTCCTTATCCTCAAAGGACAAGCTTAGAGACAAATCAAGGTGATGTTTCTCTTCAACAGGGAGGCACAGTTCACCAAAGCCTGAGAGGGAGAAAGAGAAGAGGTGCTTGTCTTGCTCCTTTCCAACTAAAGCCAAACTCCTAACTCCTGGTGAGACTCTGACGGATGAAGAAAAGTCAGTGGCAGCGGCTTCTAAGAAGGCTCATGACAGGAAGCCGATACTGAAGAATGGTTACCTGGTGAACGGAGTCAGGTGCCGGCCAGTTGAAAGACCAGAGGCAGGCAATCGAACAGAAACGCCTACAACTGACACCATTAACTTTTTCATATAAGACTTTAATAATATATTCACATTACAATACATAAATCAAATACTATCATTAAAAGACTAACATAGTGAGAAACAGAAGACAACCTTCAGTCGTTAACTACCACTCATACTAAATGCGGACTAAACATTTTCAGGAACATATAGTAAAATGAGGTCTTATATTAAACATGAAATAAAGATTATGATCCTCAAGCATGCTATAAATAGCGTAAATTGTGGTAATAGAAAATCACACATTATAATATACCAACTACAGGTAGAGTACAAAAAGGATACAAAGCTTATAATCGCCTTGGAATGCATATGATAACTTTACAAAAAACGGAGCAGATGGGTTCTGGTTACTATTCAGAATATTCATAACATCCTTCTCTCTTGTAATTTGCTGTACTTTCTTCTCTCTTATTATTAACTGTTTTTCACACACTTTCACTGAAAAATTAAAAAAGAACATAACATTATGAGTTCAGATGCCGATAATCTGCAAGAAATAAAATAATGAAACACTACTAAAGTATCAATCCAGCTTTCAAAACAAACAAAAAAATTCAAAACAAATATCTATCAGAATATTATCTGAAAGGGGTGACAAATGAGAAATGCGTAAAAAAAAAAAATTCAAAACAAATACCTCCTATTAGAGTATTATCTAAAATGAGTAATAGATGAATGTGAATAGAAAACAAGCTTTTCAAAACTAATACCCATCTGAATATTATCTGAAAGAAGTGACAAATGAGGAATGTACATACAAAACTAATTTTTTCCAAACGAACATATATCACAATATCATCTGAAGGGGATGACAAATGATTAATGTACATACAAAACAATATTTTTACAAATAAATACCTATCAGAACATTATTTGAGTGACAAGTGAGGATGTACGTACATAGAAAGAAGTTTTTTCAAAACATATCCCTATCAGAATATTACCTGAAGGGGGTGACAAATAAGGAGTGTACATAGAAAATACAGTTTTTAATTCTCAGTGGGTGAAAGATTGCTGGTAAAACTCTACTCTCCCATCTGAAACTTTTGATCTTGTCATCACCTATGTGAGCATTCAGATACTGGGAAGGCTAAACTTCAGTGTAAGGCAATGTACAAAGATATAAATTACTTTTGAAAATTATTTGTTTTACCATTGTCCCATTACATAACTTGGAATTTCACCCTATTTCATTTTTACCAAAATCTCCAATTTAACATACTTTTATATATAAAGGAAATCATAGCCAGTAAGTACCTCTGCACATGTGCATACAGATTTCAAAGTCCCCCATTGCAAACTGCCTCCCTTTCCATGTGTTTGGTGAACTGGTCTCAGTCAACAGAAATATCCAAACTTTATTTATCTTTTCTGGTACTCTTGGTACAGCAGTTTTCATTGTAATATTTGAGTAAACAGTAGGTATAGAAGTTCATTTTCATAGTTCCAGCCCACTCAGTTTTTCTTCCTCCGCCTCCTAACTTTTGATTTTGTTTATATAACTAGGGTTATGTCTATGTTCGAAGTTTTTAGGTCTATTTTTCACAAACTTCCCTCACTCCTTTGTTGTTTAGTGTTTGCTTTCAATGTTCATAAATACATGCTCAATACTCTTTGCATGATGTTTTTAATTTTGCACTTATGTATTTGACATTTGTTGTAGTATTTATACTTTTGTATATTGATTGACTTTATGCTTAACCTTAAATGCTTACATATTTTTTGGGGCTTACCACCTCATTTTTGTTTAGCAGATGATGATGTAGTGTAGGTGCACTGACTTCACTGGTAAGCCAAGTCATGCATGAATAGTACATTGTTTATTTAATTAATTAGCAAAGAGGTCATTTACTAAGTTATTTTTTCACCATACTGGGCAGTCTTTAAAGACCCTTTTATCTTACGTATATTTTGCATAACATATGAGGAATTAGCTACAGTAATAACCATTTCATTTGCTAGTTTGCATCATTAATTAGGTACAGTATTAACTATGGTTACACTTATGTTGTTGCACTGCTGAAATACTCAAAATTATTCAAAAAAATCCTGGAGACATAATCATTGATAGCAGGTATCAATATGTTCACAGCCAAGAGGCTTTGAACTACTACTACAAAAAAAAAAAAAGTGAGGAATGGCTGACAGCCATGACTTGTGCATTGCCATCTCTTATTCCCTTGGCAATGAAGCTCATATGAGGTAAAGGTTCACCATCACCTTCAAATATGTCTAACTTGAAAGCTTTTAGCTTATCAATTCAGTCAAGCTAAGCAGTAACGACTGACCTACAGTATTCATTAAAGGCTCTTGTACAGAACTCAAACAAATAAGTGGTGTTTCCAGTTATCCATGATAACTGAAAATAATTGAATTGAATTGAATATAGAATTTAGGCCAAAGGCCAAACACTGGGACCTATAAGGTCATTCACTACTGAAACAGAAATTATTATAATAGTATATAGTATATCTTAGTTTTACCAGACCACTGAGCTGATTAACAGCTCTCCTAGGGCTGGCCCGAAGGATTAGATATTTTTACGTGGCTAGGAACCATTTGGTTACCTAGCTACAGGACCTACAGCCTATTGTGAGATCCAAACCACAATACATAGAGAAATGAATTTCTATCACCAGAAATAAATTCCTCTGATTTCGCGTTGGCCGACCCGAGAATCAAACTCAGACCACCAGATTGGTAGCCGTGCGCAAAGTCATTAACAGTAAAAAGTTTTAAAGGTGTAACAGGAGGTAAACCTCGCAGTTGCACTATGAATCAATTGTTACAAGAAGGTGGAAAGTAAGATGGAAGAAAGAAAATATGATAGGAGGCACAGTAAAAGGAACGATAGAGGTTGTAGCTAGGGGCCAAAGGCACACCGCAAAGAACCCTAAGTAATGCCTACACTGACGGCACTAGCTCACTACGGAGTGAAAATAATTTAAAAACAAGAGAAAAGAAAAGCAACTTGTATTCTGAATCATTACTTACAATGATAAATGAATAGGTTCTTTATGGTTCTCAAAGGCTGCAAAGGTTACCGCATACAGATTCCCAAGCAGTCACAACTGCATACAGGTATTAGCTGGACTGCCATGGCAGAGGGAAGCTACAAGAACAATATGATGCGGCTACTAAAAATCAAGTACATTTGAGGTTACTAAAAATAAAGTAAAAAGAGGAAGAACAAAAATAAAAAAAGAGAAAATGTTGAGCAAAGACACAGGAAAATAGTAAATGGGAAACTGAGAGGCGTGTACCCTTATCCCCACCTGAAGGCTACTTACTGTTACTGCAGGTAACAAGACCTTCAAAAGACAAATTTGCAGTAACGCCTTTAAACCTGTGAACTAGGCACAGAAATAAGTGAAGCAATAGTTTGTTTTCATAAGGGCACAAAAAAAATCAAACTAAGACTGAATATATTTCTGAAATGAGAGATTATCCACATGGGGGCCACATTTAGCAGTGACTTTCATATTCTATATTAGTTTCTTCATCATTTATTTTTAGTATAGAGGGTAGTGAGATGAAAAATATAATGAATGAATTTCGGCGATCACGGGGCATTTGAATGCCGCCGTTCAAAACATACACAAAGCAAAATGCCATCCATTGAGGAAAGTGAACACTAAACTATTCGCCAAGGGGATAAGCATTTTCTAGCACTGATGAAGATGTATGCTTGAACTTCTAACCTCTGGTATCATCTGATCTCATGGGTGACATATCGAATATGTATGTAAATACACAGTTGTATAAAAAATGATCAAACTGTATTACATGTAAGTCTTTCATGTATAAAAATTATCAAACTGTATTACATGTAAGTCTTTCAAGTATAAAAATTATCAAACTGTATTACATATAAGTCTTTCAAGTATAAAAATTATCAAATATATTTTCGAGCTAATATAAAAAACATTTGACTTCACACATTTTCTTTCCATTACTAAAAATTATTCGCACTGAAGCAAAGGAGATATGGCATAAGTTTTGTTGTCTTGAAGCTGTAAACAAATGTGACGCCACCCATTCGGCCACACAACGAACTAATGGCAGCTGAATCAAGCCGACCAGGGGAATTCACAGACCATAGAATGCCGACTTTAAGAGGTTCAACTGTATAGCTCTTCTTTACAATGTATATTAAAGCCTTATCTATCGTCTTAGCCATAGATTTCAAGGTTTTCAAAACCTAGGGTAGGCTAGATTATTGGCACTGAATAGCCTTTCTCTTAGCCACCATTGGCAATGTTTTTATTTTCATTCTATGTTTTTTTCTCTCTCTTCATGTTGTCGTCGTAACTCCGAGTTGTTGTAAAATGAGTACAGTACATTGTTAAATGAGGAGTATACCTGTATTACATTTACTTTAAATACCTGTACAGAAGGAAACTGTGAGTAAATGTATGTAATGTGTGCATGTGTTCTAGTGTGGAAGCATATGCCTTTTTGCATATTTCTTATTTAAAATTTCATTATTCATTCATCATTTAGACTGTGTTTACACCAGGCAAATCGAATCAAGTTAATTCCTGAAGAATCCTTTGACTCAATTCATTTTGAACCAGTAAAGTTCCCACAGACTGAGTCTGAGTTACCACTCAACAGGCAGTACCAAGGCTGTCTTGGGGGAGTATGGACGTAGATGCTGAAATAGCAGCGTTGATGTGGCTGAGGCAGCATAGGTGTAGGCATCAACAATAAATATGGGTGCATGAAATTAATGCTGAAAGAACTGAATTTGGGAGCTTTGGACATATGTTCCCCAGATTTGGAGAATAATCCAGAAAAATTTTATGATTTCATTTTAGTAACAAGATCCTTCCATATAGCAGCTGTGGCATCCTGTTCGCAGTGCATAGGATCACTAGGATCATATATAGCAAGTTCTCGTACTAAATTGACTAGGACGTCCGCTAGCATAGTGCTTACTATTCGGCTGATTTGCCTTGCCTGATGAAAAAAATGGGTCCGAACCAATCAGTGACTCTGAATTGCCATTAATCAGCATGATTTAAATTGACTAAATTCACTTGGTGTAAACAGTTACATTGAAATTAGTGTGCAAATCAAGACGAATCATGAATCGTGTTGATTCTTCATGAATTGAATCAATTTGATTCACTTGTGTACATGCAGCCTTAGTCACAGTGCTTAGCCTATGGCTTAGACCTGGTACAACATTTCATTTTAATCCTTTGGGCCAGCCCTATGAGAGCAGTTAATCACCTTAGTGGTATGGTTGAACTATTTTAACAATATAATAATAACTTCCAATACCTTATTTAGCCCTGTATTATTTACTGATATCTTAAGTAGTTACTTTGGTCTTCTAACTTCTTACCATTGACAAAATTCATTAATTTTTTTAGAAAACAAATGAACAAATTAATTACATCATACTCACCAGCATATTCTTGATTAGTATGAATATCCTTTGCAAGGTACACCTGTCAAATAAACAATACTTAATTAGGTATTTGTAAAATTTAAACGATCACATTATCTATTTAAATAACTGAATTACAATAAGACATATGTTTTACAATTTTTACGAGAAAATTGTCTGGATACTACTTACCTACCGCTAAAGTTAGCTTATATCTTTGCACCTAACAGCATGAAGATATGAGCTAACTTTGACAGCGAGTAAGATTCATTCCAAATAATAAGAACTTCCAAAACAGATTCACTTTCTAACACAATACAAATTGTTTATTAACGCATACCACCGTGAGTTAAAGCTATTGGCTAGTCAGAAATAAGATAACTGTTGAACGGGATCAGGTAGTAAAGCTAGAGAGAAGTCCGTGCTTTAGTTCTGGTATTGATTCACCATACTCTTCTTGGCTTATCGATGCTGGAAATGACTTCTTGAAAACCATGGAATCATAAGAGTACAATAAACAATTTCTGCACATTAGATTTACTTAGGTAAGAGATTTTCAGCTCATTATTTGTTCACTATGTTGTAACCATTTTCAGAGCTTGTCTAGAGCACCAGCCTAAGGGCAAAATAACCAGCTTAGGGTTTGGTTCAAGCACCTTAACAAATAACCTGGTAACAAGATCTTGAAATAATGTGATCAAACCCTTAAACTGCAACTCTGACAAGTCCAAATAAAAAAAATAGAATGATAAACATTTAACAGTTCTTGCCTATGTGCTGATTAACATCTCAACTTCTAGATTCTTTCAAGAATGCACTTGAGATTTGTATGTTGGTGGGCTTAGATTAAGCCTGGTTTATGGCAGCACCTTGCTAAGTAGAATGTCCTATATGATATCAAGTAATGAAGTGCATAAGAGGCATAGTGTAAACTTCTGAATTTGGCCAATCAGCCATGACACAAGATATATATAAATGAAATAAAGATGCAAAGTTAGCAGGTTATATAGTGAACACAACTTGGAGAGTTCTGAAATAAATTTGTTAAAATTAAAACAAAATGGTTTGAACAAATCCACTATTTTTAATTGCCTACATTCAAAAAGTAGCCCAAGGAGAAGGTCACAACTTTCTGTGAAGGAGAGCAGAAAGTTCCAAGGAAGGTGGGATATGGAGGAGGGAACTCAGCATAATAAGTAGTGAGTAAAAAATAATACTGCCATAACCCAAAAAATGAAGATCTTCCTTTCCACACTGAAAAGGCCCATATACAACTTTGACTATACCAACTACAGTAGTTATTCAACTTTGCTTGGAAGAGGGTAAAAGCATATCCCGCCAATGTCAGAAGATAGCTTTAATGATTCTGCTGAAAAGTCTCTACTGCAAAAGCTTTGCTGGATAACTTCCAGCTATGAAACTTGAACATACCCAAATTCTTACCCGAAGACAAAGGGTTTGGCAAAACTGAAGAAGATGCCTTAAGACATTTCTGAAGTTTCTCAGAAGACCCCACCATCGGCAAAATACAATACAGTAATTTCTGACTTGCCACAGACTAATTTAAACTTAATATCTTCTCTAGCATCACATTCGGCATCCAAATCCAACAAAGTAATGCAGAGAAATCTTCTTGTAGATTTCCTCTAAAATTGGAAATACTTGGGAAATCTCAATAAATCCTGACTCCAGTGTTACTTCAGGGGGAATATGAAACTAAGCAGTCTTCAGTTGGCCCTGATACATGTTATTTAGAGAAAATTTTTACTAAACTCACAATCCATTCACAGGGAAATTTACAAAACTACTACAAAACCCAAGCAGCTGTGGATGAAAAACATGTAAGTGTAATTTTACCATCACCTAACAAGCTGTTGATGAAAAGATATAGTTTTATAATAATAATAATAATAAAAAAAATCCTGGTTCACTTTCTCACATAATCAGCACATTTTATGTTTACTTTCAAGTAACATTCACCCAGATAAATACATAGCAATCATTCAATCTAACCAGTTCTATTGGCAATAACAACAAAAAATACTATGCTTGCTAAAAAGCTGACCAAAAAGAAAAACCTAATTAATCCAGATCATCTTAATCTGGAGACCCTTTATGCTGATCTGGAAAGAACCTGAATCTGCCATCTTTCTGAATTACAGTTAAAATAAATAATGATAAAAAATGGCATAAGCACCTCACCTGCCAATTACCTATGACTAAAACAGACGTTCACACCAAATTGTTTGGAACAATTAGTGGTTTTTAAAACTGTAATTCTGAAGGTTTACTGGGAGAAATGTACTGTATTAAATGTAAACTTACCTGGCACTATTAATTTCCTTTGGAATGCATAACAGATATTAAACCTAAACAATATTCCTACCAAACTAAGGCAAAATACTTACACTTGAAAAACTTCCTTCACCAATTAACTTCCCGAAAATGAAGTCAAGGTCTGATCGTTTATCTCCTGTGCCTTTGGTTATCTGTAACAATAATAAAAACCATTTACATTAATTAGAAAACTGGAAATTTCATTGGTTTTTAAATAATTTCTAAAAAGGCTACTATTTCTATATTATGAACAATATGAATATGTGTAGGATATGAAGCTGAACTCCAACAAAATGAAAAACTACTGATTTTCCACCCCATCCTACCCTTCAAGTGGATGGGACTCTGCTGAATGAGTCTGAAGCTTCAACCATACTTGGCGTAACTTTTGACCCAAATATTATTTTTTGAGAAACATGTAATGAAAGTGAAAGCAAATACTGAGCAGAAGTCAGAAGTTAGGTATTGTGCCTAAAGCCTCATATACTACTGCTCCAGTGTGGATGTCTGCATCTGCCAGAGATTTATCTGTTCCAGATAGTGGTCTGTCGTGGTAGGTTTGTGTCCTTACAACAGCAGTTATGACCTGGACCACTGACGCACGGTCTCTCGTTTGTCAATTTTTCTTAAGGTTTTTTCAACAATGACTTTTCCACACTCACAATTGATCTTTGATCCTCTTTCCTGGCAAGTGACCAGATTTTCAGAGGTCCTTGATTCCTCACCACCCATTGCACAGTGGAACAGTTTCCCTGAGGATGCTGTGCACTGGAACCTTAAAAAGTTCATTAAATGAAGCAATGCACTGATATGCTAATTTTAATCATTTACTGCCTTTTTTCTATTTATTTATTGATTAGTTCATTTCTTCTAATAACTAATCAATCGCCTCTTTCTGCATTTCCTTCTGTTACTTCTTTCACTGGAACACCATATTATTTGGAAAACTGAAATTTAAGTCAGTGGCCTCTGTAAGATTGTTCCATATGAACTAGATTCATCTTCTGAATGATAATAATAAATATAACATTTAAAAGCCACAACTGATTTTTTCTTTTTGTACAATGCAGTATGAAACCCTCCAGACATTCCAAAATTCAAGAAAGAACACAATTTCCAACTGTTCAGAAATGAAATCATGCACTCCTATAAAAGATTTTCAGTGTTGAGAGAAGTGGGTTTGACAGAAGGTCCGCTTTTAGTAAAGTAACATGTATGGACATAAAATCAACTTTGCTTTTAAAATTATGCATTTGTTTTTACTCAAACATGATATTGTTATGATACAATAAAGTTTTATACATACTTACCTGGCAGATATATACATAGCTATTGACTCCGTCGCGCCGACAGAATTTCGAATTTCGCGCACACGCTACAGGTAGGTCAGGTGATCCACCGCGCCGCCGCTGGGTGGCGGGAATAGGAATCCATTCCCGTTTTCCATCAGATTTTTTCTACACCATCTGTCTCCTGAGGGGAGGCTGGGTGGGTAGTTTAATTGTATATATCTGCCAGGTAAGTATGTATAAAACTTTATTGTATCATAACAATATCATTTTTATACATTCAACTTACCTGTCAGAAATATACATAGCTGATTCACACCATTGGAGGAGGGTACTTTACAGCTAATAACTGATTTAACAGGAAAACACAACAATCGTTGTAGGTATTAATAACATAAAACCTTGGTTCCTACCTGTTTAGACTGAAGACTTCATGGTTAATGCCCAGGAGTCTGCTTAGTCTCAAGAGCCTCAGCGAGATATTGATCTATTGCTAAGAGTTCTTGTAGGTCTGCCAAAGGGGTCTTATCCACTTACTTGGCCGATCCTATAAGGGCTATGTCAAAGGGTTTCAATCCCACTTATATGACAAGAACCTTTTTCTAAGGAGCACAATCCCGATCCTGATCACCTTAACCTAACCAAATGTTGTATCTAAGATTGCAAGAAGTCATCCCCAGACTCCTTGCAAACAACCAAAAAAAAACTCAATCACAATATTTTACACCTAATTCTTTATGAAAAATAAATAAAAATAAAAATAAACAAATATAATTTCAATTTGTACTACCTCGCTTGTAAGACCTATGCACATTCTCATACTGTCAAAAGCACCAAAAAGCCGCCTGTGCTAGCCCAAGCACTCTTGTCAGCAGAAAATCCTGATACTGTCTTAAAAGGAGAGGTCCATGTACGAATTTAGGCAATGTCTTTAATCCTACTCCGTTTAAAAGGCACATTTCTAGTTCCTCACTAGCAAGGGCTATGGCCGCCTGTGCGACACCAAGCACTTTTTACCAATAGTAACACAAAAACTGCCTCAACTAGTGGAGATCTCCGTTAATCAAAGAACACCGTTTTTATCCAAGCCTATCCTGTAAGATAAACTCAAAGTTCCTTATACTAAACAAGGCCATGGCCGCCTGTGCAACAACTAGCCGTCAGGTAAGAAAGTTAGAGCCCATCCCACCAGTATGGTATGGAAGTATTAGACTTTCATAAAAGTTTAAGGATCGGTATGTGTCCTCAGTCCCAGCACTGTATCCGCAGACACAAAAGGACCTAGAGAGAAGCACTTGTCGTAGGTAATTTTAACATCTCTAAGATAGTGGGATGCAAATACCGAGTTGCATCTCCAATAGGTCGCATTAATAATGTCCTTCATGGACATATTCTTTTGGAATGAAAATGATGTTGCCACTGCTCTTACCTCATGAGCTTTAACTCGTAATAATTTAAAGGAATCCTCTGCACAATCGCTATGAGCTTCCATAATCACACTTCTAATAAAATACGCTAGCGCATTCTTGGACATTGGTCTTTTCGTGTCCCGAACTGCGCACCATAGACTTTGTTTACATGCCTTCAACTCTTCTTTCTTTTTAAGATAGAACCTAAGAGCTCTAACCAGGCATAAAGTTCTTTCAATTTCATCTCCCATTAAGTTTGAAAGACTTTTCACCTCAAACTCCTTGGCCATGGTTTCGAAGGGTTCTCATTTTTTGCCAAAAACAGAGTTTGAAAAGAACAGATGGCTGCGTCTTTCTTAAAACCCACCCGAGAATCTAGGGCATGGATTTCACTTATTCTCTTAGCCGTCGCTAAGGCTATGAGAAAAACACACTTTCTCGTCCAATCCCTGAACGAGGCACGGTCGGGAGGTTCAAATTTTTCCGATGTAAGGAATTTGAGCACAACATCCAGATTCCAACTTGGCGGAGTAGAGGATATAGATTTTGACGTCTCGAACGATCTTATGAGATCGTGCAAATCTCTATCCTCTGCCAAGTTTAAGCCTCTATTTCTAAATACCGCTGAGAGCATACTTCAATATCCCTTTATTGTAGCTACGGACAGATTGGATTCCTCTCTCAGGAATAACAGAAAATCTGCTATATTGGTCACAGAGGTATCGGATGGAGGACAGCTTATTCTTCCTACACCATCTTCTAAACACATCCCACTTCGATTGATAGACCCGGATAGTTGACGATCTCCGGGCTCTAGCAATTGCTTTCGAAGCCTTGCTTGAAAAGCCTCTCGCTCTGACCAATCTTTCGATAGTCGAAAGGCAGTCAGAGCGAGAGCGGGGAGGTTTTGATGGAACCTCTTGAAGTGGGGTTGTCTGAGAAGATCTATCCTGTTTGGAAGAGATCTTGGGTAGTCTACTGTCCATTCCTGTACCTCTGTGAACCAATCTTGGGATGGCCAAAACGGGGCGATGAGAGTTAATCTCGTCCCTGTTGATGCTACGAACTTCTTCATCACTACTCCTAGCAACTTGAATGGAGGGAAAGCGTAAGCGTCGAGTCCCGACCACTCCAGTAGCATGGCATCCACCGCTATCGCTCTCGGGTCTTCTACTAAGGAGCAGAAGTTCTCTATCCTCTTTGACAGGAACGTCACAAACAAATCTATCTGCGGCCTTCCCCACAGGTTCCACAGACTTTGGCAGACTTGCTCGTGCAGAGTCCACTCCGTGGGGAGAACTTGTTTTGTCCTGCTGAGCCTGTCTGCTCTGATATTTCTTTCCCCTTTCACAAATCTGGTCAGGAGGGTAATATTCCTCTCCTCCGTCCATGACAACAGATCCTTCGTTATCTCGAATAGGGAAAACGAGTGCGTCCCCCCCTGTTTTTTTATATAAGCCAATGCCGTGGTGTTGTCTGCGTTGACTTGAATCACTTGATTTCTTACTTCTGACTCGAAGAATTTTAATGCCAGAAACACTGCATATAGTTCTTTGGCATTTATATGCCAATCTCTTTGTACTTTCTTCCATTTGCCAGAGACTTCTCTTGCCCCTAGAGTCGCTCCCCATCCCGTTTCTGAAGCGTCTGAGAACAAGATTTGGTTTGGGTTCCGAACCTCTAGGGACACTCCCTTGTTCTCTTTGAGTGGGAGCAGCCACCACTTTAGGTGTTTCTTCAGCCTCTAATGTTACCGGAAAAGTGTCCGACAGATGGCCCTTCTTCCAAGTCCAAGATCTCTTTAGGAAGAATGTAGAGGCCTTAGATGAAGTCTTCCTAGGGATACAAATTGTTCCAGGGAAGAAAGAGTCCCTAGAAGGCTCAGCCACTCCCTGGCTGAACTCCTGTCTTTCTTTAGGAAGGATGTAACTTTCTGAATCCCCCGAAGAATCCTTTCTTGGGACGGAAAAACCCGAAAATCCCGAGAATTCATCTGAATCCCCAACCCAAAATAGACTATGTCCTGACTGGGGGTCATCTGCGATTTCTCGAGATTCACGAGAAGTCCTAATTCCTTTGTCAATTCTAATGTTTTCTTCAGATCCTCCAAACATTGTTCCTGGGATTTTGCTCTTATCAGCCAATCGTCTAGGTACAGAGAGACGCTTATGCCTTCCAGGTGTAGCCATCTGGCTACGTTCCGCATCAGGTACGTAAATACCTGTGGAGCCGTGGAGAGGCCGAAGCACAAGGCCCTGAACTGGTAGACTTTCCCTGAATCACAAACCTGAGAATACTTCTTTGATGACGGGTGAATAGGAACGTGGAAATATGCATCCTGCAGGTCTAGAGAGACCATCCAGTCTCCTCTTCGCAGGGCTGAAAGTACTGAGGCAGAAGTCTCCATCGAGAACTTTTTCTTTTCCACATATTTGTTCAGAATGCTCACGTCCAAGACTGGCCTCCATCCCCCGGATGCCTTTGGAACTAAAAACAGGCGGTTGTAAAACCCCGGAGAGGAAGGATCCTGAACCTCTTCTATTGCCTCTTTGTCCTTCATTCCTATCACCATCTGAAGAAGTGTCTCCCTCAGAACAGGGTCCTTGTACTTCGCCGACAGTTCCTTTGGGGAATTCGACAAAGGTGGTCTGTCCTGAAAAGGTATAATGTAACGTAACCTTTCCCCAAGACTGCTAGCGTCCAAGGATCGGCTTTCCTTATCTTCCATGCCCCTACGAAGTTTAGGAGCCTGGCCCCTACAGATGTTTGGAGGACCTCGCTGCTACTTTGATTTCTTGAAAGATCTAAAGGAGGACCTTCCTCGCTTTTCTGCTGTCTTCCTTTTCGTTGGAGGACGAGAGGTGGAACCTCTCCGAAAGGGCACTACCGGAGTACGAGTAGTCTTCTTCGCTACTGGTACTGTTGGTCTTGATTTCTTGGAGGATTGTACTAATAAGTCTTGGGTTGCCTTTTCAGCAAGAGACTTTGAAATCTCCTTCACCAAGTGCGAAGGGAAAAGGTGATCCGAGAGAGGAGCGTATAACAGGGCTGACCTTTGTGAAGGAGAAACCGCTTTGGTTAGAAATGAACCAAATAATGATCTCTTCTTCACTACTCCTGCTCCAAATAGAGATGACAATTCTCCCGATCCATCCTGAACCGCCTTATCCATACAGGATAAAATGCAATGTAAAACTTCAGGTTCTAAAACATCTGGTTCATTTGCCTTCTTGGCCAGCACTCCAAGGGACCAATCCAAGAAGTTAAAAACTTCTAGTACATGGAAAAGTCCCTTGAGTGTTGATCCAATTCTGACATGCTCCAATATGCTTTAGCTGTATTCAAAGCATGTCTTCTCGATGCTTCAACCAAGCTTGAAAAATCCGCCTCCGCGGAAGATGGAAGCATAAGCCCATCGCTTCCTCTGTCCTGTACCATATTCCCCTCCTACCTCCGAGCTTACATGGAGGAGTGCAAAAAACTGTCTTCTGAGCTTCCTTCTTCACCTTCATCCAATTATTTAAAGATTGAATAGCCTTCTTCATTGATATGGCTGGTTTCAATTTTAAATACGAAGACGATTAGGAACCTTCGTACTGGAGAACAGAGATCTCGGGGAAGGAGGAGCTGCAGGACTTAGAGAGTCTCCAAATTCTTGTAGGAGAAGAGAGGCTAACACTTTGTAGTTAGATACCCCCTCATTGTTCGGGGTTTCTTCCTCCGACACTTCATCCAACTCCATCCTAGAAGGAGAGCGAGCTCTTTTATTAGATTCTTTTTGTCCGTAGGCATATTCCCTATAGGAGAAATACTCCTAGAAGGAGAGAGACTGACAGATCTAGAAGTTCTCCCTTTCTTATCCACCAAAACATCCTGAGACATGGAGGTTTAAACCGTAACCTTCGATGTACCAGGTTGCTTCCTTGCATTAGGGTTTCTACTTGTAGGAGACTCGCTATCCGAAGACATTACATGAAAAGATCTTCTATTACCCCTTATAACTTCTCGCTCTTGCCGCTCTTCATGATCAGCTGGCGCCTTGCGCCTGACTGGCGCTTCGCGCCTGGTTGAATCTTCTCGCGCGGTTGGCGCCTCACGCTCGGCTAGCGCTTGCGCCTCGCTGGCTCCTCTTGCGCGGCTGGCGCCTCGCGCTCGACTGCGCTTCACGTCTGGTTGGCGCTTCGCGGCCGTCTATCGCGTCGCGTCTGGCTGGCGCTTCGCGCCTGTATGTCTCTTCGCGGCCGCCTCGCGCCTCGCGCCTGGCTAGCGCTTCTCGCCTGGTAGGCGCATCGCGCCTGGCTGGCGCTTCTCGTCTGGCTGGCGCTACGCTCCTGGATGGCGCCTCGCGCCTGATTGTCTCTTCCTGCTTGTAGGAATTCTCACGCGCGGCTGGCTCCTCGCGCCTGGCCAGCTTCTCGCGCCTAGTCGTCTCCTGCGATATCGGATAGGGCCTGGTTGCCGCGTCGCGCCTGATTGGAGCCTCGCGCTTACGTGTTAGTTCTTTGCGGCTGACTGGCGCTCCGCGCCTGGCTGGCGCTTCGCGCTCGGCTGGCGCTTCACGCCTGGCTGGCGCCTCGCGCCCGGAACTCGCGGGTCTGTGAAAAATAGACCCTTCATCCAAAGAAGAATCTTCTTTTCTGGGAGGTTGATAGTAAGGGTTTTTTGACTTCTTCACAGGAAGATTAACATCCTTTCTTCTTGGAGGATCTCTCGAAAGAACCCCGACTAGAGAAGCAATCGACTCTTGCATATCCTTTAATATCTTCGTCGTTTCTTCTCTCTGGTCTAAACGAGAGGAAGGAGAGCCTTCTTCTCCATCCCTTCCCCACAACTTATCGGGAGAAGCCAAAACCTTTGCTTTCTTATTCTCTATCGGGGAGTCCTCCGAAAAACGTTCCGGACTCGAGTTTATGCCCGATTCTTCCCAGATCCTCTTCAAGGGACGAGAACGATCCGCTGATCTCCATCCTCTTTTAGGTGAGGAATTCTCCGATGACGAAAAACATTCACGTAGAACGCTTTTTCTAATGCGTTCTCTGGCAGTCTGTGACGTTACAGATTCTGCCGAAGAGACGTCTGACTGGTGGGGATCCTCCATAACCTCCGTAAGGCTTTCGACATTCCTTCTCCTCTGGGCTTGGGAGCTTGAAAGAGGTCTAGGCCTGGGAGCGTTGTGAAGCCAATCAGACGCCTCCTCCACTTCACTGGGGAAATTAACATCACTTTCCACAGCACTACTTTGCTACCTTCTATGGCAGCCATTTTACGCTCCATTTTCATAAGCGCAGCTTTAAGGCTTGCTATCTCCGAAGCAGAGTCCGTAGGATCTGCATTCAGAGAAGGACCTGAAATATTACAAGGAGCGTTCATAATGTTAGAGGAGGGTACAATATTACTCACCAAACCACTTGAAGATTGAGAGCTAGGCTTGGTTTTGGAAGATGACTTCCTTAACCGGTCTTTCTCTAATTTCCTTAAATAAGAAGTTAGAGACTTCCACCCTTCAGCACTCAAACTCTCACATTCATGACAAGTGTTATCCATCGAGCATTCATACTTCCTGCATCTTTTACATACAGTGTGAGGATCAACCGAAGCTTTCGGCATTCTCACCTTGCACCCTTCATTCACACACATTCTCACCACACTTCCAGAATCAGACATCATGATGAAAATTCCAAGCCAAAATCCAAATAACGATCCACAAAAGCGTATGCCAGTACAACGATCCAAATACGTCACCAAAGGGTCCAAAACGATGATCAATTGTATCCAAAAACGAAATCCAGCCGGAGATACCAACAACGATGTTGCCAGTATGGCCGACAGAAAAAATCTGATGGAAAACGGGAATGGATTCCTATTCCCGCCACCCAGCGGCGCCGCGGTGGATCACCTGACCTACCTGTAGCGTGTGCGCGAAATTCGAAATTCTGTCAGCGCGACGGAGTCAATAGCTATGTATATATCTGACAGGTAAGTTGAATGTATAAAACCACTACTTTACAGTAGCAGCTATCAAGGTGAGAAGGCCCCATATCATCCTAACATATTATCCATAACAGGCTGGGTTGAATGCACATCAACAATACCCCAAGACTGAGCAAACATTAAGGCCAATTCAAAAGCAAGCCCGTACCTAGAGTTTTTTAATGGGGGTCGTTTTTCCCAAATCTGGACCTTTTCTTCTATAAATGTCATTGCATATATAGGTGTATACAAGATGAAATACTTGAAAATGTTATTTTACTTATATTAAGAGGAAGAATTGGGTGTGTGGTCTATGCCCTTCTACTCAATTACTGTAGATATTATTCAAAGTACTGACTTTAGTTAACAGAATTTTACTTATAATGCTGAAAGTTTGCACTGAAATTCAAGAATATTTCTTCAGTTTTATTGATTGATACATTTATTCTGTTAACGATAACATGCACATTACTTTATTTGTTGTTATGCTATATATTTTGACTTAATAAAAAAACCATTATTTATTACTTTGTAAGTACAGTTCAATGGAAAGGATAGTCACAGAAAATATGGACTTCCAGAAATTGGGGGGGGGGGGGGGGGGGGTTATTTGACCACCCCCCCACCTCGGCAAGGGCCTGAAAAGATATATCACTGGAAAGAGGATTACATGCATAGGCACAGGATATAAGAGTACGTAAAAATTAAAAAAAAAAAATTTTGTATCTTCCATGGGAAGTTGAAAGTGAATATTTCCAACCCTGAGTGTGGCCTCTTTCCAAGACACTCATAAAAATATACAAATTTTAGCGAGTTAAACATGTTCTTTTTAATATTTTCTAAAATTCTATTTTGTAATATTACCATTACAGCTCACATAATTCCACAACACACAAGAACGAAAATCAGTAACAACAATCCCCCCGAGATGTACTGGGATGGGGAGATGTACCTTTGTACCTCTCAGTGAGTCGTAAATGTTTTTTCTAATGTTTTTTGTACTTCAAAAATTTCAATTACAGTTGACATACTGTCCTGAAAGACAAGAACCTAAACCAACAGCAATCTCTGAGTATATTTATGGGCTAATATATACAAGATGTACAGGGGCAGGGAAATGTAGTACATTCTCCCAAGAAATCTTAAGTCATACTAATCTAACTGTATTCCTGATCTGGGCTGGGGTGTGAGTGTTGTTGTAAGTGGTGCCTTTAAGTCATTAATAGCCCATTCAAGTGACAGGAATGTTTTCATGCAAAATTCATTCAAATTTAAGTTAAGTATGTTTTACCAGACCACTGAGCTGATTAACAGCTCTCCTAGGGCTGGACCGAAGGATTAGATATTTTTACATGGGTAGGAACCAATTGGTCACCTAGCAACTGGACCTACAGCTTATTGTGGGATCCGAACTATATCGAGAAATGAATTTCTATCACCAGAAATTAATTCCTCCGATTCCGAGTTGGCCGAGACGGGATTCATTCAAATATTGTGGTGCAAAATAACAGTTATCATATGAGCTGAATCATAGAGTACCATATGCAATTATTGGGGATCAAAAGAGCCCTGCTGTCCATTAGGGTTAAGGCTGATGAACAGGAAAACTTTGAAAAATAAAAGAAAAAAGTTGATTTCCAAACTTTAGCACTACCACAGGTTCATGGACTGGACAGTATCCTTGTTAGATAGGCTGTGGTTTGTATTCCTTCCAATCCAACTAGACAATGCTTATTACTCAGCATGAAGCAACTACTGGACCAACAGAGTAGAAATCTCAAGATTCAAGTATATAAGGTTTTATTGCAAAAAAATTTTAAATTTCTGTCAGCCAAAGACTATACAAAAGTAATATCCATACGCACTTCTTTTCAAAGATAGCAAAGACTGCTCTAAACTAACAACCCCTAACCTACACGTTTGAAACTTCCGTTCCAAGGCGAACGTATGTGCTCTATGAAGTGTCCTAATCTCAGGAACTAGGTTTCACTGATACCTTTGATAAGCCTTTAAAAATGATATTGTTATGATACAATAAAGTTTTATGCATACTTACCTGGCAGGTATATATATAGCTGTATTTTCTGAAGTCCGACAGAATTTAAAAAACTTCCGACACACGCAGTGGTCGGCCAGGTGGTAGTACCCATTCCCGCCGCTGGGAGGCGGGTATCAGGAACCATTCCCATTTTCTATTCATAATTTTTATTTCCACTGTCCCCTGAGGGGAGGTGGGTGGGTACTTGAATATATATATATCTGCCAGTTAAGTATGAACAAACTTTATTGTATCATAACAATATCATTTTGCTCATGAACTTACCTGTCAGATATATATATATAGTTGAACCCCACCGTTGGAGGTGGGAAGGAACAGAATAGAAGGATTTTGGGAAACAAATGCATGCAGATGATTTACATCTTGGTTCCACCTGTTAGCATAGCCGACTTCGTGATTACTGTCACCCAAGTCTGCTTCTGCTTTACTAGAGTTGCAGCGAGGTAGAGACCTATGAAGCTGGTGCACTCCAGATGATCTGTCAACGGGGGCGGGGGCGTGACCACAATGTGACTAGACCATATTGACCATACCATGAGGGCTAAGAGTAAAATAAATATATATATATAATTATATATATCACACCTGACCAACCTAGCCAAAGTTAATGTGTGTTAACTAAGGCTTCAGAGTTAAGAAGTCGCCGTTGTCAGCGACTCCACAACTAAATTAAGAGCTCTTCCTAACCATTTTCTACAGGATAGGATGAGTAGTACTTCTTGCCCCCAAGATTGTGTCTGCAGACACGTATGGCCCTAGCGAGCAGCAGATCTCATATGCCATCTTCACATCTCGCAGGGAGTGTGAAGTGAACCCAGAGTTGCTTCGCTAAAACATGGTACTCAGGATGTTGCTGAGTGCCATGCTCTGTTGAAATGCTTCCGAGGCCGCGCCCTCACCTCGTGAGCATTCAGATAAAAAGCTTTCAAATCTTTGTGCAAACACAATGAAGGAGCATTTTTTGAAAGAACTCCTTAACCCTAAAACCAGGGTGTACTTCGATATGGGCAAGTCTGGTCTTTTTCGGAACACTGCAGATTGCCCGACTGACTTCGACTTTCTTGATTTTAAGTAGATAAAACTTGAGAGACCTGACAGGGCACAGGACTCTCTCTGGCTCCTGCCCACTAACTTGTGCCATCCTTGCTTCCAAGATCCTGGCCCAAGGACAAAAAGGGTTTCCATTCTTAGGCCATAACGAAAGGCTTAGAGAGCACACCTCCTTGTGTTCTCTAAAGCCAAAACTTGTGACGATGGCTTAAAATCTCACTAACCCTCTTTGTCGTATCTAGGGTGGTTAGAAGAAGGCCTTCCTGATCACATACAAGAAGTTAACAGGCAGGAGAGGTTCGAATTTTTGCTTTGACATCACGAACTTCAGACTACGTCTAAGTTCCATATTGAAAGCTTCGATCCGGAAATGCACAGTCTGTACTAAAGTCAGGTGAACGACCAGTTGACCAGTCAGACGAATCAAGGACAGCAAGGCTGTACCCTGAAGACCAAAAGGCACTATTCTTAGCTGAATGGATGAGTGTCTGGACTGCCTGGGCGATTCAATCAAAGCAAACCTTGGGGGTGTATCAACTCAACCCAACGTCGTCCGCAATCGACTTCGTCAATAAGAAACTCAGGGCTACTATATGTCGCCTGATCTCGCACGAGTGTCTGACTCCGAGAAAACAGGCGAGGCAAAAAGTAGATGGTGAGCTAGAATCGAGATTCCACAGACCTCAATGATCGTGAAGGTCTTTGTTGTTTGACAGATGCAAATCTGTCAAACAACATTCTCTGTTGTCTGTTCGCACTGGCAGAATTTTCAAAAACTCTCGGCAACCGCTAGACCACTGGTAGTTCAGGTGATCTCCCCCACGTTCCCGTGGCGCTGGTACTTGGAACTATTCCCGTTTTCCTCAGATTTTCTCTGAACCCTGTCTCCTGAGGGGAGGAGGGTGGGAATTTAATTATATATACCTGCCAGGTAAGTATGCATAAAACTTTATTGTATCATAACAATATCATTTTTATGCATGACACTTACCTGGCAGGTATATATATAGCTGATTGACACATTTGGAGGTGGGTCACAGACAGCAACATCGTCATAATTTCAAAAATTAATAACTTAATTTTAAAATTCTTTATTAAGTTCCTTACCTGCTAAGGTAGCTGACTTCGTAGGTCCTGCCTCTTAGCCTGCTAAACCTTAGTAGCTCTCAACTAGGATGTGACCTGTTTGTTGAGAAAGCTAATAACAAGGGTCTGACAACTGGACGGGACCAATTTGTTGACAGGAAACCCTAGCCCTCTCTTACCAGGGGCATTCATGCTAGGATAAGTTAGACCACCTGAACCACACACAAAAGCTAACGTAACACATTACACTTCACATACTGAAGAGGAAATAACCCTCTCAGACAACCATAAAAAGAACACCACTTAATTAAAATACCTAGCATGTTAGTAATCTATCGTTGCTGCTGCGTTGATCGAGACGATTCGTACGGACTTTTGCAATCCTGTAACGAACCTCTAGATGATCGTTACATTCTACGCCTGTTGTTATAATAGGCTCTTTCTCGTAAACTCGAGCAGGGACCGAGAGAAGATACTTCTTAAGATATGAGAGAGCTGTGGAATATCAGAGTTGATGTGGACCACTGGTTCCAAAACTCGTTTCGAGGACTGGAGGGACGACCGAATTGCATTTACTTCTTTCAGATTAAGATCCAGGACATCTGAAACACTATCCAGATGTCGGCGTCACCGTTCTTTCTATCATGACGCACTGAGAGATGTTCAGAATAATTCCTAGATCTTGAATAATATTTCAGTTTCCCGGTAGGAAAAAACTGTGGTCTGAATTGCAGTCTATTCGGGGAAAACAAACTTCTTCAGGAAGGAAATGGTCCCCAGCAAGCTCATCCATTCCTCCCGAGTATGCTTACTTCTCTATAAGGCTGCGCTTTGCCTAAGCAGGAGAGCATATAAAAGTGCAATGTTGCGGTAGACTCGTAGTTCTATACCGTGCGGTAACGAGCACCGAAAGGATTAAGAGATAACTCTGTTGAACATAGTAAGGCAAAACTAATGCAACGTTATTTCATTCACGTAAGAAATCCCCTCAATCTTAGGCTAAAGTCCGTGATTGTAGGACAGAGATACAGTTAGTCAGTCAATCCCGCAGGAGAGACGTAACCGCCAGCACAGAGATACGGTTAGTCAGTCAATCCCGCAGGAGAGAGAGACGTAACCTACAGCGCATGACAGCGCACGATCTGTTACTGGTGGCTCGGTTGGAACTTGGACAGTCAGACACAGCAGCAGCCAGCAGCTTACGAACGTCGTCTCTTAACTTTATGTCTGGGTTGCCAGCTACCCTATTCTACGAAGAAATAGGTCCGTTATTTTTTGAACAAAAGAGACTCTCAAGTTGGTCTATTTAAGCGAAACAGAAAACGCTAAATATAGATGCGTTTGTGTCGTCAGAACACTACCATACAACGGTAAAAGATAAATCGGAAACTCCTGGAAGGCTGCAGGGAGTGACGATTAAATGTCCTTAAAATAGTAGACAATAGACCTCTCGGTTTTGCCATCCGAAGAGGTAACTACAGCAAGCGTGTATGACTTGAACCAACCAGTAGTAAAAAAATAACGCAAGGCAAAAAATTTTATTATATCACAATAAAGTTTGTTCATACTTACCTGGCAGACATATATATAGCTGAATTCGGAAATACAGCACATACATATCTGACAGGCAAGTTTCATGAACAAAACTTAGAGAATCGAAGCAGACATCTCAAGCTTCTTAAGATACTGGACATAAGCGTTCATTGACGTGTCTACAAGTCTATTTCTTGTACGAGTCTGCGAATGAGGAAGGAGAGCTCTTCCGAACCTTGTCCTTATTCGCTTACGCAATATCAAGTTAATGAGAT
This sequence comes from Macrobrachium nipponense, assembly GCF_015104395.2. Classification (NCBI taxonomy): domain Eukaryota; kingdom Metazoa; phylum Arthropoda; class Malacostraca; order Decapoda; family Palaemonidae; genus Macrobrachium; species Macrobrachium nipponense. Next base: position 57,605,680 of record NC_061096.1, read on the forward strand.
GTTTGTCAATGAGAACTAACCCATTAACGGTACAGAGAGATATTTTGTCAATGAGGGGAGACCCACTTACTTGACAAAACGATAGTATATGTCAATGGGGGAAAGTCACTGAATTGACAAAACGTAATCCAGGAAGTCGAGCCTTTTATTTTTCGATTTCCGTCTCAAACAAGGAAGGGACAAGAATCCTGTTAAGAGACTGGGCTTACGGTAGGTAGAACGACGATGCTCAATCGGCATGGAAGTCTCGACTAGAAACTAACAAAATCTATCATCTGAAAAACCCTTTCAGATGGTCTAAAAAGCTTTTAAATTTATGGCAGTATGGCAAAGGAAGTCTTGTCTTGCGCTTTCCTGAAGAGCGTCCTTTTGATGAGTGCCTTTGCAAGAATCCTACTGAACGTTGCCGAAAATCCTGACGTTCAGTGGGACGTCGAGCCTTTACATAACCCGTAACTGTCTTATCTCAAAGTCTTGACTGAGGTAGAGAAAACGAGATCTTCCCTTGAGCTTTCCTTAACTCCATCCACCTTTGCGAAAAGCAATATAATATTGACAGAGACCTCTTGAATTCACGAAACCCGAGGTCTTGCTGGGTTTCGAAGACGAAGTTCTGTTCACTTTTTTGAGGCTCAAATCTTAAACAAGAGCTTGAAGAGTTCAACAGAAACGTTCTGGTGCGCGCTCGGCGTCCACTGGCGAGGACGCTCGGCGTCCTGGTGCGCGCTCGGCGTCCACTGGCGAGGACGCTCGCATCCGAGCGTCCTGTTCAAGCCGATCGTCCAAATAAGCGTGCAGAAAAGCGTCACGCTCCTGACAGGCGTCAAAACAAGCGAGAGAAACTGCCTTCTTTTTCCTATTTCTTGGTGGAAAGAAGTACACGTGATCAGGCAACTTTCGCCTTCTTACTTCTCACTGAAACACATAACGAGGGAGAAGGGACCGTGAAGCGTCCCTTCTGTCTATAAAGCTTCTTAGAGGGCGCGAGTCCTTCCGAGAGCTCCAACCCTTGTGCGGGGAGGACGCCTCGGAGGACGAGAAGCAATCCTTCAGGATTCGTGCATGTGCACGCACTTTGGCAGTCTGGGGATTTTCATCAGAAACTGCCGAAGGCACGCCAGATCGGTGGGTTCCCTGTAACCCTCCTTCGGCTTTCGACATGCCCTCTCCCTTGGTTCTGGGAGTTCGACAGAGGTCTAGACCTAGAGGCGTTATAAGGCCGATCTGACGCACCCTCCACTACACAAGGGGCACTGTCACTGCACTTAGCCACTTCACTATTGCTCTCTAAAGCAAACACTTTCGATTCTAAGTTACGAATCGAAATAGTATAAGAGAAAGGGCAATAACCTCTACAGACACTGTTTTAGGGCCCGAAGGCAACATTACAGGGTTAGGCGTAACAAAAACAGAAGTAGAACGCTTCACAACAATGAAGGAGAGCGATCACCTCTCGCAGACAATAGTCATAACCCGTAGGCCATACTACAGCGTTAGGCAAAATAAAGTCTACGGAAGGTTAGCAGTATCACTACCTGACTTTCGTAATTGATTAATTGCGTACATACTAAACAAACTTTTTTCCTTACGGAATTAGACACGTTTACTGATTAATTGCGTACATACGAATCATACTTTTTCCTTACGGAAATCGACATGTTACTGATTAATTGCGCCCCCCAAGTGCGGAACTACCGAAGCTTTCGGTAGCCACACCCTATCTTTGCAGACAACACCCTCTGAAACTAGCCTAACTAGATTCAGATATCTTATGCAAAAATGAATCAAATTCAAATCAATTTAAGATAGCGTATGCCTAGCCACAAATCCAAGTAAATAAATTAAAAAGACAATTAGGATACTTAGCGACAAATGAAGTTTCCAAAATCCTAGCCGGAGGTACTGAAAACAGGTGTTTTCAGTACCGGCGACAGAAAATTTATGAATAGAAAATGGGAATGGTTCCTGATACCCGCCTCCCAGCGGCGGGAATGGGTACTAACCACCTGGCCGACCACTGCGTGTGTCGGAAGTTTTTTAAATTCTGTCGGACTTCAGAAAATACAGCTATATATATACCTGCCAGGTAAGTGTCATGCATAAAACTCTCTTCACTCCCTATTTGTACAGATAAAGCAGGAATGACAAACTTACAGAAAAGGCTGAGGTTGTGAGTAGCTGTGTCCTGGCCATGCTAGCAGGTACGCGATTTAAACGTAAGCTATGGCAATTTTCAAGTGTGAGAGATGTCACTCAAGGGCATTAATTTACTAATGCTCCTTGCTGATAATAGTGATACTTTTACTTAAGATACTGTTTTTAATGTGGCATTCCTTAAACTAGCTTCCTCCACTGGCTTATATCTTAGATCTGATAAATGCATATAGTAGACTGAAGTAAGGTTCTATGAAAGTGGACAAGGAGACCTAAGAAATTCTTACTCTTACAAATTCTGGCGGTCTCAGTTCACTGGAGGAACTTCAATCAATTCGTAGTTTCATGTACTTTTTCATCGACATGGACTGAAGTTTATTTCAATCTAGGTTGGCAAGAACCTCAAAAGCTTTATACTTGATAACCTCCATACATGTAGGATGAGGACTGAGATTTTACCGGTGTGTACTAAAATGAGGTTAAAAGTATGCTGTTTCCCCCTTTTGCTTGCTCCAAAACGGCTGTGACTGAGCAGGGAGAGACTGTCTAGTGTTTCTAGATGACTACGGCAAAAGATCCTGAATATTCTTCTTCTACAAGTCTGATGCAATACTCAGAACTGTTGCCTGGGGAAAAAGATGTTTCTTATCCAATGGAGAATACAGAAGGTCCGATCTCTGTGACAGAGCATCTCCTTCAGTCATGTACGAGCACCAAAGTTCTTGTTTCTTCAGAGTTCCCAATGTGTAAAGTGAGGCTAACTCTTGGGAGTCATCCCTAATACCGTTGTTGATGCAAGAGAGAACTTCTAAACAGTCCGAGGAGTAATTGTCAGGTAACACGGAGCATTCCTTTATTTTCCAAGCCATGGCGCCAACAGACCAGCCCAAAAATCTCATGACTTCAAAAACTTTGAAGATATTATTCAACAGATGAGTGAGTTCCGAAGTCGCAAACATAACCTTTACCGAAGAAAACGCTGACCTACTAGCAAATTCAACAAACCCAAAGTCTCCCTGGGAGGAGGCAGACACTCCCATGGAAGGAGCTTCTCCAATTGCATAGGAGTTATCTCCTCGACAATCTAGAGGGATGAAAGCTAAAGGAGGTCCTGCCTTGCTCTCTCTTCTCTGCAAGCCATCCTTCCACTTCATTCAGAACCTTCTTTGCCGATGACGAAAGGTCCATCTTAGGCAGACTGAAGGAAGAGGAGGGCTGCATATCCATGATAAAGGTATAGGCAGGTGGCAGCGGAGCTGCTGGCATAAAGAAGTCCAGAAAGGTGGCTAGCAGGAACCTCAGTAAAGAAGCGTAGGCAGACGAAGGGGCTTCTTGGTCCTCTATTTATTCATCATCAGAGGAAACTGGAGATAGCACTGCATCCACAGGTGCTTGCGACATTGTAGGACCCTTGTTAAGGTCATACAAAATACTAACCAGTTTCTTTTGAATAGGTTCCACTTCAGAGACTTCAGCATTAACTATGGCAACTGGAGTCGACACTAGGTGCTCGGGTGTTGAAGGGCACCTGGCTACCTCTGAACAAACAAGTGCTACTGGAAGTTCAGGCATCAACGGGCACTTGGCTCCCTCTCATGTGCAGGCACTACTGGGCACTCAGGTGCTGCTGGAGGAATGGGCATCGAAGTCAGCACAGGTGCTTGACATGGAGCAGACAAGCAACGACGAGCCTTGGGCGCTGAAGGAGCATCAACATCTGAGAAGCAATCCGAAGAAAAATGTTCTGGGTTGTCTCAGTGACTGCAAGATGGCCACTCCAGATCCCTAAACCTCTCAACAGGAACAGCCAGAGGGAGCTATACATCCACAGCACTTCTCTCCAATGGACATGACTTACTTTATTCCCCAAGTGCCACTGACGTTGAGAAGAGAAATCCCCTGAACTGAACAAAATATGCACATCCACAGAGAGATGTTTCCAGCAGCTCTTGGTTGCAACCTGGGATATGTCAACAGGTTGAACAAAGGGGGAGACTGCCCATGGGCAGACCTCATCAACCTCCCTTGGGCTATCGGTTTGACTCCTCCCACGTTTAATGGAGTATGCATATGACCTTTGCTTAGGAGAATCAATGGGACAAGCAGCCACCTCCACCACTAACACTTGCTCTTTGTCCGTTCAGACTTTCATTGAAGAGTCAATTTGCTCCCTCATCTAGTCAACCTTCGCTTCGAGGCTGGCAATGGGGTTTGGATCAGAGGCAAGGGAGCCTGAGGTTGGAGAAGGTGGAATAGTTAGAGAACTGCCAAAGAAATAACACGAACATGTGAATCTTATATCAATTCAGAAAATTCCTGGCTAGCTACTGATTCAGATTCGATTGCTTGTTTGATTCAGATTCTGCACTAGCAACTGCCTTTCTTTTTCTGTCTCTAGCTATCTTTTTCACAACACTAATGTTTTCCATTTCCTATCTTCCTAGTCATTACATTCACAATATCTCAAATCTAATGAGCATACTTGCCCACGGCAAACAGAGCACATCGTGTGTGAATCATAGGATTCCTTGGTCAGGCATCTATTACACCCTTTATCACTATATCTAAAGCTAGACGAAACTAAGTCCAACATCGTCAAATTAATTAGTCAAAATTGGTATTAAAAAGTCAAAATCTTTTACATGGTCTCTACAAAGAACCTAACACTATCTAAATAAAGCCGAATCAACCAACAAATGAAACTACTTCACCAATTGTGATGAACAAACAATCAGAAAAGTCAAGAATTTCAGCCGACAACCAGTGTGAGGCCATCAGCCGTCTGAAACAAACTGTCCCCTTTTCCAAGTTGTTCCTCTCTTTCCCTACCCAAAACAGAAAACTAGCGTGACCAGCAAATTTCAGAATTTTAACTGCTGGGCAAGTGAATCTCTTAGCTACGTAATTACTGGGTAAGCTACTTAATTAAAAACTTATTGCACTAAGGGATGAAAGAAACTGAGGTAAAAGAGGGAGCAGATGTTCAAAGCAAAGAAAATGGTTGAGAGTTTGAAATTACAGTATCAATACAGGTAGTCCCTGGTTATCAGTGGACTCGGTTATCAGCGGACTTGGTTATCAGTGATCCAGTTTTAGGGTGCTTGTCTAGCGCCATAACGGGCCAAGTTCCAGTTATCGGCGCCATAAGGAGCCTTATGGCACCATAAATCACAGAGTTTCATTAATGACAGTTTTAGCTTATCAGCACCCCTCCGAGAATGGAACCCCCCACCCCCCACTGGGGACTGCTGTATTTGCATAATAGTATCAGAAAACATGAATGTCAATTATAAAAGGTTCTCAATAGCTGACAAGCAGGTAGCAATCTTCTTGGAGACTATATATGTTTAACCAACAGACTGTAAATGTTACAGAATTAACTCATCCTCAAAGCTTCATAGATTATACCGATGGCGAGTACTCATTAAACCTAACACTTGCTTTCAGATAATGACAGCCCCACTGAAACCAGGTATACGTATAGCCAGAAATCACACTTTATACTTCAATTTATTATAGACATCCTTATTCACCACATGGAGGTGTTGACAGCTGCCTTAACTGGTGCTATACTGTATGACTCAAATATTATTTTATCAGTGTGAAACACAGGAATTCAATACTTAATTGAAAAACAAGCTATATTTCTTTTTTAATTATCAATAGCATCTGGCCTGAGAACACATATGATAGGTCAGCAAAGCAGAGGCTAGCAAAGACTGGGATGGCTTTGTAACAAAATATCTTTGCCTCCAGCAAGTTTTCTTTCAAATTTCAATAAACTATAAGATACAGTGTACTATATTGAACATTTCATAATTAAAGACACTGAGTTAAATCATTCTGCCAATGTGTGGACTATGGCAAGTGTTTTGAGCATGAAGTAGATAAGGCTATGCTAGGTTCTCCACAGAATAGGTTTCTCTTGTAACTTCACTGGGTGATGACAAAGCAACAACAGTTTTACCTTGGTATTTTTACTATTCCACTTTCAGGTAATCCCAACCTAAGCTTTGTACTTTAAAGGAGGCATTTACTGTACAGATTAAGCCTAAAATTATGATAATTCTTGATATCAAAATTAAGAGCTTTATTCAAACCTGAAGGAGCTTGTAATTTTGGAGCTATGACTGAAGAGAAAAGCAAGAAATCTGAGTACAAATCCTCCAATTTCTCAATTACCCTGGGCAATGTTGAAAGAATTTTTTTCAAACTTTGACACAACTAGTATTTATCAGCTTGATGCAATATACAGCATGAAAAGTTATGGCAGCAATCTGTACAGATGGTCTGCTTTAGGATTAGGCATATAACTATTTTAAATGCAGTTTGGTTTTTTGTGCAATAAACTCTATATAGCAAATACTTAAGCTCTGTTTCATGCTTATACTGTACACAATATTGGAAAGATCTTCAAATTTTAGACAGTGAATATATACTATTTTTATACAGCCTAGGTTAGGCTATAATTTTTTGACATTATAAGTTACTATATGAATTTTGTGTTATTTTTTATACTATAGTATTAACTGTATTACACCATATTTTATTCTTTTCATTAGTTTAGTTAATAATTTCTCTTCCTGTATATCATGCATGTTGTGAATTAAGTGTGTGAATACTGGTAGTAATTTGGACACCAGGTACCTGAACCAATCTCTTCAAGAAATTCTGCAAAGGACCGTAGGAAACTTTTAGACAATTTTCCTAATTCTTTTTATATACCATTCAGAAATGAAAATGGGTGAAAATAGCAATAGATAAAAGACAAAAATGATATTGTTATGATACAATAAAGTTTGTTCATACTTACCTGGCAGATATATATATAGCTGTATTTTCTGAAGTCCGACAGAATTTAAAAAACTTCCGACACACGCAGTGGTCGGCCAGGTGGTTAGTACCCATTCCCGCCGCTGGGAGGCGGGTATCAGGAACCATTCCCATTTTCTATTCATAATTTTTATTTCCACTGTCCCCTGAGGGGAGGTGGGTGGGTACTTGATTATATATATCTGCCAGGTAAGTATGAACAAACTTTATTGTATCATAACAATATCATTTTGTTCATGAAACTTACCTGTCAGATATATATATAGCTGAATCCCACCGTTGGAGGTGGGAAGGGACAGAATAGAAGGATTTTGGGAAACAAATGCATGCAGATGATTTACATCTTGGTTCCACCTCTTAGCATAGCCGACTTCGTGATTACTGTCACCCAAGTCTGCTTCTGCTTTACTAGAGTTGCCAGCGAGGTAGAGACCTAAAAAGCTGGTGCACTCCAGATGATCTGTCAACGGGGGCGTGACCACAATGTGACTAGACCATATTGACCATACCATGAGGGCTAAGAAGTAAAATAAATATATATATATAAATATATATATCACCACCTGACCAACCTAGCCAAAGTTAAGGTGTGTTAACTAAGGCTTAAGAGTTAAGAAGTCGCCGTTGTCGGCGACTCAACAACTAAATTAAGAGCTCTTCCTAACCATTTTCTACAGGATAGGATGATGGTACTTCTTGCCCCCAAGATTGTGTCTGCAGACAAGTATGGCCCTAGCGAGCAGCAGATCTCATATGCCATCTTCACATCTCGCAGGGAGTGTGAAGTGAACACAGAGTTGCTTCGCTAAAACATGGTACTCAGGATGTTGCTGAGTGCCATGCTCTGTTGAAATGCTTCGAGGCCGCGCCCTCACCTCGTGAGCATTCAGATAAAAAGATTTCAAATCTTTGTGCAAACACAATGAAGGAGCATTTTGAAAGAACTCCTTAACACTAAAGCCAGGGTGTTCTTCGATATGGGCAAGTCTGGTCTTTTCGGAACACTGCAGATTGCCCGAATGACTTCGACTTTCTTGAGTTTTATGTAGATAAAACTTGAGAGACCTGACAGGGCACAGGACTCTCTCTGGCTCCTGCCCACTAACTTGTGCCATCCTTGCTTCCAAGCTCCTGGCCCAAGGACAAAACGGGTTTCCATTCTTAGGCCACAACGAAAGGCTTAGAGAGCACACCGCCTTGTGTTCTCTAAAGCCAAAACTTGTGACGATGGCTTAAAATCTCACTAACCCTCTTTGTCGTATCTAGGGTGGTTAGAAGAAGGCCTTCCTGATCACATGCAAGAAGTTAACAGGTAGGAGAGGTTCGAATGCTTTGACATCAAGAACTTCAGACTACGTCTAAGTTCCATATTGAAAGCTTCGATCTGGACATGCACAGTCAGTCCGTCTGTACTAAAGTCAGGTGACCGACCAGTTGACCAGTCAGACGAATCAAGGACAGCAAGGCTGTACCCTGAAGACCATAAGGCACTATTCTTCGCTGAAGGATGAGTGTCTGGACTGCCTGGGCGATTCAATCTAAGCAAACCTTGGGGGGTGTATCAACGCAACCCAACGTCGTCAGCGAATCAACTCCTGACTCGAGCTTCTGGTGCCAGGAGAAAGGAGCAAGGAGCAAAAAGGCGATTCAGTCCCGAAGGAAGAATGCCTGACAGTCCAACCTGGTCTCATGTTACACGATCATCGGGGGTGTATAAACGCAACCGACTTCGTCAACAAGAAACTCAGGGCTACTATATGTCGCCTGATCTCGCACGAGTGTCTGACTCCGAGAAAACAGGTGAGACAAAAAGTAGATGGTGAGCGAGTTTCGAGATTCCACAGAACTCAAAGATCGTGAAGGGCTTTGTTGTTGTTTGACAGACGCAAATCTCTGAGCCCAAAAGCCGTCAACAACATATTTGCGTATTCTTTAAATAGTTGTGACTGCCAGCTTATCCCATTCTTCAGACGGAAATGGAAGACGGTAATCTTATTCCTGTCAACATCTCGATAGTCTGAACGTTGTCAGACTCAGAGCGGAGAGGTTATAGGTACCTTTCGAGTTAGAGTAGACCGACTCTCTCGGAAAAGGTCCTTGGAAAGTGAACTAGGAAGGATGTGGCCTCTGTGAATCCAGGATCCTGAAGGCCAACATGGGGCGATCAGCGTCATTGTCGCTCCCTGTGACGTCATAAATCCTCATTACATTTCCTAAGCGATTGAAAAAGGGGAAAAGAGACTAAACATCCATCCCCGTTTAATATCATAGGATGGCGTTTAATGGTACCGATCCCGGATCGAGAAAAAGGGAGCAGAGAAGAAGAAGCCTCTTCGTCCTCAACATATCGAAGAGAAGAATGAAAGGGCGTCCCTAAAGTCTCCACAACTCTCAACATACTTCTAAAGAAAGATTCCACTCGGAAGTCAAAAGTTGCTGCCGTCGATCGAGACGATTCGTACGGACTTTTGCAATCCTGTAACGAACCTCTAGAGGATCGTTACATTCTACGCCTGTTGTTACAATAGGCTCTTTCTCGTAAACTCGAGCAGGGACCGAGAGAAGATACTTCTTAAGATATGAGAGAGCTGTGGAATATCAGAGTTGATGTGGACCACTGGTTCCCAAAAACTCGTTTCGAGGACTGGAGGGACGACCGAATTGCATTTACTTCTTTCAGATTAAGATCCAGGACATCTGAAACACTATCCAGATGTCCGGCACCTTCTTTCTATCATGACGCACTGAGAGATGTTCAGAATAATTCCTAGATCTAGAATAATATTTCAGTTTCCCGGTAGGAAAAAACTGTGGTCTGAATTGCAGTCTATTCGGGGAAACAAACTTCTTCAGGAAGGAAATGGTCCCCAGCAAGCTCATCCATTCCCTCCCCGAGTATGCTTACTTCCCTATAAGGCTGCGCTTTGCCTAAGCAGGAGAGCATATAAAAGTGCAATGTTGCGGTAGACTCGTAGTTCTATACCGTGCGGTAACGAGCACCGAAAGGATTGAGATAACTCTGTTGAACATAGTAAGGCAAAACGAATGCAACGTTTATTCATTCACGTAAGAAATCCCCTCAATCTTAGGCTAAAGTCCGAGATACAGTTAGTCAGTCAATCCCGCAGGAGAGACGTAACCGCCAGCACAGAGATACGGTTAGTCAGTCAATCCCGCAGGAGAGAGAGACGTAACCTACCGCGCATGACAGCGCACGATCTGTTACTGGCTCGGTTGGAACTTGGACAGTCAGACACAGCAGCAGCCAGCAGCTTACGAACGTCGTCTCTTAACTTTATGTCTGGGTTGCCATCTACCCTATTCTACGAAGAAATAGGTCCGTTATTTTTTGAGCAAAAAGAGACTCTCAAGCTGGTATATTTAAGCGAAACAGAAAACGCTAAATATATAGATGCATTTGTGTCGTCAGAACACTACCATACAACGGTAAAAGATAAATCGGAAACTCGTGGAAGGCTGCAGGGAGTAACGATTAAATGTCCTTAAAATAATGGACAATAGACCTCTCGGTTGCCATCCGAAGAGGTAACTACAGCAAGCGTGAATGACTTGAACCAACCAGTAGAAAAATAACGCAAGGGCAAAATATTTTATTATATCACAATAAAGTTTGTTCATACTTACCTGGCAGACATATATATAGCTGAATTCGGAAATACAGCTACATATATCTGACAGGCAAGTTTCATGAACAAAACTTAGAGAATCGAAGCAGACAGCTCAAGCTTCTTATGTTATTGGACATAAGCGTTCATTGACGTAGTCTACAAGTCTATTTCTTGTACGAGTCTGCGAATGACGAATGAGAGCTCTTCCGAATCTTGTCAATAAGAGCTTATTCGCTTACGCAATATCAAGTTAAAGAGATGTTTGTCAATGAGAACTAACCCATTTACGGGACAAAGAGATATTTTGTCAATGAGGGGATACCCACTTACTTGACAAAACGATAGTATATTGTCAATGGGGGAAAGTCACTGAATTGACAAAACGTAATCCAGGAAGTCGAGCATTTTATTTTTCCGATTCCCGTCTCAAACGAGAAAGGGGCAAGAATCCTGTTAAGAGACAGGGCTTACGGCAGGTAGAACGACGATGTTCAATTCGGCAGCGTAGTCCCGACTAGAAACTAACAAAATCTATCATCTGAAAAACCCTTTCAGATGGGCTAAAAAGCTTGCAAAATTATCCTGGGAAGAGGAAGAAACTCTCCAACCAGCTTCCTCTCCCGTATCACAACTAATGCCTGCTAAAGCTTAAAATTTATTGGCAGTATGGCAAAGGTGGCAAAGGAAGTCCTGTCTTGCGCTTTCCTGAAAAGCGTCCTTTTGATGAATGCCTTTGCAAGAATCCTACTGAACGTCGCCGAGACGTCGAGCCTTTACATAACCCGTAACTGCCTTATCGCAAAGTCTTGACTGCGGTAGAGAAAACGAGATCTTCCCTTGAGCTTTCCTTAACTCCATCCACCTTTGCGAAAAGCAATATAATATTGACAGAGACCTCTTGAATTCACGAAACCGAGGTCTTGCTGGGTTTCGAAGACGAAGTTGTCTGTTCACTTTAAGCTTCCTCCGAAGCACTGCTTACTTCACATTCTTGAGGCTCAAATCTTAAACAAGAGCTTGAAGTCTGAAGAGTTCAACAGAAACGTTCAGCCAGGAGACAAACCTGGTGTGCGCTGGCGCGCGCTCGGCGTCCATTTGCGAGGACGCTCGGCGTCCTGGCGCGCGCTCGGCGTCCACTGGCGAGGACCTCTCGGGTCCACTGGCGCGCGCTGGCGTCCATCCGAGCGTCCCGTTCACGCCGAGCGTCAAAAGAACGTGGCAGAAAATCGTCACGCTCCTGACCGGCGTCAAAACAAGCGAGAGAAACTGCCTTCTTTTTCATATTTCTCGGTGGAAAGACGTACATGTGATCAGGCGACGTTCGCCTTCTTACTTCTCACTGAAACGCATAACGAGAGAGTGAGGGGACGTGAAGCGTCCTCTTCTATAAAGCTTCTATTTAGAGGGCGCGAGTCCTTCGAGATTCGTGCACGTGCACGATCTTCCGCAGCCTGGGAAACGTCAACAGGTCCTACCGAAGGGACGCCGAGATCAATGTGGGTTCCCCGTAACCCTCCTTCGGCTTTCGACATGCCCTCTCCCTAGTCCTGGGAGTCCGACAGAGGTCCAGGCCTAGAGGCGTTATGGGGCGGATCTGACGTTCCCTCCTGACGAGAGAGAGGACGTGAAGCGTCCTCTTCTCTAAAGCTTCTTAGAGGGCGCGAGTCCTTCCGAGAGCTCCAACCCTTGCGCGGGGAGGACGCCTCGGAGGACGAGAAGCAATCCTTCAGGATTCGTGCACGTGCACGAACTTTGGCAGTCTGGGGATATTCATCAGAAACTGCCGAAGGCACGCCAGATCGGTGGGGGTTCCTCGTAACCCTCCTTCGGCTTTCGACATGCCCTCTCCCTGTGGTCCTGGGAGTCCGACAGAGGTCTAGACCTAGAGGCGTTATAAGGCCGATCTGACGCACCCTCCACTACACAAGGGGCACTGTCACTGCACTTAGCCACTTCACTATTGCTCTCTAAAGCAAGCACTTTCGATTCTAAGTTACGAAACGAAAGAGTATAAGAGAAAAGGGCAATAACCTCTACAGACACTGTTTTAGGGCCCGAAGGCAACATTACAGGGTTAGGAGTAACAATAAGAGAAGTAGCACTCTTCACAACAATGAAGGAGAGCGATCACCTCTCGCAGACATATTCATAACCCGTAGGCCATACTATAGGGTTAGGCAAAATAAAGTCTACAGGAAGGTTAGCAGGTTCACTACCCTGACTTTTGTTTACTGATTAATTGCGTACATACGAATCATACTTTTTCCTTACGGAATTAGACATGTTTACTGATTAATTGCATACATACGAATCATACGTCTTCCTTACGGAATAGACAAAGTCTCACACTCCTTACATGACAAATCTCAACAAAGAAGCAAGACCCAAACCCCTCGTGCATACCAAGTGCGGATCTACCGAAGCTTTCGGTAGCCACACCCTATCTTTGCAGACAACACCCTCTGAAACTAGCCTAACTAGATTCAGATATCTTATGCAAAAATGAATCAAATTCAAATCAATTTAAGATAGCGTATGCCTAGCCACAAATCCAAGTAAATAAATCAAAAGACAATTAGGATACTTAGCGGCAATGAAGTTTCCAAAATCCTAAGACGGAGGTACTGAAAACAGGTGTTTTCAGCACCGGCGACAGAAAAATTATGAATAGAAAATGGGAATGGTTCCTGATACCCGCCTCCCAGCGGCGGGAATGGGTACTAACCACCTGGCCGACCACTGCGTGTGTCGGAAGTTTTTTAAATTCTGTCGGACTTCAGAAAATACAGCTATATATATATCTGACAGGTAAGTTTCATGAACAAAATACAGTTTACTGTTATGTTGAAAAGTGAAACAAACCTTACAATTTGTCCTAATAAGTTTCTTGACCTTTCTGTAATTCTATACAAATTTTATAGTAACCCTCCACTCATTCACGAACCAAAGTGCCCAGAAAACATGAGCTTTACAGAAGATCATAATAAACTTGATTCAAAATTTTATGCTTTCAATCAAGTAAAACTTAAAACACACTAAATAAACTAGCTATCCTTAAAATAAGAACTCATGGAAATGATCACCAAGAGACACCTTACCTTTGGTGATTTGGGTATGTTTGAAGCATCTGATGAGGACCTAAAAAAAAAAAAACAGTGAATTTAGTAATACTAAACAGCTGATTTTCCAGAGTAGGTACTAAGGATGCCTTACATGTCTGCACGGCAATCTTGTGGAATGCATAAAATTTTTTGGAAGACTACTGTATTCCTGAGAAATCAGTTAACTAATGTCTGAAAACTATATGACGTTCATTTTGTATAAAACTGTATACTGCACTTAGGTAATGCAAGCATAAATTAAATCTTCCCTAAACAGATAAAAACACTTCAAATATATTGCAGTTGACCCAATAGCACAAGTAACATTTGATATATACATACCTACTAGAACTGCCATTAATTTGCTTATCTGGACTTAAGGTGTTTTGAGCATCCATTATCTGAAAGATAAAGCTTTATTAACAAAACCAATGCTTAGAAAGTAAATACCAATTACTTTGGCTTATTCCATCTGATTGTGCCAACGCTATCCAATAATAATAATAATATATCATTCAGTCCTGTAATTTTTTAAAAACCTTCATACAGACCTTCTCTAAAGTTCCTGATGCACTGCTTCTACTCAGCAGGTAGAGGAAAAGTCCAATCTTTAACAATATTTGGGAGTGTACATATCTTATATCTTCATATATCAGTACCTAATATAGACAGACTATATATCTTGTCATTCTCAATGGGAAAGCTACACATAATTGACAAAAGGCTTGAACAGTAACACTGTATATAGTATACAACCATGGAAGTTACTCCAAGGTAGTTTAATATAGTAGTTCATGGCAGTTGACTGGTTGACCTTTCTTGTCCATTGCACAACTTGGGTACCCTTTCCTATTGTTAAGCAACATCAAAGTTTAGGTAAGAAAAGCAGCAAATACAGAAGTAGCAGGGAATCATGGAGAAGGGGCTCATATAAAGACTCAGGCCTGAAGGAGGAACAGTAAAGACTGAAAGAGCACAGGGCAGAAAGGATTAGAGAGAACTCATTCCATAATTGTCCAAATAAAATTTAAATCATATGGTAAAAAAAGTACAATAATGATGAACTGTGCATTGATTAGACAAACACACCATTAGGGACAGACAGGCAGACTACCTCATTCATCACTTTAAGTCAAAGAAAAAGAATCAGAAAATACAGCTTTAAAATACTTATTGCTTTCTGTAAAAAAAAAAAAAAGTTAATCACAAGTACTATATATATATGACATATCTGTCCAAAGCTGCCCATCAATTTTGTAATTAACAGGAGGGAGTCTAGGATGAATAATTTTTGCTATACATGAGCCATTAAGAGAGGGATTACAGGTTGGCTACTGATGTTACTGGTTACCATTGTAAGCTTTGCAGTATCATAAGGGGGATTTCTTTACTAAGGGGGGAGGGGTGCAGTATCGTAATATTTCTATCTTACTCTATCATCTTTCCTATAATAAAAACTAAGAAGATTTAATGTAGCGTAGGTATTCTACTGTAGCATTAGTATCACCCTTTACTATGTAACTATTCTCTGACATTGTTTGTTTGTGCGTAGTATACCACAAGCTTAAAAAGAATTGGATCATCTATAATTTTAAAAAAAATTTATCTATCCAACTTTGAAAATAACACAACCAATAAATTTTTTACCTTTTTTCAAGAAGAGCCAAATTGCCTTTATTGATAAAATAAAGTCAGTTCAAAGGAAACAAACCATTTTTAAAACAAAATTCATTGCTATTACTTTAAAAAAGAATGCAAAACTACAAAAGTGGTAAAAGGAAGGTTTCTTGGCTGGAGAGAAGCTCAAAAACTGGGCACCTTATAGCTACTTCTCATCATCAACAGCAATTTTTTATGAATTTCACAAAAAGGTTATCTGCTTTAAATATTAATGATCTATCATAAGTGAAGATTGGGAATAATGTTAAGATGCATTTTGTATTTCATACTATGATTTATAGTAATAGTATATAAAGGCAAGGTTGGGAGGGAGGCCAAAGGAATAATGTTAAGATGCATTTTGTATTTCATACTATGATTTATAGTAATAGTATATAAAGGCAAGGTTGGGAGGGAGGCCAAAGGTGGTCCAGAGAGGTAAATATACCCTAGTCAGGTAAGGCCCTATGACCTAGATAAGTTTGGTTAGGATGCACCTGAGTTGCGCTGCCTAATTTTCATTTTCCCGAACCCCATACCAATGGGTCCCAATCCCTAGTTTCCTACCAATGATTAAATATATAGTAGCTGAGAGAGGTTGGCAAGACTTAATTTATGCATTTTTTGACAAAAATAATTGTAAATTACCTAAGGCTGAATTCATCTGATGCACATTAAATCTGTAATAGGTAGGCTAACCTACTAGCCACAAGCTACCCTATATTTTACCTTGCTACTCAGTTACTGTTTCAAGTAATACTAGGTAATAGCCTATGCTACTAGCTACTAGCCTATAATTGGCTACCTAGGTAGTATTTAGGCTACCTGCAAGTCATAAATGGTCAAATATTTTTGGTAATACATGTGCTATCATATAACTTCCTAAAGTAGCTGGCCAAATCTGATTTGAAAATGAGTTTCGTATCTCAATGACGTAGCTGAAAGCAAACACAATAAACAGATGGAAAATTACTACCTACTAGCTTAGGTACATACTACTACCCTCGGTAGCCCATGGACTAGCCTATCAGTGCGCTTCTTGTTAGAGGTCATAAATTCATTTTCCTAATCATTATTGTTTTAGGTTTCAGAATAAAAACTATAAAACTGCTCACACAAAGGTTCCGTTTACCTATGTTACGGTAATTACCAAGTCTAGTCTATGCCTTAGGATTGGTCGTATACACAAAAGGTCAAACACATCTGTGGCAATGCCGTTAGCGTCTCTTTTATATCTTCCACGGCCACAATAAAAGAAAACTACACTCTTTGGCATTATATCATTATATTTAGAGATACAGAACGGCCGAAAGCACTTACTTACATCATAATGGTTTCCTTTTTAATGAATAATTCTGTTGCTTCCTTTGACCGCAAGAAACAGGGGTGACAACTACCCAGTAGTAAATAAACACTGATCAAATGTTGAAATTGTTTTGCTTTCTCGTATAAATATCCTGTAGGTTAATTAGAAAATATAAGATTATTATCATATGAGTTTTTTCATACGTATGGGTATTTCATATTAGCTAAAATTAAAGGACATCAGTTAGTCGATAGCTTTCCCTGGTTGGCAAACATGGTAATGTCGAGAACCGTATCGTATTCCCAAAAGCACCATTTGGCAGTAGTCTTTGTAATTAAAATAATAAAAGTCTATATTGTTACAATAATTTATGAAAGTATCATATCATATATTAATATAAATTATTAATAAATTAAATAATTTTATTCAAAATCCAAAATTTCGAAAAAATATTTAATAATATTCTTAAATATCGTCAAAACCAACACCACAACAAGTGGACTGGCAGTGACAGTACGGGTGTGATGGAACGCGGTGGAAAAAGAAAGCAAAGAGCTTATCACTAAAGCCCAATAGCTCGTGATGCAGAGGCCTATTTACAGACAAGAGCAAATGAAAGCCCTGCCTCCACCGTAACGCATCAGATGAAAAGATTGATTGGAGAGTGGGGAAAAAAGTAAACTCGACCGCCAACTAATGACCTATTTGGCAGACACCGTAAGGAAACTACTTAAAAGTCAAAACTGCCTATCAACTACAGGTTATAACTTACACGTTTCCTGGCAGTTGCGATATTATATGAATGACGTCAAATGGGCAAGAGAAATAAAAAAATAAGTAGGCTTCTTTTCCGTTCCCAATGCATTGGAGGCTCTCTTTGGGCTGTGGGACCTGCAAGTATTGTACAATCTTAGGGCTGGGAATTTTAAGGATCTAAAACAAGCATTCTAAATGTTGGCTTAGATAACTTGGAATCATTTGTAGTTAGTGGGTAATACAACCGTTGATTGTTTTATCTTTCAGATATTATGGACCTCCAGACTTGATTGCTTGCTGAGTCATAACACGTATCTTGAACATTTATAGCTTCGATCGGCAGCCGGTGCAACTCAAGGCAGGGACAATCCTATCCCGAGTAGCAACACCTTTCGATGATCCTGCCACTCTATCTCGTATATGTGCAGCATGTGAAGTTTTTCAATAGAACGCTGATCAAGATATATTTTTAATAAAAACAATATTTTCGAGATAATAT
The DNA here is from genome assembly GCF_015104395.2 of Macrobrachium nipponense. Taxonomy (NCBI): domain Eukaryota; kingdom Metazoa; phylum Arthropoda; class Malacostraca; order Decapoda; family Palaemonidae; genus Macrobrachium; species Macrobrachium nipponense. The sequence continues at coordinate 57,623,617 of NC_061096.1, forward strand.
CCTGAAACTGTAAAAAAACATTTTTTATTTGGCACTAAAATAACACCTAAGCCGCGGATTTGTTCAGCAATCAAGACTAAATTACTATTTATATTCAATCAGATTTTACCATGGCTTCATAAATCATTTTTCGTCCCCGTCAGGGTAAATTCAGTTTTATCCTCATTCTCCTTTTTATTTGCTTAAATGTCATCCAAATTATTTACTAGTATTTTTTTTTTTTCGTATCTTCTATCCTGTTTTTAAGAAATAAAATTGTGTGTCATTCCTTTGTAAGAGGAAATAGTTTTGTCTCAGACAGCTGTACAAATACTGATTACAATTACTAACTGGTTATAATCACCTTTCTTCCAGTGTTCCCTGGAATAGCTAGAAATATCTTTTTAAAAAATCATATTAAGTTTTTATTTATCAGCATTATCACTATCCTTTGTTTTCAATTGGCTTCCTTTCATTTGGTCCATCCGATAGGTCCAATATTATAGGCCTAGGACACTGCTTTGTGATGCTTCTCAAAGCAGAGTTTTTATGCATATTTACAGTTTTCGATTTACCTTTTTAAATGTTCTGCAAGTAAAGTTTCTCAGATCGTTCCAGGATATTATGTATTTCAATGCCTATAACTTTTAAGCCTTTTATCATAAGCTCAATTACTTCTTTACGGCTCACTGAAATTGGGTGTAATATGTCAGTACTGCACATAACACACACATATATATATATAATATATTAATATATATATTATATAATATATAGATATATATATATATATATATAATATATAATATTATATATTATGCCCCTCTATTGTGAAGTGAATCTCATTTCTCTTTTGTTTTATTCAGGTCTTGTATACAATATTGTTCATCAGCAACCATGTACAGGTGAAACCTTTGTCACCTGAATTCCCAAGTAGAAGGCAATGTTAGTCCTCCTGTGTGAATCTTTAATAACAAAATTCTTACCTGAATTCTTTGAGTTTGGCAGCCTACGACCTTCAATCGGGCATCATTCTTAACTGTTTCAGAAAATGAGTAGGAACGGTCTCGTGTGATCCACCTTGGACTTCACAACATCGGCTGTCTTGATGGGCTCACTTTATTGACGTCACTAACAGGGAAGCCGGAGAAGGCGCCAAGGTCATCGCACCAAAACGACTGAGATTTGCGTCAACTGCTATGCAATGCTGTTGATTGAATTTAATACAGTAAAATGTCAATTCCTATTGCTGTTTATCACAGTGAATATTTGACATGTCATCTTCTCTCCAATATGACAAGTCTAGACTTCCAGGGATTATCGAGCTATTTTGATGTAGTTTACGAGAGGGTTGCCGCTTGACCCTCCCAAAAACCTTGCCAAAAACCAAGGTTAGCAAATAGTCTGTTTACTGCTTCAGCGTGTTTACAACGCTTTCCCTTTACTTTGATAACTTATGTATAGATCGTTCAGTGATGAAGTATTTTTGTAAAACCCTTGAGTATTCCTTCATTTTTCTGATGTCCATGAACATCCGCAAGTTGATTTACTACTTACCGAAGAAAAGACCTAATCACTAAAAGAATTAGCCATCTATTTGAGAGATAGAAAGATCATAAATGTATAAGTACTTCTACTCGTGATCGTTGTTTTTGGCAATTTATACGTAACGCGGGTAAGTTCTTATCCCTTTCTTAGAACTTAACCTATTATCTTTGCTCATCTCTTGATCAGTGAAATCAACCGATGTCTGAGTTATCGGAGGAAGATCTGTCAGTTTGGAAATGGGAAATTCTTAGCTTCATATTCCGTAGCGGACTTGGAATTTGCGAGGCATCTAAGCTAACCCTGACCGTGGAGTTGGCGCATTTTTTTGTCCTTTTCAGTGAAGAAACTATCCGTGGAATGAATGTACAGCAACTTCTGAGTGATTTTACGTCGTAGAGAAGCGAATATTTCAAAGGCACGGGAAATTTTCTTGTAAGGTTAACTCCTTTGGAATAATAATAATAATAATAATAATAATAATAATAATAATAATAATAATAATAATAATATGACTCATTGTATAACCATTTGTAAACTTCACCACACTAATTATTTCGTTTGTAAATCAGAAATTATGCGTAAAATCTCTTCATTACAAATGACTGTTTAATTAAGTAATAGTTAAGATATGTCAATAGCATTTTCAATCAAAAGATCTAATGAACACATTCTCAGGTAAAGTTCATTACTCCTGTTACAAATATTTGAAATCTAATGTGGAAATGTTTTATAAGTGTCATTCATCTCAAACAAATGTCGGTGGTCGCAATTTCACGAATTTTTAAGTACGGTTACAGACCAATCTCCAATATTCTTATAAGTCCAGCAACACAGGGGTGAGCGTCATTAAATGGCACAAAAACCTTCCCTTCTCATTTTACAATTTCTTTCAGAGCTTCGGAAATTGGAATTCACGTATTATATAATGTCACTTGGGAGATACAAGGGCCTAGAAGTGGCGGCACCTGACTGAGGACAGAAACAAACGAAAACACTAATGTTTTAAACCATTATGCTTAAAGAGATAGATATCAGATTTCCTTGGTCAGAACACAAATATGGCACTTTTCGCTAAAAATGGACTCAAAGGTCACCCTGGATCTTAGCACATAAAAGTCGCAGGAAAGATTTTAGTGTATTCACGAGATGAAGCACATTCTAACCTTATAGCAAGCCTATAGTTACCCCTGATATGTTGTACTCAGTACTTCATATCCCACCATAAGTTGCTGATACCACTGATTCTCAGAACCAGTCGGGTCATAGAACATTGTAATGGCGGTTCGCAATTTGTCCATACGGGTTTCCAGAGAAACTTTTAAACGAATGGTAGCGAAGAACGTTTTTACGCGTCTTTGATTGCCATTCAATGCAGCGGTAGGAAGTCTTACGATTTCTGTTTAAACATCTCGGAGAGAGTAACCACTTAAAAAAGAAGCAATAAGATGCCAAGCGAATGCCGCATGACCGTGCATCCGTGCACCAGATAAGGTCATTTGTTTCACCTCTCGCTGACGTCCGTTGGCGAATTTTCTGAGGAGTACTGACATTCGTTGTGTTTTTTGTCCAGTTGCAGATCACAGTCAGTACTGCCATAAACTGAGGGCAATAAATTAAAACATTTGCAAACAATCTCTCTCTCTCTCTCTCTCTCTCTCTCTCTCTCTCTCTCTCTCTCTCTCTCTCTCTCTCTCTCTCTACTATATATATATCTACATATATATATATATATATATATATATATATATATATATAGATATATAATATATTATATATATAGAGAGAGAGAGAGAGAGAGAGAGAGAGAGAGAGAGAGAGAGAGAGAGAGAGAGAGAGATAGTTATGTCAGTAAACGCAAAGGTATGTTACCTACGAACATAGATGTCAATCATGTTTACAGTTTTGCTCCTAGTAATGGAGTCATATATGTACATATATATATATATATATATATATATATATATATATATATATATATATATATATATATTATTCTAACGGAGGCGCCATTGGCCATATTATCATCTGCCATGAGCATCCCATAGTCGATAATGAGACCCCTGGGTGATTTACAAGGTAATCAAATGACGGGAGACAGAGGTTAGGACACCGAGTGACAACAAGACGAAGTGAGACAGCTGTTGACAGTGGACAGAGACGGCGGCGTCGGCGGGGTTAGTGAGGGAGGGAAGGAGAGACGGAGGCCAATTGGCGGGGGAATGGCCCAACATCAAAAGGCTCCGAAGTGGATACAATTCTGGGTTAGTGGTGACGACGGAGACTTCGAAAGTTCGAAGGGTTTTGGGCGGAGCGGAACGATGTCTCGCCCCTCGCCCCCTCCCCGCCCTAAAACGGAACTTTTCTGAAACTAAATACGTAGAGTAACTAGAGTTTCTTTAGCGAATAACGCCAATGCTCGCTCTCGATCCTTTTTGGGTTTGAAAAGTAAACATGGAAGCACAGAGCCGATATCATATTCGTTTCATGGGACGTCTTTAAGTCTTAAACCGGAGAAGGAAATGAAAATCAGACTACTTTTTTTTTGTATTATGAAAGGCTTTAGAAACGGGATTGTCACTGTTGCTCATGAACAAAGTGATTCTAAATTTGAATCGGATATTACTCTCATACTTAGTATTGATAAACTTGGAATAAAGTGTCTAATAGTAGCTATGCAGATTATGTTGCAGTAGGGACCGAAATATACTTCAAAGTCTTCAGAGAGAGAGAGAGAGATTTAGTAGCCCAGCTAAATCTATTGCATCAATTTATCCCGCAATGAATTCATGGCCGTCTGCATTGTTGATTCTTTCATCATTCATTATCAATTCTGTAGTACCATTAACTCTGACTTTACTAAACATTGTTTAAGTGAAAGGAACACCACTTGAACGTGCGGTATAAGCCTGTGTATATATATTAGATTAGTGTGTCACTTATTAACATCATGATCATATCATGATCATCATGAAACTTTACATAACCGAGAGAGAAAATTAGGAAAGGATTTGAGATTTCCTTTTCTTCAGCTTATTATTATTATTATTATTATTATTATTATTATTATTGATTATTATTATTATTATTTATTATTATTATTATTATTTTATTATATTATTATTGGTTGCAGGTCCACAATAATATCGCATGTGAGTATAAAGTCTGTAATGGATAATTAAAACTTTCGAACCTTGACTGAAGATTGTGGACCTGCAACCATTGTCATCATTTTCGACACGGAAAATTGTGCCCATTATTATTATTATTATTATTATTATTATTTATTATTATATTATTATTATTATATTATTAACATTTATCCTTTTGCTCAATTTGTTGAAGTTTACATTTTCTAAACATTCTATCACCTTCCCCTGATCTTCATTTTATTCTCCGGTCTTGACTCCGTCTGCTCATCATTCTTCTTTATCAAATATTTTTTGCCCAGCTAAAATATCATGAATTAGATGAATCTTTCTGTACTGACGTTGACCACTGAAGTCAGTATTAACACTACCACTATTGGAGTATTGTAACTGACATTATTTTTATTTACATAATGATCCTAAGAGCTAATTTAATTTGTACTGATGTTATTTTCGCATTATTTTATCATTATGATTACCTGCCAGTAAATTTTGATAAACTCACTGTTACAAGTAGTAACTAATTATTTTCATTTCTTATTCTCATCTACATTCCTCACTTACAACAGACTATGAGCCTAAACAGTCAGTTATATAAAAAAAGAAAGAAAGGAAGAAAAAAAGCAATCCTGAACCTAATTAGAGAAGCTAAAGGTCCAGAGACACAGAGTGACAAATCCCCGCCGGTGTCTGCTAATCCAAGCGATAACGCCAAGGGTTCCTGTGTGGCTGTCCTCCTCCCACGGGTAGACGACGGAGGACGCGATTGGCACAGGAGCCGTTTTTCCCAAGACGACGGGAGAGAGAGAGAGAGAGAGAGGGGGGGGGGGGGGGGTTGGGGAGGGCACTCGACGACTTGGCGCCGCGGGCAGGCCAACGGCCAGTAGCCAATTCGGTAAGCGGATAGGGTTACAAACGCTCCGACGGACTCTGTTGGTTTTACGGGTAATTTTGTGTGATTTTCGGGTCATCCGCGGGGGAGGGCGGGGCTTTGTTTGAGGAAGGATATTGCGTGAACTGGGAAGGAAAGCGGACTGAAGTCGAACGCTGGCAAGATAAGGGTCGGGGCGAAAAGGAAGGAAGGAGCCAAGTCTAATTTCCTGTTATGAAATGCCTCAGATATAAATGACTTTGGTGACATACACACACACACCCCCATATATATATATATATATATATATATATATATATATATATATATATATATATATATATATATATATTAGTGCCAAGCAGTTCTGATAGTAAATTATTTTTAAAAAATATTTTATTAATTTTTATGAAAAAATAGCTTTACAGAGTACAATGAATAATGAGAAACGAAACATTCTAGATGCATCGCGAAACCTCTCAAATTATGTGTGTATATTTCCTATAACTTTCAAACTTTTTTTCATTATTTTCATTCTTGTAACATTGATAGTTTGAAATAAAATTTTACTAATTGTTTCTTAATTTTCCAATTCTTCCTAAGTGATAATAATGCCCCAAGACCCTCTACTGTATCTAGATGAATATGCTGACAGAGCAAGCTAGAGGCAGATCTTAATTAGTTTTTAAAAGATTCAATTCCATATACTATGCTTGATTTCGTTGTTGCTTTACAGTTAACTATACTTGTAACGTGATTTTTTAATGATAAAAACATTCTTCGTTTACTAGAACAGTTGAAGCTTTAGTTTGTAAAATGCGCACGTCAAAATCATACCAAGTAACCTTTAAGGAAAATTTCAAGTTAGCCTTCCGAGCTTTCGTGAAAGTGCGCTCAATCAATCCGTAGAATTCCAGATCGAAGTGTTATATCTACGTAATCAAGTTTTCCTTCCTCTTCCATAAAAATTTGGATAAGAAATTATCAATCTCAATTGCATCGAATGATTTCCACAAAAAATGCCATATAGTATTTTTCTAATAAATAATCTTCCGATTATGAGGGACAGCTTGCAACCGCGTTCAAATCTTAGTTGCCAATAAGTTACGTTTTGCCGGATCCATTACTGACGCGTACATAATTCAGCGGAGCGAGTAGGGATCTCTAAGTTATGAGTTTTCTCATTTCTATTCAGAGTTAACAAAATGACCACATCTTTGCCTCAACTCTAAACTCTTATGTTTTCGGCCATTCCCATGCTATATTTCCTACGCAGTTGATTAATCTCAACATCTGCTTTCAAAGGAGTAATGCATTTGCGAGAACTCCAAGCACAAATCTGCGAGGCAAACTGAAAAGGGTGGCGTCAATAACCATTAGCAGTTGTAACGCCAGATAATCTTTAATAAATCAATCAATCAACTGAAAAGGGTGATCCCCATCGCTGTTCCAAATTTCTGCATAGACCAATAAAAATAAAAGAAGAATAATCCTCCAATCAGATAATGTCCAAAAACCGTGCAATAAGGATTAGGAAATGTAAGTTACTGTCGTCATGTTGTGTCAGTAGAGTTAAACTAATGAAGTCACATCAGGAATTTACAAGCTATAGACATTTAACGTTGAGTCGATATTAATAAATAAACTGCACTGTAGTTGCTCCTTCAATAGATTCATAAACCTTTTAAAGACCTTTTTCTTGAAATAACTGGTAAGCAACAATCCCTTTTTTTTTTTTTGCATCGCCATTTTATATCATTTTACAATTCTACACCATGACATAACAAATTCTCATAGACAAGAACGATCCAGATGCAAAAAAGAAAGAAAGAAAGAAACATTTTGAAAGGTTATGAAAAACATAGACTACATTAACAGATGTTCGTTACAAACCAACCTCTGGGATACCAGGAGCGACTTTTATATGGATTATCAGTTTGTACTAGTATAGATGAAGACCACATTTCCTCTGGATCGTGAAGGGTTATTTTTTCACCCCGTTGTCATTCCAGCGCGCTCTTGACAACCCTCAACGATGAGCTTTCTTTTTCCTTACTGGAACGGGATCAAACTTAGTGGCATTCCAGCACACACAAAATTTTATTGCAAATAAAGGCATTCAAACCCTACGATACGATACGTTTATGCAGAACTCGCTGATGTTCAAAACACAACGCAGAAAATTATTCACCAATCCTACCGTTAACATAATATTCACTGGTGAACAGAAGTATAGATTAATTACGATAAGATAGATTAAAGCCATCTTGAGATCATAAATATGAAGTAAAAAAAAATACAAAACATAAATTAGAAAAGAAATACGAAGTCGGATGGCGCCCTATAAATCTCGCCCTTTGACCAGTGACCATAGATGGAGAGGAAGGGGAAGGGTGAAGGGTAGGAGGTGAAGGGGTGAGGGGTAGGAGGTGAAGGGGTGAGGAAAGGGTGTGTGAGGATATGGAACTCGAATGGTGGGACATCTCGTGCGCCTGGGCCGCCGAGCAGCTGACATCCTAAACACTTGCACACGTAAATACCGGTAACCGCGGTGTGATCGCAAAGTCTTCGAGGGCCATTTAGACACTCAGTCAGTCGAGTAACAAACTTAAGGAATGATTTTCATCACACAAACACACACGTGTACATATATATATATATTATATATATATATATATATATATATATATATATATATATATATATATATATATATATATATATATATATATATATATATATACGTACATGTGTGTGTGTTCACAACTTTTCAAGTATATTCTTATTCAAAAGCCATGCAGAATATAACGACGATAATTGCTTCACGAAGATCTGCGGCTGATTATCTGACGAGGGAGTGTAAGTTATACGTAGATAAGAGACAGGTAACAAAGATGACACGGTGTCTGTAAAAATGATAGGGGCGTGAAATTACTTATGGTACCAGAGAATAAATGTGTCGGGATCTTGACTTTGAAAGTAAGACAAACGATAAAAGAACAGATAGAATAGTGAGTGTCTGAACAAGGAGGAGAAGGTATACTTATCGAGCGTTTGTCATCAAATAGTTAAATGATACGTTCGAAGGTAAAGGAAAAAGCTGCATGTGGTTTATACTGTATTAGGGAACACTGAAGATAGAACCGATAGAAGCGGTTGGTGCTTATATAGGTTTTTGAGCGTCAAAGTAATTGATGGTAGACCGAGAGAAGTCGTAGGGTAAAAGATTGGGAAAATGGTATGATGGTGAATGCAGATGAATAAAAAAAATTTAGAGGCTGTCGAGATACAGCTATTGAAATGGAAGTTGCACAATAGCCATGAGGCGAAAGAGTTCGCACAAGATATAAGTAGATAATGCAGTGTATAGTAAGGGTTTTAGTGCACTGCTGATAAGCCTTCTGTGTTTAGTAAGGCTGAGGGCAGCTACTATGGCCTGTTTATTTCTGGGTCTTCCCTGTTTTGGAGAAAACGGCTTCTTGCTGAATATATTTCATACCTTGAAAGCTTTTGCAAATATGGAATCCTTGTCTGTACATCATAATGCGCTCGTGTTCAACAGCAGCCCCTAGAATGTTGACTAGAATCTCCCTTAAAAAACAATTGCTCTGGTGGCTAAAAAAAACAAAGAATATGCTGAACGGGGTAATGAATATATTTCGCTTGCAAAAGGTCGTTGTCCCTACTGTCTTGGTAGTCTTAAAAAGAAATGGAAGCTTTTTTGTTATTCATAATTACAGTTGTTAGTGTCCTGCTGTAAAACTTTCTTCTTACATTAGAATGACAATAACTCAAGATGTCTTCGAATCAACATCATTTTCATACATAACGCACGTCAACTTTGCAAAAGTGCATAAATGATCTTCTGCTGACCTAAGGTGAAATTCTAACCACTTCAATCTTTGTCTTGTAAGTATAATGACTTTGGAGTCTAACCAAAAAAACAAACCTGAACATGACGCCGAATTAGCAGTCTATTGTAATAAAAAAACAAATCATGATAATGTCCATAGTGGAAATGGTTGCTTAATATTTAAGTAATATTGGTGACTTTCCTAAGATAACGCTGGTAATTTTGTGAAGCAGATTTTAAACGCTAATGGTATGTTAGTAGTGTTTTTTTTTCAAAGTTACCTGAACTCTTTAAACCTATACTATAAAATAGAGGCTTTTGAATAATTATCAAGATTATTTTCTCAAAAGTCGTCATTTTTCTCTTCTAAGTCTGCAAAAACATTCCAAGCAAAGCTGAAACTATTTGTTAAGCAGAAGAGAGGACAATGCATACATATCCTTCTACGAAACATCGTTTTGGTATAAAAAGAGCCCTCATACACATGCACGAACACACATAATATATATATATAATATATATATATATATATATATATATATATATATATATATATATATATATATGCACGTAATGCCATCACTCACTTGTAAAAAAAAAATATATAACGAAACTAGGAGTATAATTTCTTTCGGCTATCCCATAAGATACTCGCCCCTAACACGAAATACCTTGATGAACGGAGTGAAAAATGCAGGTTCGTAGACTAGTTTCGTTGCTGTGCAATGGAACGATAAATCATTACCTAACAAAGGCGTATGTAACTTAATGGATGTAGCCCGGGCCATAGATCAAGTGGTCGACGGCACCCCGCAAGCCAACTTAGCACTTCCCAGCACGCGCTGAAGAGCCCATTACGAAGCCTTCCCACGTAATGCACCTTCTAAAGTAAGGTAGAACGCATCTCTAGCTCATTCGGGATCGTTGATTGGCTAAAGAAAATCAGTCTTTCGAATTATGAAGGTGTACATCGAGTTGTACAGCTAGGACACTCTGCGTACGGAAGAGGGAAGGAGAGTGACCAGTGTTACGTGGAAATGGCCAAAGGAGAGGGCGTTAGGCTGTCTCCCTGCGGGAAAACGGGGTATCGCCTCAAATCACCCATTTTCTCTCCCTCATTTTACCACCGTGTGAAATTGAATGGCTTTCGAAATGGTCCATCGCGGTTAACATTTGCCATCTGAGGATGTAAACAATTACATGCTATGAACATTTATCTTTAGATTTGTAGTCAATCTGTGGGGAAAAAAGCCTTTCATCGGGAAGGGATGACATGTTGTGTATGGCTGGACGTTACTGCATAGCGGCGAAAGGCCAATCGTAAACAATTTGGAAAATAAAAGGCCATGAACGATTAATTCTTAGGTTGGTCCTCCACTCGGCTGATTTAGAAGTGGAAAATGGCGTATGATATGGCTTTCTATAATCACGACCCCTTGTCTCTTACTCGGTCAGGATTAGGTGGGATTATGTATCAGGTTTATGAGAGGCCCAGGTTACAATTATCTTTTCCTCTCTGTTTTATGAATGTCGAGGCATTTCGAACATTTCCACAGTCAAATAAAATGAGCCTGTCATGTGAAATGAGACTGATATTTAAAAAAAATGTTAAAATTCGGTTAAGGGCATCAATTTTGTCTCTGTACAAATCTTCGATGATTTGACGGACTGTGGAAAACTCTCAACACTGTTATTTCTACGTCAAGGCTGCAAATGACGTTGATGATGGATAGCAAATGGAAAGGTTCGGAATCAGAAGAAGATAATGACAGTCCTCTTCGCTCCTAACCCCCTCCCAATACGAGAAAAAATATAAATCAACTTAGAACTCGACGAAAATATAGTTCCCATTTTGGCGCCCTGTGGCTGTGCTCAAAATGTGGAGGATAAAATGGTATTAAGACGGATGACGTAGTCTTAGGCCATCGGATGATAGATGAACATTAACTCCTGTCAATGTAACTAAGAATTTGGAAGAGGAACCAGCTAAAAATAATTATGATCCTGACTCGATCCTTCACTGGTTGACAGATGATTCATGTGGTTCACACATGACACGTCTTTATCAACTTTCTTCAGTTCTTGTTGACGTTCCACCGAAGGAATTCTATTTGTCCATATGTCTATCAATCTGTCTATCCATTTCACAAATTTAAGGAAGCTTTTATATCCTTGTTAACGCTATATAGGAGACTACAACTACAACTATTAATTCGTCATCATTTTACCCTGTATGCCTTCTCCTTCAGTGGTTGGCTTCTGAAGATATAATAAGACTTCCGGTTGCCAGTAAGTCTTTTAGGATGAGCAATTTCATAGCACCATAACTTTCTCCATCCAAACTACGACCCACCAGTGTTGACTATTTTCCAGGTCCCTAATTCGCTGTTTTTGGTCAAGTAAAACAATATTGGTTTGAATAGAATGAGCCTAAATTATTCTGGTCTTCTCGGAAATAAATGAAATCAGGACCTCTCTGGTAAGTCCTGCATCATGACCACTAGATTATTACCATAATAGTTATTATTACTATTATCTGACTGATTCTGTAATTTGTTTATTAAAGTCATCAACATTTCTTTTACAAGAACCGAAGCATATCTTGTTTTATATTACGCATTCAAATAATATCAAAGCAAACTGATATGCGGAGTTTGGACTTTTCAGTTTTATTACCTCTGGCTTAACGCATGAAATTACATGCACATACGTACTAAATAATCCGTATGTACACAAGTGATCACCCAGTTTTTAGAGACTTCAGTAAACTAAGCAACCATTTAATGAATAAGAGCGCCATTTACTAACTCAGTCGGGGTCCATCTGGCAATCCACGGACATGAGAATACTACCGAAATTTGCAAACTGTATCCTTATAGTCTGTAGCATGTAGTACTACAATGCGGAGTAACGTCAATAATGACTTTCAAAAGGGCTTCCGAAATAGGATGTAAATATGCCGATATGGGCACCAACGCTGCTGAAATGATGGCGTTAACATGTTTCTTTTTTTCTTAATGGAATTTAGATCAAGAGAACGATCTACATATGTAAATAAAGGTTGTCTGTGTGTATGTGTGTGTGTGATGTGGTCTCGGCTTCGAGCGAGCGACCACACAAAGCACCAACCAGTTGTACGTGAGCCAGCGAGTGAAAATCTAACATGACGGTTTATGGGACGATAGGTAGGCCGTGGAGTAATAAAGTTTACATTAACACCCTCCCTTATACAGTGCGTTCGTCGGAGCGCCACCTATGTCGCTAACCCTTTGCGTCAATCACCTGATGGCTGGCGACGCTAACTGCCTCGTTACGCATCATTAGAGGGCTCGTTAATGGGTATTTGATAGGCCACCCAGCCATAGAAAAAGAGTGACTCCGGATAATGGGGTCAAAAGACGGAGAGTGAAAGAGGTGTAAATGAATCTGCTTGTTGGAATTTGCATTTAAAAAGCTCTTTAATGTGGCTGACATCCTCGTTCCATTAATGGTCTCTCTCTCTCTCTCTCTCTCCTCTCTCCTCCCTCCTCTCTCTCTCTCTCTCTCTCTCTCTCTCTCTCTCTCTCCTTAACATGCGATTTTTAGGTATTCGGCCTGAGATCGGAGGACATTATAAAGTAAGATTGATGATTGAACAAAATGTTATCACTGCCCTCTTTTTTTTTTTCGCTTGTAAATTCATATTCCATAATGCTAAGTTTTTGTTACGAGACGATCTTTAACCTATCTACGTTCACTTCATAGAGGAACAAAGCCTATGTGCATACATATCACTTTGAATGTGAAAATCTTAGGAAGAGCAAAAATACTTGGGTCAAAACGTTAATGCATACCCAAAGAATATCGATTTTGAAACCGAATGTAAATGAAAGCCCCTAAAATATCGTGTGAGTTTTGAATCCGACGAATATTCCTAGTTGTGAGTTAACATTATGAGAAGTGAGTATTAAGAGGTACGTGTTTAGAGACACTCGACCAGAGCAAGTTGATCTTATTTCATGCTCTTGCCTGATTCGAAAGACTTTTACCTAAAAAAAAAAAAAGCATCACGTCTAAGGATTGTAACTTGAATAATTTCGTGAATGCTTGTGTTTATAATGGTAGTAATGCGTAAGATGATATGTAAATGAGACCATCTGGCAAAAACCCCAAAAGAAACCTACTGTTAAGATAAAAAAAAAAAAAAAAAAAAAAAGTGTCATTGCTTATGTTTGGGTCTAACCTCTAACTGCTACATCTTTCTTTGAGATCAGACTGGGTAGTGTGCAGACCGTCTGACGAAGGTTTTCATTAATTCAAAAAGTTTTCTTTGGAAATTTCTGCGGAAGAATATTCTCGAGGCGTATTTGACCAATCGTTTACATCATTCTGGACAACAGTAAGTTCTCTTATGGTCTTTTGATTAATGCTCGTCCGTAGAGAGCAGACTTATCATAATCACGGTCTAGGTATATCGTGGTCATAATAGTCTCTGCACGGAACATCAGTTTCATTTTACGGGAACAGTAAGCAAACCTCCTGGCTTTTATGGAGCTTTGAGACCTTTATAAGAAAGCACACATCATAATTGACAACTTATCACAACTGGAAAAAATGATAATAAATGGTGATGCTGATGATGATTGATATATGCGATGCCAATCTCTACCAACACTCTTTCCTTGTCCGTTGCCATGAACGATTAATAAGGGGAATTATGAAAGGAAACCAGCGCTAAGGATCGAAAGCTGACCTACCCAGCATGGCAATAAAGCCAATGGTAAGATCAGTAATAAATGAGTAAATGTAAGAAATAAGTATAATTGTTGCTTTTATCTACATTCGGTTTCAAAATCGATGCTCTTGGGACATGCATTCATTTGGGCCCACGTATTTTTGCTCTTCCTAAGATTTTCACATTCTAAGTGATATGTATGCACATAGGCTTTGTTCCTCTATGAAGTGAACCTAGATAGGCTAAAGATTGTTTCGTAACAAAATCTTAGCATTTTGGAATACGAATTTACAAGAAAAAAACGAGGACCGTGAGAACATTTTGTTGGAAGAATATTAACTACAAAATCAAACTTCCATCAAAATACATTCATGACAATTATGTGACAGACAAAGACAGAAAAGATTAGTTGATATTAATGAGCAGTTTACATGAATGCGATCATTTTTCGATTGAAGTGTTTGACATGGTTGATGCTCATTTAGCGAACATGATTAAACAGAAGAGAAAATAGCTACGCAGAAAGGCCTGCTCGTTCCATAAAAAAAAAAAAAAGATAACAATGCGATAGGCAAAAGGCGCGGTCCCATTTGCATACCAAATCGCCTCTCAGTCCTTCTGCTGGGACGTTCGATTTCCAAGATATGACGGTCACATATCCTTCGGTACTCCCACCGTCTCCTCCACCCCGAGTTAATACATTAGTTATGCAAACACAACGACAAAAGATCACAACGCTGTCTGCTAACCGCTACGGGAGAATCCAGGAAGGTGGTGTTAAGGGTTCATGAGACGGACGACTTTCTACCTTATATGTGGCATTTAGAACCGACAACATGTTATGTAATTGCTTACTCGTTTATCTGCTATATAATGGAAGGCAGTGAGTGCAAACTTATTCTTTTACAGTAAATCAACCTAAGGTCGGATCCTGCCTTTATATGAATATGCAGAAGGAAGTTACCTATAGGTCTGAAGTTTGGGATTTTTCTTAACGTCCCTGAGGTCGGGACATGTCGTCCTGACCCTCTCATCATTACAGTAATTTCTGACGGTAGATGAGCATAGAGAATGTTACCTTGGTCCTCGCTTCAGGGCGGTACGTGACGTCTCTATGGTTAGGACACGCGATCTCGGCTATCTCTAATGTTACTGCAGGTTTTTGCTTTTTTTTTTTTTTAACTGTACGAGAACACTCATTCGTCTGCGTAAGAACTGGGTAGGAGCAACATTCTTTGGGAGCTTGTCCCTAATAAAATACCCAGCGAATATAGTATTATCATCAGCGTTTGATAACCTCTTCAGCTCCTGATAAACAGTGACTGTCTCGGGTTATAAAAAAGGGAATTAGGTCTTACGGGGTGAGATAGATGGGCTTCTCTTTGCTGGAAAATTGCTTAGCTGTCTTCGTTGGTTTCTCTTGAAAGACTTTTACGGAATGCAAGATGAATTTGAATTTTTCTTATGAATGGCGTTTTAATGATAATATGATGATTACAGTGAGAAATCAAGCAAATAGATAAGGTTCAGAGTGCATATCATGTACGAGTATTCGCCGAAAAGATGAAATAACTAGGAATTCACAAGAACCGAAATCATGTTCTAGTTTTATGGTTGAAGTAGTTAGAAAAAATATTAGTGAACTGAGAATGATTACAGTGAAAAATCAAGCAAATAGATAAGGCTCAGAGTGCATATCATCTACGAGTATTCGTCGAAAAAGATGAAATAATTAGGAATTCTTGTGAATGAAGGAAGCATGGTCAGTGTTCCATATTTCATTTTTCTAGCACTTGGACCGTAACACTGCTCACAGTTCTTCTCAGTTCTTCTCTTTGTTCTAGTTTCGCTTACGGTATAAAAAAAGGGAGAAAATATAAGTACGATTCATTGTTCTTGTAATCTAAATGTAACAAAAGCTGAAGCACCTGTGATTTTTCTGTTGTATTTGATTACTATGAAGATGTCATTAGTTTTGTGGACGATTCTTTAAGACGGTTATTCTATTCATGGACTTGGAGCTTTTTTTTTTTATGTGTTGCCATAATCTAGCGAGTAAATATTCGAGATGTCCAGTTTCCAGTGAAGGCTAAGCGCAGCCGATGCGATAATCGCTCGTCACTGGAGGGAAGGAACACGACTAAGAAAGGATATAGAAAGCCTCCATTCCCTTCCACACTCGGCCTGTGTCCTGCAAAGAAAAAAATCCATTTCTTTTTGTCCGAAGGAAACACATGGGAGAACCCTTCAGCGACCTGGTACATTCCTGTGGGTGGGGTAGGCGTGTCTTGATGCCCATACATCACAGCGTGGGCGGGGTGTGGGCGCCACCACTTCATTACCAAACGTGCGACTCCTATTAGTCCCCATCGTCAGACCCGGAGGCCGAAGGAATCGCCCAACATAAACGCCGACACAGTCGACAGACTCTTTTCCCCCTCCACCATTCCTCTCTCTCTTCTTTCCTGTTGTTATTTCTTGGTAATCCGCTTATTCACACTCGTTTACTTCTTCCTCATTTTCCCCCCCTCTCTCTCTCTCTCTCTTTCACCCTCCGGTTTCACAGAGATGGCCGCTTTCTCCTGTTCCTCGAATGACGGGTTTTTCACCGAAGCTGTTTCGGGGCATCTCAGAGTTCCTCGGCTAATCGTCTGCTGGTGGAATAATGAAGTTATTTTTTTTTTCAAAATAATAAATAAAAAAAACCTTAAAAAAACCAGCTACGATGATTAAAAGGTTAAAAACTTTTTACTTGTAATTTGTTCCTCGAAAAATAAACAGCACCAAAATGTAATTATATTTTATCTGACCTTGCGTCATCCAGATACAAATATACAGGGTGTGTTTCTATCCTTGATCATACTCAACGTAAATCTTCTATTCCTTCAAAATGTTGTCTTCTTCCTTACACGTTGACAAGGGTCAAACAAGTGTCCACGAAGAGCACTGTATAAATGGAGATGGAATCTATAGTAAATTTTTTTTTTTTTTTATGTCAGAGGGCAACCATCTTACCTTTATAAAAGTTTACTACATTTAATCTTTTAATGCTGAAATACATTCACACACACACACACACACACACACACACACACACACACACACACACACACACACACACATATATATATATATATATATATATATATATATATATATATATATATATCAGTAGAAGGATCCACAGCAGTATTCTTGTTTATCCAGACGAAATATATATGTGGAAATAATTACAAAGATTATAGCTTTCGTTCATCCTTCTGTGGACTTGATCTCTAACTAAATGAGAGACATAACATTGGTGAAGAAATCCAAATAAATATAAACAAACAAAAATACAATTCGTCTGGATAAAAAAGAATATTACTGTGGATCTTTCAACTGATTACTTAGAAGCACTACTGTTTAGAGAAACCGTTTAACGTTGAAGGAGCTTACTTCAATTTAGAAAGCTGAATGGACAAGTCACTGCAGTCGACTTATCAAACCCCCAAAGCATAGGTTCGACTTACACCTTTTAGGAGTTATGGCTTGAAACATCGACGGATGGTTTCTTGTCTTGTCTTCACAAGTTGCATATCAAAAGAGAAAACTTTCGCTATCACAGTTGATCCCTGGCCTTTTTTTTTTCCAGCCGGGAACGACCAGATTCGCTGAACAGCAGCGCCAATTCGCAGTAAATGTTTCTTGGTCTTTTATTCCTCACACCGCTAGACTTAGACTGTGGAATTGTCTTCCAGAGGATGTTGTGCAATCGGAACCTCCAAAGTTCAAGCGAAGATACAATACATTATTAAAGCCAAACAATTCTCCTTGAGTTTTAATGGATTATTTACATTTTTATCTATTTATTTATTAATTTGTTGATTTATTTTTTCAGTAACCGACTTGTTACTTTCTGTATTTCCTGTTACCTTCTGTTATTATTTTCAAATGAATACTACATCTTATGGAAGCTTGAATTTCGAGACAGTGGACCTGTGGGCTTGTTCCACATGAATAGGATTCAGCTTTTAAATAATAATAATAATAATAATAATAATAATAATAATAATAATAATAATAATAATAATAACAATAATAATAACAATAATAATAATAAACAATAATAATAATAAGGGCCTAATTATTCCAATGAAAGTGAACGTGATATTAGGGGATGTTTGTGGCCTCATATTTGAGAGTAAAAAGGCGTGGTGAGATAGTGGTCTCACACACACACAAACATATATATTATATATATATATATATATATATATATATATATATATATATATATATATATATATATATATATGTATGTATGTATGTATGAATCAAGAAGGAATATTGAAAGCAAAAGGAAATGATTCACAAATCATTTTGTTCCAGTTAGCCTTACGTGGAGGGTTGGGGAGGTGGGGGGGGGGGGGGCGGGGGCGGGGTTGTCGGCAGTTGCTTCATTGTCTTGAGTTCCTGCGTTGTTGACGAAATGTTTCTGATTTTCACCGTCCATTATCACCAGGTGATTTCGAATGTGAGGTTTCGTTTCAAAACAATTTTTTGTGATTGCCAGTACCAACTGGTTCTTAATTTTCTTGTTTAAACAATTTAATTTTGATGATTATCATTATTCTCTCTCCCTTCTCCGTTTTTATCACATCCATTTCGTCTATTGTTGCAGCAACGTCTTTCTGAAGACTTCCATTTCCCTTCCTCCCGTCGCGTGAATGAATTTTACGAGTCACCCTTATTTCCTCACCTACTCATTTTTGACCTTTCTGGCGCCCCCAGTTTAGGGCGTTCCCTCTCCCTACCCTCCCTCGCTCCTCTCGTGATAACTCCCTATCTCTCTCTCTCTCTCTCTCAGGCAGATTTGTTCAGTTGTTGTGTGGAGTTTAAGAACACAATCTCCCTCTTTCTCTCTCGCTCTCTCTCTCTCTCTTATCTCTCTCTCTCTCTCAGCAGGTTTTTGTTATTAGTGTGGTTGAGAGAATCTCAATCTCTCTCTCTCTCTCTCAGAGAACGCTACATGATAATTCAGGCATGGAAACAGATAGAAGGAATAGCAGAAAATATCATGGAACTAAAAATATCAGAAAGAGCAAGCAGAGGTAGATTAATAGTGCCCAAAACTATACCAGGAAAAATAAGGAAAGCACACAGGACATTAATCCACTACGCACCAGCATCGATAATGCAGCGTCTATTCAATGCGTTGCCAGCTCATCTGAGGAATATATCAGGAGTGAGCGTAGATGTGATTAAGAATAAGCTCGACAAATATCTAAACTGCATCCCAGACCATCCAAGATTGGAAGATGCAAAATATACCGGAAGATGTACTAGCAACTCTCTGGTAGACATTAGAGGTGGCCTCACACTGAGGGACCTGGGGCAACCCGAACAAGATGTAAGGTCTGTAAGGTAAGGTCTCTCTCTCTTCTCTCTCTCTCTCTCTAGCAGGTACGTTCATCGTCGTGGTGGAGTTTAAGAATACCTCAACTCTCTCTCTCTCTCTCTCTCTCTCTCCGGCAGATTTGTTCAGTTGTTGTGTTGGAGTTTAAGAACAATCTCTCTCTCTCTCTCTCTCTCTCTCTCTCTCTCTCTCTCTCTCTCCAGCAGGATTGTTCATTAGTGTTGGTTGAAGAGCATCTCATCTCTCTCTCTCTCTCTCTCTCTCTCTCTCTCGAGCAGGTACGTTCATTCGTCTTGGTGGAGTTTAAGAATACCTCAACTCTCTCTCTCTCTCTCTCTCTCTCTCTCTCTCTCTCTCTCTCCCCTTGAACCGTCTTCCTATCATTAGGTGGCCACCTTGGACTCTTGACACACGCCACCCACCCACACGCAGGCAGCGCCTTCCTCTGCCACGCTCATCCCGCTAATTAGTGGTTATATTAATTACCCTTCATAAAAAAATACACGCGAGTCTCGTCTGGGTTACCGCTCTTCTTTTATTGATATCCATTTATGAATCAACTGAATTATATTCTTCCGAAAGTCAAGCCGCTTCGCTCTCTGCTCTTGTTTGGAAGCTGAGAAGGGGCAGGTTAGATTTTCGTTCATTCATCTTGTATTTGATATCTTGTATTTTTTGTGGAATTCATATTCAAATACTGGATCACATATTCTTACAAATGATGTTCATCATAGCGACATAAATGTAGTTATATTTAGTGAGTAGTTACGTTAGCAAGTTCATCTGCCATTTATCTTCAAGTGAAGACGTTGTACCTAAAATAACTTAGTTAAATTAAAGAACATCCATCATTTATTGTACAACTGGTTTCTTGGAAGTTCTTCGGAACCTCAGTTGCCTAAACATTAAACCAGTCAAAGAAATGAGCTAAATTTTCTTGCCTACGAATTCCGAGGCTCATTATCTCTGAGGACTTCAAATCCCCGGTCGAGACAGTCTTCTCCGAGCACTGATCTTCATTCGCTGTTTAAAAATTATTATAGAGGCCTAAAAAAATAGCTGGGTCTTAGCATTCATGGATGTTTTACCAATCACATGGATTTTACACAAACTTGAGAGAGAGAGAGAGAGAGAGAGAGAGAGAGAGAGAGAGAGAGAGCCGAATTAGGTTAACGCACGGCCTCTAACGTATGCTATGATGGGGTTCTGTAATTCAAACTTGTATATCGTAATGTTCTATTTAATTTCCTCTGCTGCCAACCTATACTACAAACATGGGGACATTATTATATACAGATATCAAAAGTAATATTTAAAGTAACAAAGACCAAACCTTTAAAGTTGTGTTTTGAAGAACTTTATCTCTACGTATAGTGACTTTTAATCAACTCTGGAAAAAGAAGTAAAACTAATTGCGGGGAGAAATGTGGAAACTGCGTGTCAGCCACTGTCAATAATCTTCGTCACACACCGTTACCAATAGCTTTGGAGAGAGAACTCAAAGATTTCGCCACTTAAAAGTAGTCATTATACCAACGCACTTGCGACGCAAAGAACCTGTAAATTCTGCCACTTACTTGAAAACCCCTCTGTTAAACCTGGGTCTGTCACTGAATATTTTCTGTCACCTTACGGAAAATCTTTATATAAACCTTCTTTCCGAACCATGTCTCAATGACTTTGGGGATTAAAGACGCGGCCACTAAAATAAAAAAAAAAATGTGTATAAAAGTTGCAGCAACGTGTTTTTCAACTACAGAGAATTTTTTCCTTAAAGGCAAGGCAAAGGATATTGAAAAACTAACATTTCTTTTAGATAAGTCTGCAGCTTTGAAAATTAGGTAGGGGTCATCCTTGCCGGAGAATACTAATGATGATAATATACTTATTTTCATTATTGTTGTCGTAAAACATCAAAATCTTCATCGCATGGAATAGTGAAGACCAATAATTAAGAAATGTTATATATAGACAGGGAGACAAAGTCTTTAAAAGGTAAGCAAGCCAGATTAGTCATAAAGATAATTTTTCAGTGCCAAGCTCATAATATCAACATTGGCTGATCAGCCAAAAAAAAAAAAAAAATTCACAAATCCGAAATCGATATGGGATTGGTAACATCAAAAGTAATATTGATACTTAGAATATGTCAAGCATTAATGATAATACGAACAAAACGAAAAAGAATAATGGAAAAAATCATCAACAAAGGAACGAGGAAAAAAAAAGTACATTCCTCATTCCGTTCCTTGGCCTCACTGTAAACTGTTGGCGCTCGTATCAGACTCCTGCTCTTGTTAGAAGGTAAAACGTTAGTCCCATATTCACTACCTCTTTCAACAGACCTTAAGACGTTTTTACGGGAATTGGGTGTTGACAAACGGAAAGAAAAATTGTTCAACGAATCCAAATGGCCAAGAGACACACCGAAAGAGCTGACCTTCCACCTTTGGATGCATATATCCACGGTCTAGGTGTATTATACCTAGACCGTGCATATATCATTGACTGATCGCCGTTTTCCTTAAGCACCAAGTCGCCCTAGATCGCAGTATCGGGACACCCCCTCTCCTTACTCCCTCACCGAAGGAACGGAAGGTCACTATGCTCTGATAACCTCCTCCTGAAAAGAATTCATTCAGAACCTGAAGGCTGATGCTGCTCTCTCTCTCTCTCTCGGAGCCTGCTCTCGAATCTCTTTCCTTTCCCATTCACCAATTCCCGGGGACCTGCCACCGCCTTGGCCGATGCATCCTACAGAAGAACAAAGGACGCAGAAGGAAGCTCCGTAATGAGGGGCGTACTCCGCCCACATCACAGCCACACTTTCAATAGTGGGCGGTCATGCTTGGCCAACCTAGAGAGCGAACGAGGTTCCACCGCCTCCAGGCGCAAACGCTCCCTATACTTTACTCAGGAACGTGCGTATGGCCGTGTCTGTTTGTCAACCCATACCTACTATGTTTATTATATATATATATATATATATATATATATATATATATATATATATATGCATAAATCTTTTATATCAACGTTTAGTGAACACGCACACATAGTCAGGGTAAGATTTTATTCTCAAAATTTAACAAATCCACATTAGCAACCAATAATGAAGCAAAAAAACAAAAATAAAATAAAGAAAAAAAAGCTATTGTCCCTTATTTTTATTCAGAATTAATAAATTACATGATTCACGAAAAAAGGAAATGATTGTATTGTGATAAACGCATCAAGAGTTCTTAGTATGCAACATAACCTCCGGACATGTTATGAAAAATATATATATCAGGCTATTCACTGAATCTATTTCTCTTCATGACTATACCGTGATGAATTAGACGCAGGTTCGTGTGATTCTCTGAAACATGCGTGCTGACAGCCAGCATTGCTGGGCACATTACGGGAGAAAACATTACTGTTTCCGGCTTCGTGACATTGAAACCCATTTGCGTTGGTGAGAGTAATTCTTCCAAAAGTAGAATTTTATTGCTCTCTTTTCTCTTAAATCTTTGTTTGCGTGTGTGATTGTGTGTAGGTGGGTGTGTTTCATCTCTTAAATCTTAGCCTTAGGCAAATCTATACATATTTTCTATGTATGCTTATGAATAAGTAAATTAGGCTACCTGAGAAGAGAAAGGGAACAATACCATTAACCAGAAGAAAATGGTTGAAATAAAAGAAAAATGATAAATGCTAACGCAGTAGAGAGCCAGGGAATTCTAAGATCAAGCTACTTTTATATTTTCGTCACATATTGTAACGAATAGAATAAGTAAAGGAAAGGAGTGGATCACATTCATTTCTGTCTAATATTGCAAACATTTAATGTCGATTCACAGCTATGAACTTGGATAATTTCCCTCTAATTGCTAATGGATGATATGCCATTACTGTGACTGATTTAATTTTTTATGCGAACCATATTCTTCACGCTAAAACCGTTGGCAATGCGATAGTTTTAATTCGCTGGATAATAACCTGTTATTTATTTTGTAATCGAAAGCTTTTCAATATTTAATTCCAATAAAACCTCACATTATAAGGACCCCTGCAAAGACGCATTGCAAAAATATTTTAGACAAAATCAGTGGCAAGAAACGCATTTCTTTGAATTATCTTGATCATTTTTTATGTAGAGTTCGCACGTAAAGCTGGCACAGATCTCGGCATGAATGAATGATTGGAAGTTTTCTGGCATCCTGACATCGAAGGTCATTGACGCCGGTCTCGGCATGAACAGATCGTTAAAAATAGTAAGTAGCTCATTCGAACACGAAGGCTACACCAGTGCCATTGGAACCCCTGATCAGGCCAGAAATAAAGTGGTCTTCACCTACGTGACGCCACTGCAAATTCAACACATTACAACACCTTTCTGTCTGGCAAAGAATAAAACATTAAAACTTTAATTTTCATGAATAGAGACATTATGCACAAATCCCCGATTCTGACAATTCAAAACCATCAAATGAGATCACCTTTTAACTAACTGTAGTCGGTTACAGGTGACAGGAATAATATCCTGACCCTAATCGCTTCAGAAGGGTTAGACTGACCATGATTTTTTCGTTAGAGTTAAAACTATTTCATAGTTCGAAAACATGTAAACCAAGGTCTATATACCTTGATGTAAACAACCCATTATTTATCAGAGCGTAAACTTTTAACTCGATGCTGGTGAACGTGAAGAGTGTTAATTATCTAAAAAAAAAGCAAACAGCTTTAATCATTTACTATATCAACTACGTTTCTAGTAGAAGCGTATTCAGGAACTAGGACTAATTTATCTATATAAAAATGTAGTTTTTCTAAGTAGATTATTGCACATTTATCTCAGTAAGTCATGGGAGCTTTACTACTGAACATTACGATTTGTAAGTTCAACTTCAATGTTTTCTTGCTTGGCCTAAAGAGGTCGACAATTTATGGGTTTGCAATTTTTACCTCTTTGTGGAACATTTCAAATATGACGCTGTTGTTCGAAACAATTTTCTAATTTGCTATCTATTCAAGAACCAAAATGAAAATCTGGCTAGTGTTCTTAGGCTTGCAGATACATTTGTGGTAGCAAATTAGCATTTCAATGCACCATTTTATAGATTTAGTGTAGCATTCAGAAATGACTAATCTGGAATTTGCTAAATATGTAAGACTGCATAGATGACATCCTAAAATTATATTATTACTTATTTATATATTTAACGTTTACGGACTATGATTTTCTTGAATGAGGAGTTTAGACATCTCACCAGGTTTAGTATTATGTGAAATGAGTAATAGGGCGAATTTTATCATTCATAA
This sequence comes from Macrobrachium nipponense, assembly GCF_015104395.2. Taxonomy (NCBI): domain Eukaryota; kingdom Metazoa; phylum Arthropoda; class Malacostraca; order Decapoda; family Palaemonidae; genus Macrobrachium; species Macrobrachium nipponense. The sequence goes on from NC_061096.1 coordinate 57,648,430, forward strand.
ATCAACAATGAAAATGAAAATTAACGTATAAATTCCACAGAATTACAAGAATAGCAATTTCTCCAAGAAGCCTCACAGGACTCGATCCTACAAGGCGAGTCCTAAGAGGCTTCCATTTTTCCTACGATTAAGGTATAATGTATGCCGCTCTCAGATTTCTTAGTTCCCTTGTGAGTGGCGAGGTTCCCGCTCTGAAGATAAGAAGCACAGGAATCTATATCTTGCTTGACAGTAGTAGATGCCACACGTACAATAGCATTTAACGGGAGTTGCTTAAAAGAAAGACTGGTCCCCCGCAAAACACACACACACACACACACACACACACACACACACACACACACACACACACACACATATATATATATATATATATATATATATATATATATATATATATGAAATACATACAAATATGACTCGTACTGAAGTTGATGGTATCACTCTGGGTACCTAAAAAGAAATAGAAAGTGGACAACTAAATGCTCCAGAAAATTAGACCGATTTATAAATATCCAAAGTACTTTTTATTGTAGGAAACGTCTAAAAAAGTTAGTTTCTTGAACACATGTTGGGAGCATTTGTTTGCAATGTAATTGAAGATCTAACCTTATTCTCTTGAGTTTTATTTATTTTTTTAGAATAAATATCAACAAACATACCTGCGCAGTAAACAATGAATAAGCAAAGAGGACAAAAGCAAAGTACGGGACAAGCGAAATGGGGTGGATATGGATATGGTTTCGAACAAAAGATGTTCGTGAGGTAGTTCGACGCAGTAGGATCAAAGACTACAAAGTCCTAAGCATTTTGTGAGATTCTTGAAAGCCTTTTTAGTTTTTCTTTTTTTGACCAATACTTTAAAAATCAACAATGAGAGTAAAGAATTCCCAGTTGTCTAAAAGAAAAAATATATATACATTCGTGTAACGAGAATTAGAAAGTATCAAGTAAAAAATATCCACCTGAGAAGTTTCTCCCGAAATGGTGATACAAAAGATCTGCTCTGGTTTCAGACAGACAAAAGTGACTCGTGATGATCGGCTAGAAGATCGGATCTCTTTCTGTGCTGTGGTGTCGATCGATCGAAGGATTACATTTTCCGCTTACGCCTAAGCATCATGAGTCATGAACTATCGGTCTAAACCTTTTGTCATCTGAGTCTGGACTATATCGGTAGCCTACGTAGTAGATGTGTGCTCCATTCACAAACAACAAAATTAGGACATCAGGAATACAATTCGAGCCAGACGCCCTTCTCGTTTGTCTATTGTTGAAAGAACAAACGAAATACAAAGCGTAAAGACATTCTGAGCGCAGATATTTTGAGGGAGGGCCAGGTTGTTTATCCATCAATAAATATTGCCCCTCTCTCTCACACTCATTTTTGGGTGATATCCTGACTTCTGGATTAATCTATCTATCTATTTATCTATACTCATATATACATAGCATATATATACATATTAAAATTATGATAATTTTTATTCAGAAGATGAACCCTATTCATATGGAACAAGCCTACAAGGGCCATTGACGAAATTCAAGCTTCCAAAGAATATGCAAGTGATTTGTTTATCAGCTGAAGCCACTGGAAAAGCTTGAGAAGAAACTACAGAGTACCAAGTACTTTAGTGTTATTAACACATCTTTGTGCCCCGAAGATGTGTTAATCGTACCAAAATACTTGGCATACTGTCGTTTCTTTTCTAGCTTAAACTGTGGCTTCAGCAGAGAGAGAGAGAGATCTATAATATAATATATATATGGTATTTATCACTTGCGAAACATGTTATGGTTTGCGTCCGACGAAAGCAGGGGTAGAGCAAGAATCCTCATCTCAAACATTCGATGAAAATGGGGCGTAAAGAATAGTACTATATTCCACGCAATCATGGTCACACACTGTTTTTAATGAAATGTGTTTTTCATCTTAACGCGAGCGGCTGCTTACCATGTTATTATGAGAATTCTGTTATCAGCCAATCAAAAATAATGTTCCAAGCCAGGCAGCTAGCTGGTCAGCCGGTATATGCTCCATATTTCTGGAGTGCCGTTGTAAGGATTTTGATTAGTACGCGAGAAACGTTCAACTCGCCGAGCCCCAGGCCCGCCAATCAGCGCGTTTGTTATTGTTATGTAAGGCAAATGGTCGAAACGTTCTTTAAACAAACAACGTTATCGCTATGAACTGCAGTGTTAATGATCGTCGGGCGATAATATTACCGCTATAGTGACTTTAGACAACGTTGATTCCATGCATAGGTAGATGTGGCCGGCCTGTCTTCGGATAGTATGATATAAAAAGCAAGAAGGGAAATAATAACTCTCTTGCGTTGCTGGCTTCCGTCAAGCCGTTTTAGATGATGCTTCGTGTTCATTCGACGGTGATAGTGATGCTAAGAAAATTTTCTCGGTGACTGTGTTGCAACACAGTGACTTTATTAGGCCTAGATGAGGGTAAAGAGGTAAGCGGTGGCTTTAAAGAGAAGGAAAAGGTGAAGGGAAGGCTTGGCCAAGTAGCCTAGTGTCATAAGAAGACGATAAAGTTCTCGTTGCTGTAGCGATTAGCTTATAGTTCCATTGGCACCTCAGATGGCAAATGGGTAGTAGTCCCCATAACTGTGAAGGTGATACAGAATGGGGTGATCCATGTGTTATTAGCAATCCCATTACTTGGGGGTTGCCTATGTATGCACGCTTGGGCCTATAAGTGTTTTACCAAAGTAGGGATGAAGTGATTAATTTATCTTCAAGGCATACTGGTCACGGGAGACTACAACTTGCAGACATTATACATCTGAAGCAACTGAATAACACTCTGCAAGGCCGCCATCCTCTCCATTTAGGCAAAATCTACCATGGGTATTATTTTACAATATTTACAACTCATTATATAATAATTATAGTATAGATGCATTCGGCATAAAGAATTAATGAACTTTGTCTCTGAACAATTTTTTTGGGGAAAATTCACCATATCCGAGATATGAATGTGTGCATATTATCACCATTCTCGAAAAATTTTTAAGTGTTTTTGTTTACTTTAACAGAGACAATTTGTGCACCGATGCTAATTTGTTTTTGTTAAGAACTGCATTGCGGTTCTGATGCGAAATTTCCCCCAACTTAAAATTGCATTGTGGGTAGTTTACGTGTCATGTCTAGGAGTCACATGACCTGGTGAAAATCTTACAGATGTCAGACATTTTCTCTTGCCATTTGGTTCAAGTCTTTCATAAAGTGAAGATATGACTAGGCTGTGTTCGTCTTGTAACATCGATTATTTTCGCTTAATTCACGATTTCTATGAAAATTAAACAAAATGGATTGATTTTTCAAGACAACATGTTGTGTTACCTGCAGAAGTACAATATTTGAAGTGTAATGAGCAGTATAAATTTAGAAAGGGTAAAAACTCCTGGCGCTGTACCGGTTATGTTTCAGACAAAAGACACAAAAAAGAAAATTTGGTAATTTTACTGTAAGTGATCGGAAACGCACATTTTTAGATAAATTGCCGGTATGGATATTGCTGATTTTTCTTTGCCAGTTTTTATGCGAATTTTGGAAACATCGCCCCATTGTTAAACATTTGAATATCTCATCAAAGACCAGTGTTGATTGGAGAAGTTTTTGTAGTGAGGTGACTCAGTTTTGGTACAATAATCAGGAGCCCATCGGTGGTGTTGACGTTGAAGTCGAAATAGATGAAACTCTAATAACTCATAGTAAATACCATAAAGGTCGCCCTCTTACCCAGTGTTGGTTGTTTGGTGGTATTGAGAGAACATCAAACATTTTTTTGCCGAGGCATTATTTGATCCTGGTGCTGACAACCGCAAAGGTGAAACTTTATTTCCTTTAATTAACCGTTATATTTAACCAGGCTCTATTATTCATAGTGATTCATGGCTTGGTTATAGTAAAAAAAGTGACAGCGGATACGCTCATTTTCAAGTGAACCACACAGAAAATAATCGTAACATTCACACACAAAATATTGAACGATTGTGGCGAGATATTAAGGAGTGGATTAGAAGGCGCCTGATATAAAGAAGGGTTTTTGAAACGATATCGTGATAGGTATTTATTAAGCACTACCAAGATTCAGTTTTACACGTTTTGTACTGGAAGGTGCTAAATTATATCCACCTTTAAATGATACTAAGCCACCATCACCACCTATGGAATAATTTTCTGAAGAGGCCTGAGGTGCAGGAATGCCGACAATACGAAAATAACAGGGGTTGTTCTCGAGTGTGGCCATGAAAACGGCAACTGCTACTTTGTTCTCGTCAATACCTTGACTGGATGAGTATCAGAAAACTTAGGTCGTCGCGTGGAAGTTTAAATATTACAGCAAGATTTTCAGTCACAATATCTGAGAGCGGCTCCCGAAACCTCTTGTGTATGGAAGGTAAACTGGAACAGATATCTGTCAGCTTAAAGAACAACAACAACGCAGTGGAAAGATTAGTGTGGTTTCCAGTTCCAAACTCTGTGACGACGACTGGCTCTGTTACACCATTGGCTTACAGCAGGCTATGCAATGTTCCCCCCCTTCTGTCATCTCATCATCTCAGCTTAATATAAACACTCATTATGGCGTAGTCTCTAACATGGTCGTCCTCTCCCAGTTCCTAGTCTGTCTATGAATTACCGCAACTGGCTACTCTACAAGATTAATAAGCAAGACAAGAATTACTCAGACTATGGTGAGTAAAAGTATATTTTGCCATTATACATTTTTTCAGTAGTGATTATTTTTTCTGCATTATTCATCATCATCATCATCATTAATCCTTTTTGACAAGAGTGTTCGTATTATTATTAACATGCTTCATGGTAATTAATGTTTAGTGGCTGTGTGACAATATTAAGTTTTAATTTTTTTTTAGTTATTTTAGACCAATTACTATTAGCTTCATCATTAATCGTTAGTCACAATCTTTTTATAATTACTGACAACATACTTCATGCCATTTTTATTGATGCTTATTAACTGAGTTACAATATTTTGGGAAAAACTTTGAGTTTTATTGAAGGAAGGAAATGGTGGGGCGAAGGTTTGGAGCGCAATTTTCTTCTTATTCCATAAATCATTGTATCACAACATAAGTTAATACAAACAATAGCTTTGTGATTTTATACCGTAGAAACCTGATAAAGACATTTTAAGGCAAAATGGGGAACTGGGGCGAAAGAAAACAAAGACATACTTCACATTTTTGCAAATATCACAGAAACTAATCCTTTTTTCAAAAATTGATAAACGGGTATAATTTATATAGAATTTGCTGAAGTTTAAAAAAGATGTAAAAACTTAAAGTTGTAAATAACGATGTTACGGGATTTGTCTGTCGCTGGTTTTCAATCACGATTGATCCAGTTTTTAAAATACATGTAAAGAAATATATTATCCTGTATATATAATATGTATATATATGTATATATATATATATATATATATATATTATATATATATAATATATATATATAGATATATTTATATATATAGTTACAGAGAGGAGAGAGGAGAGAGAGAGAGAGAGAGAGAGAGAGAACGAACAGCAAATCCCTATTTATTCCCTTAAAGAAACAATAACTCCATTACCTCTCCCCTGAGACGGACAGTACACCTTTGGCTCTTTAACAGTTATGGTGTTACCTCGTTGGTGCTTTGCCCAGGGGCTTCGAGGGAGGTTCCCATGGACGCGCATGCGCACCCCATCGGACCGAAAGGCCTATAATGGTCGTCTAATGTTCCTAGATTCATGTGGCCGGATGGCTCCCACGGTTGAAGGCTTCTCTGGTTCCGTGGGCACCTTGGCTCACGGGCGATTCATCTTCTTATGGATTGGACTTAAAACTTTTTTTTTCTCTCTTTTTTTTTCATTCTATTTTATTTTTGTGTGAGTGGTGCTGTATTATGGTATCCTATTAAAGGTCGAGTTTTCAGTCAATATTTTCTACTTTGATGAAGTACTAATAATTGATAATGATATTAAATAATAATAAAAATATTATTAATATATATTATTATAATCCTTATTATTATTTATTTTTTGGTCTATCATAGTCCTCCAATTCAACTGGGTGGTATTTACAGTGTGGCCAACTCATAAAGCTCACTTTGGTAGCTCGAGCTTTGAAGTATGAATTTGGCTGACAAGTTCGAATAGCGATAGTCATTCATTCTATCGCAGTTTTTTTTATATTTTTTTTATGCCGTTTAGGAGGTATGTTTGCCATTATCAGAGGTGCTCCCACTTCTAACCATCATTCCTAGTGGTTATTACTGTATAATCAATTTGAAAACGCAATGAGTAGGACAAGTTGATAAAGTTCTCATAGTCAAGGTTAGGTCATGGGAGTTGATCTGGCCGCTCTGGTCTCCACAAAATGTCACCGGTGGTGTGTGTGTCTTCGATGGCAACAAGCGTCAGGTGGTTGTTTTAGATTTAGCTAGCCTTATGCCAGCACGGGCTCTTGCTCATTGAGCAGCCCGCAATCTGTCAGGTGGACTCGGTCATCTTCCATGCAGGCCGCCAGTCGTGGTCTTGCTGTTGGTGCATATATACTAGTACGTCCTGTTACGAGTGGAAGTGAAGGAGAGATACCGGGCATACGTATCTCTGCTGTCTCCTTTTTCGTATGACAAAAAAAAAAAGCAAGTGACTATGTAGACTAACAGCAGGCAAGAAAGCTTGGCAAAGGTTAATGACTGAGGGATCCGACCTTACTCATCCGAGGTTAATCATTGCCCGCGATTATAATGGGTACGTGAGGAACGACCATTGCAGCATTGATTTAAAACAAGGGTCTTTTTCTGTGCTCTTCTCTCGTATCTTTTCAGAAAATCTCTATTTCTATTACTTCAGAAATGTTTCTGGGCAAAATACAACTAATTCAAGGAATGGCAAGGGGAAAACTATCGGGCTCCCTATCTAAATATAAACTATATATATATATATATATATATATATATATATTAGTATATATAGATATATATATATATATATATATATATATATATATATATACTAGATTATGTATATTATATGTATATGTATTTGTATATGTATATATATAAATAATTTTTATATATATACACACATATATATATATATATATATATATATATATATATTATATATATATATATATATATATATATATATATATATATATATATATATATGACTTTTTATGACTATCTTATAATTATGCAATAATACTCCAAATGGGAATTAGAGATATTAAAATTTTTTGTCAGTGGCCGCCAGGTCTTTACTGTGAAATATAACTCATACCGAAGAAATATTTTGATAATTTATCCCACATTACAGGTTGAAATTCAAAGCAAGATATAATTACCCTTCTTCTCCAATTTAGTACTTCGTATTTTGTACTGTGTGATGATTAGAGTAACATTATCAACAACGCTAATGTTCACAGAGAAGTTTTCTTGCCGGATAATGATTTAATTACTTGAGGGTCTTCCCTTTCGAAACTTAGAGGTCACCATACTGGTACTGAGTAAATCTAGCTTTTTCTTCGAAGTTACGTAAAATGAACCAAACAAAAACTTCTTTTTAGTTTTCTTCTGAAGATTGAAAAAGAAACCCACAAAATCACCGTGTATAACGTATTTACTTTTAAGTATTTACATTTTATAAAATAGAAATACTTATATAAGTAAACACGTTATACACAGTGATTTTATGGGTGTCTTTTTCAATTACGTAAAACATTAAGGTGAACAGTTTACATTTGTTCTTATAATTCGATAAACAAAAGGTGTGAAGGGGGAGGGGGAGGATAAGAAAAGTAGTAGAAACTGACAGTCATATCCATACCATGTGATTCGTTGCAGTCTTTGCTGTGCACCTCCAATGCTAAGACCCTTAACCTTTGCTCTCTTAGATTCTTAGAATTAGTGAAAGAAGATATTCACCGTATGAAAATAAAAATTTCAAACGCTCCTTAAGTAAGCTGCAGTGGAAGAAACTAAAAGTTCTGATAAAGTAAGATACACAGCTTCCGGAAAGTATGTAGTACCTAGGTAGAAAAGGTGACATTCAGAAGTTGCTCTGGAACTCCAATAAATGAGGAGAGATCACGGACGCATATGAAGAATCCAGGACCGAGTATGAAAAACATGTAACGTTTTCTTCATCCCCACAGCCATGCCATATGAGGCAGATTCTAAGATCTATAAAGATGAAAAATGGCGTCATAGCCCAAAGCTTTAGTGCAAAATCAACACACTAATCCCGGGCCATGCAAGAATTCGGACCAGGAGGCGGTCACTCGCTGTGTTGAGGTTGGCCATGTAATCTGGATTAAAAGCATATAAACCGTCCTCTGTTGAGTGATATATGTGTGATCGTGGGAGACACCTGGCGGCGAGAGTGACTAATAGCGCTATGATGACCGAGTTATTGCAGGTCTCGCATTGTAGTGGTTCTCATTTTTTCCGGGGCCAGCCTATGCAAGTACGTAACGTCGAAAGTCTTCGTGGAAAGTTCTCGGTCGTAAGCTCTGGATTAAGAGGGAAAAAAGCAGGAAAGAAAAAAAAAAGAGGTGTGGGGTCAGCTTTCGCCCTCCCCTTCCTTCCTGCAATTGCGAATGGGGTGGTATTGGTG
>NC_061096.1:57659580-57677080 GCF_015104395.2 Macrobrachium nipponense
TCCATTCCTTTCGCTGTAGTATTTCCATCGCCGTGGCATACATTGATTATGAGTGGTTTTCTAGATACGTTACGACTTGCATGAATTTGTGCACTAGATATTTATGCATTATTTGCCACATGGTGCGATTATGTATTTTGATAACGAGAATTTAGAGTTTAATTTGTGTTCGTGTGCTCGATGTGTACCTTGGCACAATCTCATAAAAAGGAGATACATCATTCATCGCCGTTTGTCAAAGTAGCTGGTCGGCACTGAGAATTATAACGTTTTTTATTTTTCGTTCTCTAACAGAGAAACAGAGGGAAGTTCTCCCTAATTTGACGTTCTTGGGGATTCATGTTGACTACAGGAAATGTTATCGTTTGCAAAGTTCCGTGAGAAAAATAAACGCTTTTCAAATCATTCAGAGATTAAACGTTTCCCGCGTGTTGTTGTTGCTACCAAAATCGCAAAGCTTTTAGTCATCTTCAATAGTTGTTCCTCTTGCCATCAGAGTCTATACTCTGCACATAAATTTGAGACAAATTTAATAAAGTGAACAGGTGATATATTGATATCAGTTAAAATGTCTGAAGAAGTTTAGGAATCCTGCTCTGAATGTGCTCAGTGTAATGTTAACGATGACTACCTTTTGAAGGAAGTTGATTCCTATGAAATTATGAATGCTGCCAAACAGAACATATCAGTTAATTCTATGAAACTATTTTTGAAATATAAAATTCATGTAACGCCAATCTGAGAGGAACCTGTCTTACACTCGCGATATTATACCTTTTATTTGCCTAAGCTGGAAGCGTTGGCTCATACGAAATGTGAGGAAATAACTTAAGATATTTAGTATTTACATCCTTGAAGGGCACCAAGGAAAAACGAGCATCAAAAACATTACTATTGCGTGTCTTAAATCAGGAGGATCATGCTCATTTTTATCACATCTCTACTTTTGTTGACGTTATGCTAAGTCTTTAATTGAAAGACATGCTGACCTATCTGCTTCCTATAGTGTCCCATTTCATATATGAAATCTCGCTGTGCGACAAAAAAAAGCAGTTCATGGATTATTTAAATTACTATACACATTATTATATACATTGTTTGTATACATTGTTAATGTGGAACCTTACTGATTCAGTGTAATGATTTAAAAGGAACGCATAGTATAGTTCCACTCACTCACCGATAGATGTCCTTCCCAATGCTCTGACGGCAACTGAACACAAGGCAAGTAAGTGATTACAGTCTCCGCTTGACCTTTCCATTAGGCACAATTGCAAATCGAGTTTTTCTCGATCATGACTAACAACTGTATGAGCCTCACACTTGTTGGTGTCGTCGTGGGACACGCGCACAATCGCTCTTTTCAACTGTTTCCTTTCATGGCGTTGGATGAAAGGCAAGGTCGCCGCCATTGGCCCTAGAATGTAAATTGGCTTTCTAACCTTAGCGCATATCTATATGCTGTGGCAGCGCCATGTATGAATAAATGACGGGCACATTTGTTCCCCGGATGATTGCAATATACAATTTATGATTGTCACGAGTATAACTGAATTGACTCGAACACCTGTCAAGATGGTGACGCCTATACTAGACGCATGGTGTACATGCCATTGTTTCAACCGGCTCCACAAGTTCGGTGAAGACACCTGTCGTTTATTTGTTATGACTTCTATACTTTGGCAGATGAAAATGAATGAAAATGAATTCTTGCTCTTTAAGAAATAGGTATTTATGCTGGAAACCTCCGTCTTCTCAGCACACATCTGTCTATGCTATGGAGTATAGATATTTATTTAAGCAAGTTATATATTCATTATTACATTACAATAAGTGGAGATATATGCAGTCGATCAAACCTACAAGAAGAGTAAGTAGGCACACACACAGACTTTTGTGTGTTATATGTTATGTATTATATATACACACACATTCACTCGCAGACATAGATATGCACACATTATGTGTATAATATATTACACACACACACACAGACACACACACATTATATATATATATAATATATCAAAATATATATATATATATATATTATATATGGATATATATATATATATTAACACATAAGCACATACCTACAAAGACACACACATACACACGCACACACACACACACACACACACACACACATATATATATATATATATATATATATATATATATATATATATATATATATATATATATATATATATATATATATATAATGTGCGTGTGTTTGTGCGTAGCATTTATATGTGACTGTATATATGATATATATTTAATTACACTTACATTTTGTGGCAGTCTCTCTCAACAGTAGGTAATTTCGGTGACTCAGCGCTATGAAAAACTCTACAAATGTAATGCAGCTTTATCGAATTTTTATTTTATTTCCCAGAAAGAAATACATTTGCTGAAAAACATAGGTAGCTGTGCTGAACACCATATAGGCTAGATACCACTTGGCTTGAGTACGCTGTATATAATATATATATATATATATAATATATAATCTGTATCTTATTATAGATAATAATATATATTGATATAAACTATATATATGATATATATAAAATAACTATTATATATATATATATTGATATCATGCATATTATATGCATACACATACACACACACACACACACACATATATATATAAATAAATATATATATATATATATATATATATATATATGTTATATATATATATATATATATATATATATATATATATATATATATATATATTGAATTTATGAATTTCAGCAAATAAATTTTTTTCTGGGAAACTAAAATTACTGGAGGATAATATGTTTGTATATTGATTAAATATATATATAATAATATTAGCTATATAATAATATATATCTATATTTATATATATATATATATAAAATACCCCAATTTAATTCATTTGTTTTATCTATTTCATTTACGTTTGTATGTATATTTTCAGTAGCTGAGCTGCAACGACTCCTTAAATTATCGAATTTTTTTTTCGTTCCTTTTGGGGAAAACTTGTTACCACAAAACTTTGAATGCGAGATGGAGTTTAGCTGAAGAAAACCCTGTACCAGATCAGAGAATTGAAATTATCAGATATATGTAAGAAACAGCCAGAATAGAACTTTATCCTTTTTTTCGTGGCAGAGTGCTTTAACAACTAAACTGTGAGTTTTGATTCACCTCACTGGAAGTTGCGATTTCTTCTTATGATCCTCTGGAAGTTTTTCTTCATATGATCCTCAGGTCGGATTCAAGTTTTCAAGGTTTTGTAGTGACAAGCCAATCCGCAGAGTTTGATGAAGTCGAGGAAGGAAGAGGTCGTTGGGGTATATGTTTATATACATACACACATATATATATATATATATATATATATATATATAGAGTATATGAATATATATGTATACATATATACATCGAACTACAAATGTCCTTTAATATCTAATTCACTCTGACCTCGGAAATTAATATATTTTCATATATGCTTAACCGAAGGGGGAATTTTATTAGGCGATAATAGGATTGTCGGCGCCCAGGCGCGAAGCCAGGACACCATACAAATCCAGGAACGTCAGTGAAGCTTTAACCCTGGATTTGTATGGTGTCCTGGGTTCGCGCCTGGGCGCCGAGAATTCTATTATCGCCTAATAAATTCCCCTTCGGTTAAGCATATATGAAAATATATTATTCCGAGGTAGAGTGAATTAGATATTAAAGGACATTTGTAGCTCGATGTATGTATATGAATCACGGTAATGTGATATGACTTATATATATATATATATATATATATATATATATATATATATATCTCTATATATATATGTGTGTGTGTGTGTGTGTGTATGCATTTATGTATGTAAGTATTCGACGTAAACTCAGACAACTGAAGACTATTATAGACAGCCTGCAATTAAAGAATCCCGTTTTCAGTACCCGTGGATTTCACACCTGTGTAATTTCGCAATAGAAAATTGATAGTTTTTTTTTTTGTCATTACATCTATTTCTTTGGTATATATCGTTTTGCTGTAAATGTTATACAGTGTTAGCTTGATAGTTATATTCTTACCATAACTATTCTTTATTGAAAACATAAAATTTTTCTTTATGATGAATGAAAATGGCTCTGTTGTCCTAAAATATTTTAGATTTTTTTTTTCGTAGTACTACTATAGTCCTTTTCCATACAGAAGTTGTCACAAAATTATGCATGGTAAGGAGAGTATATTATATACACTTTTAAATGTATTATTGGCGTTATATGCGACATTAACTGAAGCAAATGGGGAATATCTTCTAAGTTAAATTTGCGAAGCAAAAATATAATTATTTTTTATTTTTTATGAAACTCGGTAGGTAGGTACCTTGGGGTTTGGACATTACCTGAATATTTTGCTCTCCACCGAATTTCAAAGGTCATACTTCAGTTCATATATAAAGTCTTGATTTGTTGTTGTTGTTGTTGGGGGTAGGTAGGAAAAAATCTATAGAAAGCCTAAAAAGGTCTGAAATAGATGTTTCAGATTGAGTTAAAGATAAAAGAATTTGACGATAGGTTGTTTATAATTTATTTATACAATACAGAAAAATTATTTCTAATTAAATATAGCGTATTTATTTTAATTTTCGTTGGCGAAACAAGGCTCTATTTGACCGTAGATTTTAGCACGTTTTAATTTACGTTAAGTTAGGAATATAATGTTTACAACTTATGCGTGAGCGGAAAATTGTGCACGCGTTCTAAGTAAGCTGGAGGCCGGATCACGCCTTGTTTTCGGTTTGAGTCTGAAAATCCCTAATTGATAAAGTTCTCTGGTCTTAAGACTGTTTCCTCGGCTCGGCCAACACGGAATCACAGGAATTTATTTCTGGTGATAGAAATTCATTTCTCGATCTAATGTGGTTCGGATCCCACAATTAGCTGTAGGTACCGTTGCCAAGTGACCAGTTGGTTCCTAGCCAAGTCAAAATATCTAATCCTCTGGGCCAGGCCTTTGAGAGCTGTTAATCAGCTCAGTGGTCTGGTAAAGCTAAAATATACTTAAAATTTTTTCAGACTGTTTTTCACATGTTCAGGGGGTGAAGGAGCAAGCAACTCCTGGAGGCTGAAGAACTTTAAATCCTCGAGTTTTTAAAAACCTTTGGCTGCTGGTTAGTTAACAAAAACCGTTTATATTATTCTAACATTATATATATATTATATTATTCTATATTAATATTTAATATATATATTATATATATATATTCTGGTATGTATCGCCACGAAGGAAAAATAAACAACGGAGTTCCTGCCAAGATCTTTCGACTCGACGTCCTTTAACTCGGCAGACAAACTGACTTAACATGAGGAATTTACAGTACATAAAGGTCGTATAACTGACAGATAGGGATCATAAGGAGATTAGTACCTAGAAATAATCCCTATCTGTCAGTTATACGACCTTTCCTGTACTGTAAATTCCTCATGTAAGTCAGTTTTTCTGCCGAGTAAAGGACGTCGAGTCGAAAGATCTTGCAGAAACTCCATTATTTATTTTTCCTTCGTGGCTTATACCTTTATTTATGGATGTATCACGTTCCAAACTTTCGTTATTCAGTTATACACACACACACATATATATAATATATATTATATATATATATATATATATACATATATATATATATATGTGTGTATAATATACATATGTATGTATATAATAAACTGGTATTTACATATATTAAATATATTCACGATTATATTTTAAAATTTTGATGTATGCCATGTTCTGATCGACAAATTTCCAATGCTAAAACAGTTTAAGATAAGTTTTTCCTTACCAGTGTTGTAAATACAAAACGGACGCGAATACCTCGAATACCATGAAGTCAGTAAACGGCCGTCAGTTGGAAAATTTAACTAAAAACATGTGTTGTTTATTACGTGAATGAAATGACCTACGTAATAACTATGCTGTTATGAATATTCTTATTGATTGAGGTGAATAGAAGATTACAGAACTGTTCCATAAATATCAAAGGCCTCCCTAAAAGTTAAAATTGAAATTTACTCAAACATGTCAAAATTCATATGATCCGTTAAACACGCTAGTATTTCTTTATCTGTCCATTTGTTTGTTTTGTAAGAATTCAAATTCAAATTCAAAAAATTTATTGATATACATCAAATGGAGTGTAGCAGCATGCTGCTATACTCACCTACAAAATTCAAAAGATTCCAGGCAAAAATATTAATAAATACGTAAATAGAAATAAAAAAAACAGTAATGAAAGGCAAATATTTTACACGAGAAGAATTTTAATCCAATTTATACAAAAGCAAATGCCTAAGCTATAATGCAAATTTTATACAAATCAAATGTTGATTTACTAAAGCAAATTTACAATAGGCAAAAGCCATACAAAACAAATATTACAAAAGTAAATGTTATATAAAAAGAAAAATGTTAAGAAGAGGTACAAAAAAATAAAGTTATACAAAATCATACTAAAAGATTGGCAAATGGCTCACACTTATTTATTCCAAAATAAATTACGAAATTTCTTTACAATTTCGGAACATACATCATTTTTCAGAAAATAACATACTTGATTTGTTACATCATCTATTCTGGGGTTACGAAACTCTGATAATTTATTACATTCCATAACATAATGTTGTAAAGTATGTTTCCGTAACTCACCGCATAATTTACATTTAGAGTTTTCATCATCAATGTATTCCCAAGAATATTTATATCCCAAGCGTAACCACATTATTAAAGTATCTACTATGAGATTCAGGGCCTCTGTAACACGGTTTTTTCGCAATAACTTTTCATCTATGCATTTCATAAATATAACGCTTATTTAGAATACATATTATATCAACACATAAATTTTGAGTGTATTCTGCACTACGTAGGTTGAATAAATTTGGTACTTATAATGTAAAAGTGACCTTTTTTGAAGACGGGCCAACTTACTCAGAGAAAAGGTTTCGAACGCACTCGTTACGTAACTTATGACATCATTTCTTCCCTCTTTCTCGATGGATGATTGGCTATACGTAACGAAGGCTAAACCTCTGGCAACAATGACATACAAATTTAAATACAAGCAAAGCAGTACACCTCTATGAACTCTGGAACCTCACCACTGATAATTGTCATAATGAACAAACCAACAAAATATGTTAATAAATACAAAAACACTTCGATTATTAGTCTAATTCCCAAAATAGTTTCCAAAGAAAATTACAGTCTACTTTATAGGTCACAATCAGATTGACAAGATGTAGGGAATAGTTGGTAATTACCAAAAACATAGTAGACAAGCTTGATTTGATAACTGCTATATCCAATGTCAAGCAATTTTTATTTATTGGCTATCTACCTATTTACTGAAAAAAAAATAGCTGGTACCTTCACCAATAATTATCGTCAGAATGGTGACTTCATGAGGCTCCACCCACTTTCGCCTCGTTATAATTCAGGATAACACTAAAGGCTACCATGGGCATTGTTGGATTAGAAAATTTAACTTCTGGCTATAAAAACTAATTTCTCGAGTAGTTGTAAGAAGTGCTAAATGATCCTCAAGGATCCCAGCAGTTGGTCTAAACGTTTAATTCATGTATATTACTGCTATACTGTTGCGGCACTACTGCTACAGTAGTATTACTACGCTAGCACTGATACCCCACCCACATCTATGTATCGTTCCGCCATTCATAAAGTCTTTGGGTTTCAGAGCCGATGGCATTTCTGTCTGGTGGATGGGCGGGGCAACATTTCGTAAAACGATGTTTACTTTGCTTACGTAATGAATGTTTTTCGACTCTTGGCTCGTAATCATTGGCCATGGCGTCGGCTAGATCATTTTTACTTTATAAAAATCAAAACTATCGGGTTTAGGTTATTTATAATGCTGACAAAATTTGTGTGTGGTTGTAAAATATACATATGTCAACTTTCAGCTACATCCGATGCTTTGACAAGGAGCAAAGTCCAAAAAACCGTGTTACAGAGACCCTGAATCTCATAGTAGTTTAGACAGTGCCCTACCATATACAATATTGCTGTTTTCAGACACAAATAAATAGTGTCTCATACTGACACTACCATTGTTTAAAATTTGTCGAGTTCCAGCCGCTTCCCACAAAGACTTCTTGATTTTTAGCACTTTTTTATTCTGCCCAAAGTCGTTGTGATTTCTGTATCAATATTATTTTTGTTTGCAGCATCCTTTGCCAAACTATCAGCCATCTCATTCAAATGAATACCAACGTGAGATGGTACTCAGAAAAACTTGACAAAATACCCTTGATCTTCTATTACATATATAAGTTCTTAACACTTACTAACTAAATCCCTGTCAACTGGATATCTAGAGTTAAGCGCAAGAAGGGCACTCTGGCAACCAGCGAAAACAAACACGTCTTTCACCTTGTTTACTACTAAGGTTAACTCTTCATGAATTGCTTGTAATTCAGCAGCAGTAGTAGAAGTTTTATCTTCTATTCTCTTTTGACAGCGTCTCGTCAGTACTCACATCATGTTCATAATATTCCCTTATAACCACCCCGCATCCAGCCTTGATACCATTCACTGAACCATCACAATATATATGTATACTATTAGCTTTAGGTATTGTGTTGATTTTAGACAGAATTAATTGTTTCAATTCACATGTGTTGCACTCACTTTTTTTTGCAGTCAAGTTTACAAAAACTTACATTAATTTTGTCACACAACCATGGCTTCATTGGAGCTACTTCTTGTAGTTTTACACAAAATTTTATAGTATCATATTTCATCAGTACAGTTTCTTAAAATACATGTTATATTTAACAGGGCAAACTCTAGTGTCTGAATAACTGTCAACAGCCCTCTTTAAGGTTCTTTCTCCCCTTCGCATCATAGGAAGAGCAGCCATAGCCGCTACCTCTTGTATTCAGTCAACAACACTCGGTAGATTCAATTCCAGTCTCATGATTTCAATCCTAGCCCTCATGGAACAACCTAAAATAACTCTCATTGCCATATTCTGGATTATTACAAGAGGTCTCAACTCTGTGTTCGAATAATTCACCAGCACAGGAGATGCACAGTCTATAACTGAACGCACCGTACTGATGTACTACATCATCCTTAAAACGAATACCAGCACCGTTACGTCTATTTGCCAACACCAGTAAAGGTCTCATTCGAGCTAGACAAACATTTTTCAAGTAATTAATTTCATCCGAGCTTTTGTTAAATCTAATGTACATATCGAGATACTTATAACTATTTACTTTTTCCAAGGTTTTACCATTTATGGCAACCGTATTACTATTAACCATCCTTGGCTGAAATTTGCTCTTTTAGTAAGAATGGCTCGTGAGTTTCTTTCACATTGCTTGGTCCTTTTCAGTAATGATTTTAACGGTAGTCATGGTAATTAGGAAGTATAGATATTCTTTGTAACAAATATTATGAAATGTGACTGCTTCGTTACCACCGTTGTTCTAACAAGGATTTTTTGTCAATTTGGCTAGTGAAGTCATATTTTCCGCCAAATTAGAACAGAACATGAAATGAATTTTCCGGTACAGTCGTAATTGATAATGATAATAATGATTATATAAAGTGTTCGATCATACATGACCTTGCCCATCGAGACTTTAACAAAAGTCTTAAAAAGAATCTTTGTAGATAAACTTGAGCACATTAAAAAGCGAGAGAATCGCTCGACAGACGCAGTCCTTTCCTTCTGAAAGGCTCCCTTTATATGAATGAAGGTCTCCGGCGGCGCTTCGCAGTTGGCCAGTCAGCACGCGCCACGGGATGAGGGCGAGTGTGTGTTAGTTGCTAGTTGATGGCGGACGATGATTAAAGCATCTGTTGTTGGGCTGTTCATGAATCACGACGTTGTGTTCCTTTAGGCCCAGTGATTCATGAATCGCCTGAACGAACTCTCTCACACACACGCCACCGACTCAGGAAGTTGTTCTTTGCTCCCTTGAGATGAATGAGAGGCGGAGGTACGCCGCGACCGCTGGGTAGACGAAACGAAACACACACGCACACACACACACACACACACAGAGAGAGAGAGAGAGAGAGAGAGAGGGGGGGGGAGGTAAAAAGTATTCAGTACTTGAAACTATCATGACAGTGAATAAACCTGATATAAATAGCCGGAGAAAGAAACACAGGGACAATTAAAAAAAATATTTGTGGGTACGTGCTTACGCGTAATTATATATATATATATATATATATATATATATATATATATATATATATGTGTGTGTGTGTGTGTGTGTGTGTGTGTGTGTGTGTGTGTGTTTAGATTATCGTTACCAGTAACGCAAAAACTTCGTTTCTATATCATTGTATTCCAATGTTCGTTAATGTTTTTGTGATATTTAAATTTCTTTTCTTTCTGTTTTATATGTATATATAGATGAATAGATAGGCATATATTTGTATATATGTAATGTGTGTGCGTATGTTTATGTATCTGTGTGTATATCTAAGCGAATGTGCGTGTATATATTCTACTTACATATATAAAACAATTCTGTATGTGTGGATACTTTACTCTTCTTGTAGGTTTGATGCAGGCAGTAATCGACAGCATGATATTTCTCCACTTTTTGTACTGTAATAATGAATTTTTTTTATTTGTTTAAATAAATATCTATGCTCCAAATACTCCTTAGCTTTGGCAAATGTGAAAACACGGAGGGATCCCGTATAAATTCTATTTTCTTAAAGAACAAAAATTCCCTTTCAACTACCAGAGTATAGAAGTCATAAATAAATAAAAGATGTCCTCACTCACCATTATTTGTAAACAAATTGTGCTTGATTTGATGACTGACGAATTTGCCATCCTTAGAACCCTACTAAAGTTGATTGAATGGATAACAAGGAAGGTGTTATATCTCTCATCATCAAAGTCCAGAGTAATTAGGATTGAAAACAAATTTTTCTGCTGTGTATTTGTGTGCTCAGTGTATGTTTATGTATTGCATCCCTTACCATTACTGATTTTATATATATATATATATATATATATATATATATAGTATATAATATTAAAGTGTATATTATATGTATTGTATATATATATATATATATATATCTATATATATATATATATATATATATATTGTATGTGCACAATGATGTGATAAAAGTTCATACACATACATACACACATTTATTTATTTATATATATATATGTAGCACAGAAATGAACGCTTTCATAGACCAGTGTATGGAGAATATTGACGTATGGAGGATATGGGTCTAGGATTTTGAGGTTTGCTGCACATCAAACGTCGACTGTTACACACTGCCGTTGCCTTTTAGAGAGGATACACATTTTAGTTGAGGAAAAAGTCAGTAACTTGTTCTCAGGTATTCAACGTGTTCTTAGAGAGGTATTGCATTTGTTTCAAATGATCTGCAAAAATCAACACAGTCTAACCTTATTGTTTTTTCGAATACATTATCAGTATTTAACGTCATCGTTTAGGGGCGTATTAATGAGACAGTATAATGTTCAATTTTATGAAACTCGCTTCATATGAGCACAAGTTACGTAGCTTCAATGTATGTAGTGGTGAGTTTCTGCTATTTCGTTTTCATGTGCGTGCGTACATAATCAGTTACATGCAAATATATGTCTATGTAGTAATGACACGTGCATACGAACGTATGCGTCCCCGGGGCTAACAAGTTACAGCGATAGCGCTCGAAACGAGGACCATCAATGCGAATTAAGATAATGGTCGCATCCCAATTCCCAGCCGCGACGGTCGGCCAAGATAAGCGGAGCCTTCAGCGTTGCATCATGAGGCAACAAAGAGATCACAGTCATTATGGGCCGAAGATTGTTGGTGTATGTTTTTGGTGGTCGGGGAGGAGGGGTTTGAGAGATGGGTGATGCCGAATAATGGAATCATTCAAAGAAAATGAAAAAGGAGAAGAATGAATGGGGGGGGATCGTGGCCGCTGTAGTAAGGAACCCCATTCATGTTGATTCAGGTGTTTGTTCGAATGAGAGAGAGAGAGAGAGAGAGAGAGAGAGAGAGAGAGAGAGAGATGGTATAGCGCTGTTATTAAATTTCCGACCTAATTACACAAGTTTCCCATCTATCGCCTTGGGTGTCGTTCGTTCGTGTTAGGATACAGGTGTTACAGATTCTTCTATCTTTCACAATATCGCATTCTGGCACCCGTAAATGAGATTACTGCAAGATAAAATAAATTGATTTTCGCCTCTGCATTGTAATATAACGTAGGTGGATCGATCTTCGTGGCTTGTATTTTGAGTTATATTATGTAAACTCCGAATTTAGGAGCATTATCTTTGACGAGGGAAGGTAGTCAGAGCAGAAGTCCGAATAAACGCACACGAATAGGAATAAATGGGGCGAAACAGGATGTGTATTGCTATGATAAATGAACTTAGACAGAAGTGACACAGCAGCAGGAGTAAACAGAGAAAAACAGCGCGTACCTGATAACCAAGATTTATTTCCAATGTACCGATTGTGTAGGCGAATGAAATGACGGCCCTGTCATTAAAACAGACGTATACGGGATGTTCTTTTCGTTGCTTGTCTTTATGGCAGTTTTACCGGCGATCGTAATTGGCATTCAAGCCTCCAGTATATCAATTTCGTTAACGACTTTATTTTCAGGACACTGAGGTTGCCCGATACAGATGTTCTCCGAGTGAAAGATGGCTCCCACGCACGCGCGGACGTAGTAATTTTTCCTGTAGCACATCAGCCACAAACTTTCTCGATGAGAAGGGTAGGCGGAACAATGACTGGAGAGAAGCGAAGTGATGAGATGAATGTCATCATTTAAGGATTTTCTGAAATCAGTTATGAAATAGGAATGCCTTCTGACCTTGAGAGAAGAAGAAGAAGATGATGGAGATGTATCTGTCCTGACAGAAGAAGCTACTAGACAGGAAGACCGTGAAGGTCTGGCGACGAAGGCGGAAACAAAGGGCGCCTTTCAGGGGGCCAGCCTTCGTAAACGCCTGCCCAGAAAATGTAATTCTCCGGCGAAGAATGAACCAACTGACGGACTCGTTTTTTTAACTTGATTATTCGGCTCCCCTTCCGTTGCCTTCTTGCCTGTGAGCTGCTTCGTTACGTGCGTGAGCTTTTTGACCCTCTTTGTATATTGAGGTTTTATCACTATGGTCCTGTGTTTTTATTTGTGTGCGTGTGTAAATGCTTCTTTGAATAAGTGCTCTTGCGCATGACATTTTCTATTATTTATTTGGTTTATTTACAAAACTCTTTAAAGCAAAAATTTATGTATAATTTATTATTTTATGCAATGCATTCAGACGCTATAGGTTTCAGGCGTGCATGCAGTAAAAGAAATAGAATAAGGTTTAATATCTATCTATCTATCTGATCTAAAATCTATCTATATATATCATAAATAAATATGAATATATCTATATATATGATATATATGTGTATATATTTATGTGTATGTGTATCTGACAGTTTGCCGCTGATTTTACATTTAAAACCTTTTTATTCTCCAAGTTAAGGAACAATTAACTCAGTAATATTGCATTTACATGCTTGGGAATACATTAACTCAAGGGAACTAGACATGATAAATGGTCCTATTCTCACCAGATATCCAACTTAGGCTATTCCGGACTGGAACTAAGGGAGGCAGTGACTCACTGCACTCCGCCACCAAGAGATATTTATGTTACTTTTGAGTCCGTGTTGTACATATTCCTGTCAAGCTCAGGTCCTGTACTTGGAATCGATAATAGCCTATTTCCTCCACGTCACGAACTTCTCTGCAAGGGGACAGTGCCGTCAGTGCTCTAGCGGTGCACTGTAAGCATTACTTAAGGTTCTTTGCAGTGTCCCGTCGTTCCCTTGCAGTGTTTACTCTCAATTTACCCTTTCGGCGTTGAATGACTTCATAGGTCCCAGTCTTTGGCCTTAGGCCTAAATTTTATATTTCTTTCTATTCCATGTTACGAACTTGTAATATGTAGATATGGCCAGGCATAATTACATTTCAGGGGGTGTTATTTTATAATAACTCTATTACGTCAAAAAACCTGGCAGAAATCTCAATTTCAGTTGAATCAGCTCGTGTAGGTAGGTACCTTCATGCACAATCATATCATAGCAAGGGAAACTTTATTTTATTTTGAATGTGTTTTGTGTTGTAAGATCCGTTCTCTTCCTTGTTTGTTTCTTGTCTGTGCTCCCTGGCGCCGTTTCATTCATCCTTTTAAAGCTCCTTCAGAACCCAGTTTAATTATCAGCTGTCTTGAATAATAATTTCGTGATTTTTTTTTTGCGGTCTGGGGATTTTGCCCGTGATACATTCCCAGGGCTACTGAGCATTTTTCCAAAAGTTGCTTTGTAAGAAAAGTACAAACAACTCGGTGTTCAGTTCCAGTGTGGACTTCAACTTTTATTCGGCGAAAAGCTGTTGATTTCATTATCATCAAATCTAAACTTTTGTTTAAAAAAAAACAATGTCATATTGCGTCCATTGTTTGGACTTTCCATTCTCTGCATTAAAAAAAAAAAACCTTCAAAATATTCACTATATTGGCACATCTCGGTATCTCTTATTCTTATATCCCTATTTGCTGATCTTTGACTCTACTTCCCAGTTCTGCTCCTCCCCCCAGCCTTGAATATATTACGTTATACTTGCACAGTGGAAGAAGATAAAACGAAAAAAAAATTAGCAAACGATTCCCCAGAATAAGCGTACAAATGAGACGACTGTTGTAATAATGTTAGTAGTTTCCAATGTGCATGCGTCAAGAATTTTCATACACGTCGTCTACATCATTCTAACGAAACGCACGTATCGTAACTTTTTTTTTTTTATGTCTTTGTGAAATATATTTTTGGGACTAAACTTCATTGATGGTCCCGTATATCGCTCCGCCTCGAATGCAGATCAAAAACATATATAATGGCTCTCTTCCTTTTCCTCAGCTGGTTCATGTAACTTCATCCGTTACTTGGTACTTTACGAATAGCCAAAAGGTGTCCAAGGTGAGGTCTGTGGAACTGCGTCTGAAGTTAACCAGCTTTCAGGAGATTAACCTGTAACCTGTTTTGCTCCTCAGTGAACCCAGTTTCCAAAATGATCGAATGAAATGAGATTTAAAGGGTTTTATCCAGCGTAATTAGTACTTTGTTCAACACAGGCAGCGGAGTGTTTAGACCAGGGGTTCTCAAGCTCCTTAACTCCTCGACGACCTCCTAATGAAGTTTTAATATTTCTATCGACCCCCTAGACTAGCATTTAATAATTCAAGAAAAAGAAAAATCACCAATGTCAAAACCAATTTGAGAATGATTAGTTTAGTACTTGACATGCAGTATGACAAAAATGTAACACCTCGTAAGAAAATAAGTTTAGAGCTTTAGATATACGAGTATATGTAATTTAATTCGCCGACTCGTTAGTTATTCACCAACCCCCTTTTGACCCCCCTGACTATTCATCGATCCCTTGGTCCAATTGACCCTCAGGGGTCGATATCGACCACTTTGAGGATCCCTGGTTTAGACTGACTCAAATTCACGACGGAGACTTGCAGTTCCACTTAAGTGAGTTATCCCTCTAAGGAAAAGGCAACATGTCCTACAGAAAAACACAATTCTACTTTAGCAAGGCAGACTAGACTCCCGTCAAATCAACAATAATAGGAGTAGATCAGGCTTTAACTGCATAAGCGACAAACAGTCTCAGGTGTAAATAGAAAGCGCTCAAACAGATAACGTTGATCACGTGTCGTCAGTGATGATTGAGGGGCAGGAAAATAAATGATTTACTGATAAATCGGTCGTGTGTGATGGTTGCCTCGCATTAGCGCTCGTTCTGCTCTCCTGTAATTTCCATTTCCTGCCAGATCCTATGTTGTATCATTTACTTTCTTCATTAAGTGATGCTGCTATGGGAAAATCAAGCCATTTTATAATCACGACAACGCCATGAAGAACATTTGAATCATTACAATGGCCCGTTTCTTGTGCTGTACAATCACCCGACAACCTTTTCAGGATCAGAGTTAATTACTCCACTGACACATGGACGTCCCGAAATAGTTGTGCAATTGTAATAACATCATTCGTATCATCTCGCGTGAGATAAGGAATAAAAGTCTATAAGCTAAATGGAACTCTTCTTGACGTTCCATACCGGAGGGAAGCCGGTATATTGGACATTGCGTTATTGGCTCCCCACGTAGTAACCTTGTGTCAAATGGGATAATGTGTTATCTTACGAATTAGGCTGTTGTAACGAACTCCGATAAGGAGGCAGTCTCGCCGAGCGTCGTCAACACTCACGGTCAGGTGTTGAATGTTCAAACTGTTCACTCACAGCTGAATGTACAGTGCAAGAAATGAATATCAACAAACTATGCCATACTGATGGTATGGTCTCCATTTTTCCATCACAGCTTTAAGTAATACTGCCAAAGGCAACAGTGCTAATGCATCCAAAGGTCCTATTTCTCTATAAATTGTTTCTACAGATTCTTTGCTGTTGCGCTCTCTGGATTAATCTTGCCATAGCAGACGATATTTTCCTTGTTTCCCTTCATAAGGACACTATAAGGACACCCATGAAACAAACATTCAGATAAATGCTGTAGAGATGTTGAATGAACCACCATCAGACGAAGAAAAAACCTGGGATTGAATTCTGCCACTATATATATATATAATATATATATATATATATATATATATATATATATTATATATATAAATATTTTAATAAATATTTAAATAATATATAGATATTGCGCGTGCGCGTGTGTGTGTATGTACTGTATAACCCTTATTAATATGTATTGAGTGTCCGCGATATGAAAAAATCAGTTAATATTACTCTGGCCAATCCACTTTTGTCCTACCGTGTTTTTTTATGATACTGCACTCTCTCTCTCTCTCTCTCTCTCTCTCTCCTCTCTCTCTCTCTCTCTCTCTCTATGGATATATATATATATATATTAATCTAATATATTATATATAATAATAATATCTATATATATATATCAATTCAACACAAATGGTCCTTTAAATATCTAAATTCCTTTACTCCAAATGATTTATTTTTTTAATTTTTATATGTCCGATGGGGAATTTTTTAGTTGTAATAATTTTCGTTCCGCAATCACTGACTGTCCTGATTTCGTCCCCGTCCACTTGGACGGGGTTCGATCCCATGGGGGGCAAATTATTATCCCAACTAAAAATTCCCCCTCGGAACATATTGAAAATATATCTTTGGGAGGTAAGGGAATTTTAGAATTAAAGGACATTTGTTAGTTGAAGATATATAAATGGATCACGGTTCGATTGATAAATTAATTCCTATATTATATATATAGATATATATATAATAGATATATAGATATATATATATTATATTGCAGTATCATAAAAATACGGTAGGACAAAATTTTCATATCGTGGA
>NC_061096.1:57679580-57699580 GCF_015104395.2 Macrobrachium nipponense
ACGCAGACCACC
The DNA here is from genome assembly GCF_015104395.2 of Macrobrachium nipponense. Taxonomy (NCBI): domain Eukaryota; kingdom Metazoa; phylum Arthropoda; class Malacostraca; order Decapoda; family Palaemonidae; genus Macrobrachium; species Macrobrachium nipponense. Next base: position 57,679,593 of record NC_061096.1, read on the forward strand.
AGTTGATACTTTATTGAAACTGAAACTTGGAGCATCAGAGTTGATACTTATTTAGAAACTGAACAGTAAAAGACCTTCTTGTAATGATGTTGAAACTTCAGCGAGATTTGTTACCAGCCGAATAATAATGACAGTGAACATGACGAAATTATATGAGCCTTCTTTGCTTCTCTGGATATTTTGAAGATGGTGACGGCTAAAAATAAAAATAAAACTACGTTAGTAAATAGATCATTAGAAAAAATATTTCTTTTTAAAAAAGGGATATATGCCAATGTTGAATCATTTACCGGTTCTAAAATTCCGTGTAAAATGTGTATCCTGAAGGGTGATAATAAGCCAAAATGGAACTTCCCCCCCTTGAAAACTGGAAGTATATACTGCTTATTCTCGCCATCGTTATCAAAATAGGTATTGATAGTTATAAACCCATGAAAAGAAAACGAAAGGTTAGTTAAGCTCTCTCTCTCTCTCTCTCTCTCTCTCTCTCTCTCTCTCTCTTTCATTATCTTATAAACGAAATCCCAATTATTTTTTTACACCCCATACATCATTACAGTGCCATTAGAACCCAGAGTAAGAGGCAGACACATTAATTAAAAGAAAACACCTTGTAGAGAATTGATCGTATTACTGTAAGGTCATCAGAAAATGCTAGATGTAACTGTCATAAATATTGTTTTGCATTTGAAGCTCTTAATGTATATATAGACCTTAAACTGTTGTTAAAGACAAGGTCTTAGAAACATGGCTAATTTTTGATAACTTGAATAGACGGAATATTTGACCGTAGAGTTTTTTTTAGTTATGGAAAAATGCGTATTTTCTCCTCACGTGTGGTCTGCAAACAATGGGGAGATTGCTACCGTAAACAGATTCCCGTCTCTGTTGGTTGCACAGTCCAAAGGTCCACACTGGTCTCTGCCAAACATTATTATAACTTTCAGCATGAACAGGTGTTGGCTCAGGACCGGCTTAATGTAACCAACCAGCCTACCAAGTGGAATCCAAATAAAGCGACATCAAGTGTTCCTTAAGACATCAGTACCGGGAAAAACTGAAATAAACAAAGGTTTTTGTTGTCTGGGATTCGACATATTAATTGCGGAGAAAATGTACCTTCCGTCTCCACGTAAGGAGTAAAAAAGGTTAGGAAATCGTAAGGAAAAGAGGGACGCTTGAGAAGTATTTGTTCTTGTCCAGACTACGGAGCTGACGCTTTAGATCTTTTGAGGAAGAAGAAGGGCTTGGATTTTTTTTTTTTTTTTTTTTTTTTTTATTTGGCTTGGTATTTTATTTTTTATCATCCCCTCGTGTTTTTATGACGCCCTATTATACTACTTTAGTATTTAGTTTTCTTCCATTCACTTTTAATTCAATTTTATAAAACATAAGAATAAACGAGTCATAATACCGATGAGTATTGCTATAGTTGTAAACGTACTTGAGGCCTGCATCGTCTGATAGTGTTTTTGCCTCAAGGGACTTCTTGTGCTGACAGACTGAGAGGAGTCTTATCAAAGCGTTTTTCATTATATCGGAGAATGACAAGTGAACTGGACTAGATTTGACTGTATAAATCATGTTTTTGTTCAATAAAGCTTGAGTGATATCACACTTCTGAAATCACAGTAAACTAATTTTCTGAAAATCGGTTTCTGGGGAGCCAACACCAACGTGAAAATGGCCTTGGAGGCTGGACGTCTTTTTCTTACTGACATTGTGGGAAAAATGCGAGGTACTATAAGTTTAGCTTTTATTTTCTTTGACAGTTGTTGTATAGCCAAAAGAGTACTAGTGAACAATACATTTTTTGGTCTTTATAATTAAAGTTTAGCTTTTATTTTCTTTGACAGTTGTTGTATAGCCAAAAGAGATACTAGTGAACAATACATTTTTTGGTCTTTATAATTAAAGTTTAGCTTTTATTTTTCTTTGACAGTTGTTGTATAGCCAAAAGAGTACTAGTGAACAATACATTTTTTGGTCTTTATAATTAAAGTTTAGCTTTTATTTTCTTTGACAGTTGTTGTATAGCCAAAAGAGTACTAGTGAACAATACATTTTTTTGGTCTTTATAAATTAAAGTTTAGCTTTTATTTTCTTTGACAGTTGTTGTATAGCCAAAAGAGTACTAGTGAACAATACATTTTTTGGTGTTTATAATTTGTCACATGAAAATCAGACTACAAACAACCAAAGTAATTGTCTAACTTCCCTCGTGTATACATCTCATATGGCGACGGAGTAATACATCGATAAATTGAACTAAGATATTGCGTGACTGTTTAGTCAGTATTCTACGTGTCCTACGCTTTACTCGATTACCACAGGTGTGTGTGCACAGCAGCACAGGTGAGAGAACAAGATGATTTATGTTTATGATCCAACACAGCAGTGCGTTTTGTTTGCGGATTTCGTTGTTAAGTTTGTACACACATCACATTTCGGCTTCAGCGGTCATTTGTCACGCTGTTGTTTGGCGACACCGATTCTCGTGGGGGGGGGGGGGGGGGGGGGGGGGGGGGGGGGGGTGGGGGGGGGGGGGGGGGGGTGGGGGGGGGGGGGGGGGGGGGGGGGGGGGGGGGGGGGGGGGGGGGGGGGGGGGGGGGGGGGGCGTATACCGAAGGCGGTGGCTTCCTGGTGTGTGTGTGGCCTCTAGGACATCATCCTCTTTCGTCTTTCGCGTTATTGCGTCTCACATTATCACGAGGCACTGGTTGGGGGCATTGTTGTTCTCGGTATTACCGAACCTACGAAGGTTATATTTATGGTGACCTTGTTTTAGAGTTATGGATTTGTTAGACGGCTGAAAGCAATTTTATAGGTTCTGATGGAGATTGTGCAACATCTAAAAGTACAAGAACTTAAAAAGTATAGTATTTGAAGCATGCAGTCGTTTAGTTAAATCCGGGTGGATTATGAGGTATTAAAGAATACACACACATATACATGTATGTATGTATATATATATATATATATATATATATATATATATATACATACATACACGTATGGGGGTGTGTTGTGTAGGTATGAATGTTTGTTGATATATATCTCGTTCTGATTTCCCCCGCATTTGTAATTGATTGTAGCTATGATATCAAACTTTGTAAGTAGCCGGCATGCTTTCATCTTTCACTGTCCCGAAAGACTCGTGTCAGTAGAGATCATACGTATATGTGTTATATAATATATATATCATATATAAATTTGTGGTAACTTGGCATAAGTTTCTTTATCACAAGTATACGTGTAATATATTATTTAGAGGTCACTATAGTACTTACTATTAGAAAATATAGCAACGTCCTCATTATATATGGCGTAACCGATTCATGTTAGTATTGATAGTAAGTTTGCGGTGGTGTTTCGGGCACGGGATGCTATGATTTTCAAAAGCTCCGCTGGCGTTCTTTCAGCTAACCTTATAGTTTTTCGTGTGTGTGTGTGTGTGTGTGTGTGTGTGTGTGTGTTTTGTTTTTTGTTAGATTTACGTCGGCATTACGACATACGCAAACGGAGTCAGTAAGTTTACGGGGGTGTTGAATGACATTAGAAGCCTAATCTGAAGTAATACCCGAAGAGTGATGATAGAAAATCAACGCTATATACTATACCTGTACGTATATACATACCAATATAAAAATAAATAAATAAATATATATTACACACATGTATATACATAATATATATATATATATATATATCTATATATATAGTATATATATAATATATATATACATGTATATACATAATATATATATATATATATATATATATTATATGATATATATATATATATATCATTATATATATATATATATATATATATATATATATATATATATATATATATATATGCGCACATGTATATACAAATCAATATATATACATACACATCACACACACACACGCGCACACACACACACACACACCACACACACACCACACCAGACACATCAAATCATATTCATAATATTATTATATATATATGATATTATTTATATATATATAATTATAATTATATATAGTATACATAATATTACCTTTACATCACCTGTAGACGACCTACATTCCTTTTGGGGGAGTGGAAGTTAGCCCCCCTCAAAGTTTCGCCAATGCGGCTTTGGACATTGAGCACTACAGTTATTGAAACGTAAAATAATGTTCGATTTGGCTCCGGAAATGGGTGCAAGGTACCAGGTCGAGTTGGGTGTGCTCTGTATTTGGGTCATTAATGCAACTCATTAATGAGTCCGTGAGTGTGAATGACGAGGTATGAACAATCTAGGGTGGATTATGGCATAGCTTGGGTTAGGGGTGGTAGCAACTAACACTCGTTCTAGGTCTGTAGTGCAGTGGAAGCGAAGTTTCTGGTCTGCAGTGGCTCGCTGGTCAAGTTGGAACGAGGTTGTGCTTACTATAATAGATTCACGTCAACCGTGCATTTGATTTCTAGGCCAGTCCCTTACGACGCTCCTGATTGGCTGTTGATAGGCCAATCACAGGGCTGGAAGTTCTGTCTCTCGAGAGAGTTCACATAGAGCAGGATGTATGTTCCACCTCTCTCTAGAGTTACGTATTTCAAAAGTATCCCTCAGGAAAAGTGGAACATATATCCTGCCTATGTGAACTTTCTCGAGAGACTGGAAACTCTGTCTCTCGAGAAAGTTCACATGGGCAGGATGTATGTTCCACCTCTCTTTAGAGATACGTATTTCAAAGGTATCCCTCGGGAAGGGTGGAACATACATCCTGCCTATGTGAACTCTCGAGAGAGACTGAGTTTCCAACCCTGTGACTGGCTTATCAACAGCCAATTTGGAGCGTCGTAAGGGAATGGCCTAGACATCAAATGCACGGTTGATGTGAATCTACTATAGTTTCGTAGTGCATGATGTCTCATAGCAATTGCGTATTGTTGAAGTTATCAAGTTAAATTTCTTTCAGAGTAACGTGACAAGGGAGGTCATGCGTATGTTTTCTTTCTATTGTATTTGCGTTGCTTCCGCTCTAGTTGCTTCGTTTGGCTGTGGTAGTTGGGTGGCAAGACCATACTTAGCGAGTAAGAATTCGTAATTGATTTAGCGCTGAAGATATATATTATATTATATTATTATATATTATTATATATATATATATAATATATATTATGTATACATTTTGACAAGTTGATTCTGTCAGTATCTTCGTTGTTGTAAGTGGTGATGTTTCTGTCTGGTTCAGTATGGTTACAGAAGTTTCATAATTTTTTTTACCAGGGTGTACTAAAATTTTTACTCATTAATGGTCACCTTGTTTATCTGCATCCAGGGATAACAACATGACCCATCTGTTCCAGGTTCCTCGTGATATCTGTCAACGAATAAGGAGGTAGTGTTGCCTTATAATACTTTAATCAGTATCAGCTATCATGACAAGAGCGAGCCGTTCTGAAGACTATTCTTTAGGAGGAGCTCATTATCTGTTAGGTGTTTTACTTTTACTCTCTACAGCTTTTGTCCTTTCTTAGAATTCTCGTATTACTTTCTCTGTAAATATTCAACAGCCACGGAGACATATAGTACTGTCGTGATGAATCCTGTTTCACAGCAAATCGTGACCTCTCCTTTCTTCATATTCGAATGCACACTTCCCTCTCATTATAAACAAAAAATCTCGACACATTATCGCTATCAGTAGTACTGCATGGGTATTGACCCTATTTTCTATTAACTTCTCACATCTCTGAGAAAATGGCCACAGACAGGGGCCTGAAAGTACTAATAGTGTGGAGTAAAACTAAATGTAAATACTTAGAAGTAAACAAGTTACAAAGTGATTTAGTGATTTTGTGGGTTTCTTTTTCAATCAGTAGTATCATATATATGATTTTCTATTAAACTTCTCACATCTCTGGATCAATAAGATATCCATAATATTCCTTTTATAAACACAAATTACTTTTCTGTTATCATTCCTTGCGTTGCTAGGTTTTGCTGCATGAATGGTACTATATTATTTCACCTATAATTCTAATGTCACCTCTGTCACATTTACTCTTATAAAGAGGATCATTATTTTTTCCATCCATTCTTTTGGAACCTTTCTTGCATCCAGAAATGTTTTACATACACTGGTCAGTTACTCAGTCACACTCATCACTGTACTACCAGGTATACCTCGGTAGCTCACTTGAAATTCCTTCAACTCTTGATGCATTTTCGCTGTTTAATTTCTTAATGTGTTCTCAAACCCTTTCTACTCTTGCGTCATTCAGATTGACTGTCGGATCTTCCATATTCAACAGAGGCACTGGAGCTCATTGAAATTTTCTTTTCCTTTCAAATTTCGGTGCAGTATTACGACCAGTGTTTGAGAGTGAAGCTTGAAGTACGAAATTATTCCTAGTAATTTATTTTTATCTTATCACATGCCTCAGACTTTTTTTTCGATAGCTTCAACATGGCGTGCATTTGCTGAGGTATATGGGCTTTCTGCTTTGTTGAAATTAAAACTTCAATCAAGGTCTTACCATAGATTAATAATCGGACCAAGGTTATCCTCAAAGGTATACATTTAAGCCCATGATTATCCCTTCCTTGCAATTTTGTTGTTATAGATGAAATATACACACAGGTTATTGTATTACTTTGTTGAGAATAAGGACTTGACTCACACTATTGCCTATATAGGTTCGACCAGATGCATCGTGAGCACTATCCTTGTGGGAAGTGATACGCATTCCTCCTCGCAGAATTGAAAATTTTCAGTTAACGGATCATTTGATAAGAAAGGGCAGTGCCGTAAAATGCTGTGTAAAATTTGCCTCACGCAAAAATCATAACCGCGGGTACCTTGCTTACGGTCCAACATTCAACTGGCCGAAGTTAGGGTCAGGTTAGGAGACATCCTGTTGAAATTCGACCCCTCCCCCCACATCGACAATGTGTTGCAGCGATAAAATCTACATGTTGCGACCCATCTCGATTCACTTGCTTCCCCAAGTAACGAGAACCAATACACCTGATTAAACATTATGACTCATAATTGTCACCGATGTGGGAGAGGCGAGCTGGAGAAAAAGGGCGGCGCCATAACGCCACAGTAGCTATCAATGGCAATTTACTTTTACTACCGTGGAATATCGCCACCGGCCTTTGGCGAAGTCAGGCGCCTCCGCTAAGTCTTCAGTTAGGGATGCAGTTATGGCTAGGATCTGCCCTCGGGGCCTTCCTAATAGGGTTTTGCTCTACAGGGAGGGAAGGGAATAATGCCCTTATTAATTCCCAGTGTCCCCCCCTGGGGATCTCCCGACATCCTTCGGTGCAGTTTTCACGTCGTGTTGCTCTTAGCATGGTTGCATCTGGCTTCGCTTTCCCTTTCTTCTTTCTTGCTTTCTTCCCATCTTTTATTTCCACATGCCGTCGTTGGGGGCCGACGTGTAAAGTCTTTCAGGATTTGCCGTGGGGCCGGGTGGTGGTGGTGGGGGGCGGGGTGGGGGGGTGGGGGGGGGGGGGGGGGTGAGACCAGGAAAGAACAGTAGGATCTTTTTCCTTTGACGAACACATGTGAGCATAAAAGCTGGTGGTTTTGCAGTGAGGGGAAAAGATAAATGAAAACCGTAGTGCAATCTCCTCCATAGGAGCGAAGATATGTCAGACAGAGAGGAATGAAGGCCATTTCTATTTTCATCCATTACTTTGACTCTCCTTATTTTGATATTTTCAGTTACTTGATTAAATTTAATTTGCAAATTCTTTGATTCAAGCACTTGGTTGCTATGAAGCCTGATGAAAGTTGTTCTTTTGGAGATAAATTTGAAGGCGATCTTGAAATGGTCAGAGTTACTGAAGGCGAGAGTGTAATTACGATATAGGTTTTCATTCTCTCTCTCTCTCTCTCTCTCTCTCTCTCATGCCTATCTGCGTGCGTACTAGTATTTTAGTCCCTTCAAATAACCTCGATACAATCCTAAAGTTAGATACTTCTCATTTATTGTTCAGCAACTATTACTTTGGAAATCGCTCCAGCGAGTTTTCAGATAAAATGTCAATTTGGAAATCGCTCCAGCGAGTTTTCAGATAAAATGTCAACTTCATCCTCTTGGCCTGTCTGGAAAATCACGCTTTTATAGCGCCTTAGACAAGCCTGTACTTTTTTGTTTGTTTTTTCAACTCGCAGAAAGTGGTATAGCTATTCCCTGTCAACTTTCGAATCCCGGCTCGGCCAACGCGGAATCAGAGGAATTTATTTCTGGTGATAGAAATTCATTTCTCGATATAGTGTGGTTCGGATCCCACAATAAGCTGTAGGTCCCGTTGCTAGGTGACCAATTGGTTCCTAGCCACGTAAAAATGTCTAATCCTTCGGGCCAGCCCTTGGAGAGCTGTTAATCAGCTCAGTGGTCTGGTAAAACTAGGATATACTTTCTTTTTCCCTGTCTACTCTACTCCCTGAATAGTTTATCCTCCTGCTTTATTTTAAAAGCATGGTAATTATTCATTCAGAAGAGAAGTCTTGATATCGCCTCTTTATTAAAGAGAAAGCAAAAACGACCTTTTTTTCATTCTCGTGTAGGAAGACAACACAATCTCTTATTTGTCTTTTACTTTTGTGAAGCTTGGAAAATGCGATACTCTTCGCAGTGCATGAGAACGAAGTTAATAGTAATGAAGTTGAATGTCATGATTTATGCAGTAATCTAAAGAAGTTATTAAGTTAATATAATTTACAGTTAGCACTGTCACTTAGAGTGCCTATATAGATGATATTACACAAGTAACGTATCTTGCTTCAATTTTGGCTGACTACACTTGTCGAGTCACTGTTTTTATTGATTGCATTTCTGACATAATTATTTTGGAATAAACAATTCTTAATCGCTTTTGTATGAAGATTTAACTTCAATTTTTTGTGATTTCTAGTATTTTCTTGTTGTTCCTTTAGGTATTTAATTTTGGCAATTTTGTGTGGAGTGAGAAATTAAGATTGGTATTTTTCTTTTTGTGTCAGCCACAGCCCGGTTAGAATTAGGCTGCTCTTACGACTCCATCACAGTGATGAAGAAAAATAGAAAACATACACACACACTCACGCACATTATTTCTAATGTTTTACTTGACAGTAAATTAAAAATACTCTTGTTCTGTTTTATCTAAAATTTTACTGCCATGAGTATTTTAATGTTGCTTTTGACTTTGTCAGATTCATTCTCTATACCTGCATAGGTGTATTATTTCAACCTTTTATTTAAAGATTTTTGTCGTTGCTATTTTGTGAGGCTTTAAAATTACAATCAGAATAAGTCAGACATCAGTCAACCCCGTAGGGGGGTAGGCCGTCAGTGCACCTCATTCGGTGCAATGTAGGCATTACTTAAGGTTCTTTGCAGCGTCTCTTCGACCCCTATAGCTGCAACTACTTTCATTCCTTTTATCGTACCTCCGTTCATATTTTTTTTCTTCCATCTTACTGTCCATCCTCAACTATCAATTTCCGTTTCAGGGCTGAATTGCCTTAGTTGCCCCAGTGCTTGGCATTATGCCAAAAATCTATATAGATCAGAGGACATCAGTCAGATATTAGGATAAATGTGCTTAAATTGCTGTTTGTTGCAATTGTTGTAGTTTTTGTCACAATCGAATGATTAGCTTTAAAATACTTAGGATAAGTTAAGTAGTATCTTAGTTTAACAAGACCACTGAGCTGATTAACAGCTCTCCTAGGGCTGGCCTGAAGGATTAGATATTTTTACGTGGCTAGGAACCAATTGGTTGCTTAGCAACGGGACCTACAGCTTATTGTGGGATCCGAACCACATCGAGAAATTAATTTCTATCGCCAGAAATAAATTCCCTTGATTCATTGTTGGCAGAGCGGCGAATCGAACCCGGACCCTGAGATCGGTAGTTGACCACGTAACCGACTCGTCCAACGAGGAACAATACTTGGGATAAAATGTAAAATTGTTCTAAATTACCGGAAGGCAGGTCTGAATTCGTCATTTGGCTGAACATTCTATGGATTAACGACCTGTAAATCTGCCCATCTCGGCAGCAGCCTTGGTTCTATAGTGTAGAATGATGCAACGAGCTATTTGATAATGTTAGGAGCAAGTGTAAACAGCTACACGTTTTCCCATTCATCGAAAGCATGCAAACGGCTATGAATTTTTTTGGCTGGCAACATCCCCCCCCCCCCCCCTCTCTCTCTCTCTCGTTTAAGAATTTAGGAAGCAATTTGTGTACGCAGTTTAACACAAATGTAGGAAAGTTGGTATAATTCTGTTGAGTTTCCTTTTCCTTTTTTTCTTTGTGATTCTTAGATTTGATGGATATTCTGTACTGTAATAATGGCAGAACTCCATTAGCAGAGTTCCATTTGCCATCATTCACATTTACCAATTAGTTGTCGAGAAAGAACTCGGACTGTTATATAAACAATCTGCAAGTCTATTTTCATTAGTGGTTGAGACGCTAGAAACAAGTTGAAATGACTCGGCCTACAGGTGATGAAAGGTAAGTATACAGTTGCCGCCTCGCCCTAGGCGTTCATCTCTAGAGATCTTTGTCTTGTTTATTTCAAGGGCAGTGATTCAGTGCAATGTTGCGTTCTCACAAAGTGAAATCATCGTAAATGAATTAGATTTTAGTAAAATTGCTTCTTCTAGACGTTATTATCCATGTTTCTCTCTCCCTTATACATGCATTCATATATATATATATGTATATATATAATATATATATATATATATATATATATATATATATATATATATTATATATATATATATATATATATATATATATATGACTGACAAAAATGTTCTGTTACAACAGAATTCCATCTAATATAAGGCGCCCGTTCCAAAAAACACCAAAATATAGAAAGAAAGTAATATATTTCTGAGATTGCTTCCTATATTTTGGCGTTTTTATGGGCTCCTTTTTTATTATATATATATATATATATATATATATATATATATTATATATATATAGTATTATTTATTTTTTTTCCGAAATGAGGACGTAAAAGGTCCATAAAACGCTATTTTAACGTTGTAACCATATATTTCGAGCACTTCCTTCTGTGCTCCTTATCACTGGTAAAATATGGACTTAGGATAACTGACAAGAGTATATATGCAAAAACCAGTGATCAGGAGCACAGAAGGAAGTGTTCGAAATATATATGGTTGCAACGTTAAAATAGTGTTTTATGGACCTTTTATCTCTATATTATACTGTTGTATTACAATAAAAAAGACATTTAGATATATATATATATATATATATATAGTATATATATATATATTTGTATACTAGTATGATTACATGTAGCCTTTAACCTCAGCGTTCTTGAGAACTGTGATTCCTCCTTACTGGGCTTGCACTCTGGAGAGACGAGGAAGCCAGATCTGGTGAGGAGCCTCCATTGCTCACCTGGCAGCGGCGTTGTGCGTTGCAAGTGGCATTTGTTAACACCCTGCCTGAAATATTGAGACAGTATCCTACAAGGCCTTTGAACGTCGCCTGGCCTGGCTGGTTTGCAAGTTGCAACTGAAAAGAGTCATCTATCTTCTGGAGGAGCTGCGATGTATACCCCTTGCACAGCCGAATGGTCAGGTCTGGGCAACACAGACACTCACACATGCACACACTCACTCTCCCGCGAGCTGTAATCACCTCATTCAACAGTAATTTAGCCGTCACCATTAATCTGGTTAAGTTTCCCCTTCCACCTTCTCTTTTTGTCCGGAGCGTCCAGGTCCTTTTCAGTTTTGTTCTCCTTTTGGCTGACCCGACCCACTGACTGTTCAACTCGTTCAATAGGAACTGTGTCTCGCAGATGAATCTCTTCGCTTGGTTTGTGTCGACGCCTTTTGAAAATGCCGCATTTGTGTGACCTACTTTTGAGGTGGACGAAGTAGTATCCTGATGTGAGAATCGAATATACTTGTCATATTCCATGATCGAATTATCTACAGAATTCAAGATACAGTTCTATAGGTTTGGAGCGTTCGAATGTGGGTTCGGCTGAGGAGGAAGAGCGTCGTGGGAAGCATGACCACTTGGTGTCCAGGTATCGGGTATAAGTATGAGAAATAAATCAACACTTGTTATGAATGCGTAACCGCAGGTGATCCCCCAGTTGGCATACCGTCCCCACACGTCCGACCTGAAATATTGGATTAAGTCAAGTCGATGACGGGAAACGACTCATTCTTTATATAAATACGCATCTGTGCACTTTGATAAGACATTGCTAAATTTATATATAAACCCGTTCATAACATTCAGCGTTATGATAATCAAGAGGATCAGTTGAATTGGCGAATCGGCAACTGAGGCTAAACCACTGTGAATGAAGATCGTTTTAATCTGCAAAGAATACCGACCGACCTCTTCTTCCCACGGCGTTCGAAACCGTTCTCGTAATTAGAGGAAAGTTCGTCCAAGTCGCAGCCTCTCGATTGCATCCCGAAGCATATACCGACAGATTCCTAATGGGTCGCTTCTGCTTCACATCAGTATTTAAGAAATCAAAGTAAAACAGTCTGTCATGATGGCAGCTGGAGCAGAGCCATGGCGTATCCCGTCAATCCGTTCGTCTGGTTTTAAGGAATCGGACACCTGCTTTTTATGATCCATTGGCCCCTCGCGCGGTGTAAAAAGACAGAGAGACGTTGATAAACAAGAGTCAATTAAACACAAAAGGACGGAGGAAAGGTACAGAGGGGAGACTAAAAGAAGAGAGTATAGTAAGGGTCAATAAATTAAGTGATGAAAAATGAGATACTTGTCGAAGAAAAAAGTGGAGTGGCTTTAGCAATTGAGCGAGAGAGAGAGAGAGAGAGAGAGAGAGAGAGAGAGAGAGAGAGAGAAGGAAAGAGTGAAATGGAGACCCGAGAGAAAGAAATGAATTCAACGTTGAAAAGCGTCCTAGGTTTTTGTTGAGATATTCGTTATGGTAAAAACCTTCAACGCGACCGGCGCCCCTCGCCCCCCCCCCCCCCCCCCCCCCCCCCCCCCCCCCCCCCCCCCCCCCCCCCCCCCCCCACCGGCACCCCTCGCGCCTTCAGTCGGTAATCTCCCAGCATCGCATGGACTAGGCCTGTTTATTTCTTCTTCTTCTTCTTCTTAGTACCCATTATTCTTTATTACACTTGTAAAAGACTGCTAAAGAAAGGATAGGGTTTGCCTGCCTTTCATCGGTAATAAATAAAAGTAATAAATAAAAAAGCCAGGCCAGCATCACATTAATGGTTTGTTGATTTCCACGGCTTTCAAATACATGTGCGTGGTTATGATAGCAATACATTAGTGACCCGAAAATGTTTGCCAACACATTTCCATTACGTGCCAAAAAAAAAAAAAAAAAAAAAAAAAAATCGGTAATGCGGTGCGCCGTAGGTAACAAAACGTCACTACAATAATTGTCAAAGATTAGAGTAGAACGGATGTCATACAAATACATTCCAGATAACAGTTACCAAGTGCATCCCAGGTGTAGTTCTATATATAATTTTTGTTATCTTAGGGTCTATATAGCTGCGGTGTCCGAGTGGTTAAGGAGATGGACTTGAAATCCATTGGGCTCTGCCCGCACAGGTTCGAATCCTGTCCGCAGCGAGTGAAGATTTTTTTGGAGTAATTGATGTCTACAGAGAATACTTGATGAAATGTTACAGAAGGGGAAAGCAGGTACCACATAGTTCACTTACAGATGCTGAAAATACCAAAACAAATATATACAAACAGTTTTACCTGATTGTTTAGTATGGAGTATTTCTTTACGTAAATGAAGATAAGATGATAATATCAAGGCCTTATAGGTTAATTACCGTAACCACTTTTTTTCTGATGTAAATTGTAGTTAGAGATCTTTCACTCTTCCCTCTAAATATCTCGTCAGCAGTAGAGGAAAAAGCGTTCCAATTTCATATTGTACCCACTGCTTAAGTCTCACTTGGCATCGTGCCCTATACCCTGGCAAGATATACTATGCTTTTTGCATGCGGCTATAGTGGCTTGCCATAGGATGCCTCATTTCTATACTCTGTTTTTTTTCATCTGTCCATCCGCCTGTGGTGTTTTTGTATGGTAACACTGCGTCCCAGGCTTTAGATAGTTACATTCAGCCGACATTCAACGATGATAATAATATCCTATTTCGAATATTAACGGTGTTATTCGCGTAGAGTAAATTACTAAAACACTTTTCAGTTACAAATGTACACCCAGACATCCTTTTATTTACCTAAAACTTACAATTAGCGTAACTATCTAAAGCCCGGGACGCAGTGTTACCATACAAAAACACCACAAGCGGATGGACATATGAAAAAAAACAGAGTATAGTTACATCTTTGTTTTGCGATATTAAGGAATTCTTTTTTCCAATGTGATTTTCGCCAACTTATTAATTGGCCCTGTCAGTTGCATAAGATGCATTTCAAAAGTGTTTAGTGCTTTCCCACTGATAATTTCCCTCACAAATTAGACTAAGAAAGTAAATAATGATATTTTACATTCCTTGATAATTGTCATTACATAAATGTAAGAGAATTTCAGTCATTGCAGAAGTGAAGCAGTTTTTACCCATCATAGGGGTTAAGTGAATACCTTATCAGCGTAATCAGAGGTATAGTTAGTTTAAAAGATGGAAGATTGTTTTTCGTTTTTAAACTTCAACCTGGGCACCTATTATTGATACCGCTAATTTCATTGCAAGTATTATCAACAAAACAAGAAAAGAAAACATTTTTAATTGAATTTAAACACTTAAAAAAAAAAAATTTGTTTCGTGGCTTGACTGATTGACCTGTCACTACAAAGAACGGGAGTGCAAGTATTATTATTAACAAAACAAGAAAAGAAAAAGTTTTAGATTGAATCCAAGAATTTTTTTTTTTTTTTCCGTGGCTGATTGACCTCAGTCCTTCAAAGAACTCGAATGCTAATGGAGTGACTTCTTTGCTTAAGAAATGGTGTCCCGTCTTTTAAGCAGAGGCAAGAGAAATGGCTCAAGAAACACAGAGGAGAATAGAAAATCCTAATCCGCAAAAAAAAAAGAAAAAAAAACGCTCAGAAGGACAGAACAAACCGGTTGAACAACAATCGAGTTAACGATAGATAACCGGTATTCAAGGGATTACGAAGCTTTGGTAATAATCTTCATGAGTAAATCAAAACAAGTAGACTTTTCTGAGCGAAAACAAGTAGACTTTCTGATGCCTCTTGAGAAATAACGAACGAAAGGAGAGGAGAAAAGAATTTCTAGAGACTGTGATACTGTTAATGGAGTTTCTATCTATCGGGGGTTAACTAATAGCTGTAGCGATAAAGCAGTTTACTCTAGGCTGCCATAAACAATCCTGAACTTACAATCTGACTTACAAGCGTCACACATGGGAATCATTAATTTTCCCTGGCACTTTTCGTCGACGACATTGCAACATTTCGATGATGCTCTCTTCCACAGAAATTGTGCTGGATACTTGTTAGCTAATACTACGACTATTGATATAGCTGCTGCTCATACTGCTACTTTTGATTACTGTTGTTATTCCTATTGTTTGGTGTTATGCTGCCTTTAAAAATACTGTATTCAGCCTATTCTGCAAGTAACACCTGTTTCAAAAAAAAAAAAAAAATTAATTTAGTAGCGTATTTGTCTATTCAGAACTTAAGCCATAGAACTTGAAGCAACATTTTTTTTTTCTTTTTGCACTCGGCAGGATATTAATATTTTTTAAATATGCTTATTTTATTACATTATCGCCTATACCCACCTTTAATGTCTTCCTGCTCAAATCTTAAAAAAAGGGGCCATCTCATATTAACTGCCAAAGACACGGATTTTAAAATGAACGTTGTTGTTTGATACATATTCCTCCCTGTTATATTGAAAAATATTAATAAATGCTTTGATATAGCGGCAGTGGGGCTTGCGTCCTTTTAACCTTCAGCGGAAATTGTACTGAGTAAACACGGCTTCGTTTCCCTATCTACCTGTAACCATCAGTCTACGATTAAAATTTTCTTTTAAATAGTGCACGACTCAACAAGTCACTTATGATTTTTTTTTAAAGGGTAATGTGAATGTTATCGTTACCTAGCTTTTCAACTGTGCTGTAATGACCTGAACTACCATTTCCTA
The DNA here is from genome assembly GCF_015104395.2 of Macrobrachium nipponense. NCBI lineage: Eukaryota > Metazoa > Arthropoda > Malacostraca > Decapoda > Palaemonidae > Macrobrachium > Macrobrachium nipponense. Next base: position 57,695,742 of record NC_061096.1, read on the forward strand.
TTTTTCTCTATATGCAACATTATCGTAGCTGGGAGAAGTAAAAAGTATGAATTTGTTTTATATTCAAGGTGAAAAATTATGCATGTCATGTTGCTCCTACCAGAGGAGCCCTATATATATATTTCATTTGAAACCTCTTTCATCACTAGGAGAAATTTTATCGCCTATACTGATTGATATATACACAGAGCTAATTGTATTGCTAAAAGAAGAACGCTGGTAAAATCAAAAGTCCTTTTTAGTTAGATCCGATAGTTGGTCAGTGAGGATGGTATCCATGTACTTATCTTCAATGAAAATAAATAAAAAAAAATGGCGCAAAAGTTATTTTCTCGACAGACAAAATGATGTAGTCGTTTGACCAACGAAAATAGTATTTTTGCTTTCGGCAAGCCATCGGTTTTAAAAATATTGCAAAGTCCTTGTGTACAATCAAGGAGAATTCATTATCCATTTATGAGAATATTTACAGAATGCGACTAAAAAGTCGCTCCCAGTTAGAACAAAGCTGTGCCTCTTATGTGAACAATAAAACCAAAGAACGTGAACTAACAGTTTATATTAGTGAGACGGGGACTTCTTTTTCGGGCGTCAGTAAACTGATGCTTGATGATTTGTTTGTTGACAAGCTCTTTGCGAAAGAAAGGGTAATGCTGGCTGCTTACATAACCGTTTGAAGCAGTTTTGTTTTTCACGCAAGTGATTTAGGTCAAATGTGTAAACAGTGAGCAGAATACTATAATTCCGATGTATATATATATATATTATATATATATATATATATATAGTATATATATATATATATATATAGTATATATATATATACACACACACAATTCAAACAATTCCTAGCTTTCCCACGAGAACAACTGGTTTGCTAAAGAAAGCTCTGAAATTTACTTTAATAAAGTTTAATTAAACCACTTCAATTATACTCTGGGTTGCTATAGTTCACCGTACCGTTATTTGCACGATTTATATATATGTAATAATATATAGATGTAATATATGTATATATATATTATATATATATATATATATATAATATAATATAAATAGTGCAAATAACGGTACGGTGAACTATAGCAACCAGGTGTATAGTTGAAGTGGTTTAAATAAACTTTATTAAGTAAATTTCAGAGCTTTCTTCAGTAACCCGTTATTATTGTAAAAAGCTTGGAATTGTTTGAATTTTATCGCATACAATGTGGCTCGAATGAGTTTTTCCTTCTTTAACTTAATTTTTTATACAAACCGCGCCATAACTAATTTGCCATTCGACTGTCTTAGAAATTGATTTGCCGACGAAAGAATCTGATTGGTCAGTTAAACGTGACGTGTATCTGAAGCAGTATGACGATCTTTTACGTATACAGATATTCATGCAAAGGCAAGATTCTCTTGATCATATGCATGTCCAGTTTAACAAGTTTAACAACAACCCAGGCCTTGCTCCTTATGAGGCACAATGTGCTTCGGTTTTGGAGCTGAACTTGCAGCATCATCGTGGTTAATAGGGTTGTAACTTCTTCCGATTATCATAGTCTTCAGTGTCTTGCGCAAAGCTTTTATGTAAAATATATATACTAACGTTTTGCCTTGTCGGGTGAAAATAGCCCGTCTCTCTCTCTCTCTCTCTCTCTCTCTCTCTCTCTCTCGTTACAGGAGTGAGTGTCTGTGTCTACTGGGACGTAAATGTGAGGGCGTGGGGTTACAATGTATTTTTAAGGAACCTTTGAGAGATATCCTATATTCCCTAACTCAGTGCGGTTACTCTTAGTTTTGTTTAATGAACTGTCATACATATAGGATTGTCTTAAGACGACTCGGTTCTACATTTCATTGTGATTGTTTGTTAGAGGAGTGAAATATTTCCACGTTTGCTAGTTGCAAAATTCAAACAAGAGAAAGCTTGTAATTTGAAAGAAGGTTGCTTAGAGGGTTTCATCCAAGGATTTTTGTTTTAAAGACCCAAAGCCTTCCTTCCTCTCGCCAGAAAATGTCAGGCTTGGATCTAGATGCAAGCTTATTCACCTGGGGGACACGTAGATTGTTGAAAACTAATTTGGACATAAACAAAGAAATGAGCTTTCCAGAACTTGTGTTTTAAGCCATTGTGAAGTGAGAAAACCTCTTGAAAACGCATTTGGAGTAAAGATAAATTGAAAGCGGTGTGGCCAACGACCCTTGAACGCTAGTAGGCTTCACACTTCACACCCATAAGTTAATTTTGAAAAGATCCAGGCTTTGTATAGTTTCAACATCTGAGTTTGATCTGCACTCCACGAAGTGTGGGACAGAACTTTCAGCGCGTTTATTGCATTCATTTGGTCTTAATGTAAGTCAGCATGCTATAAAAAAATCAACCCAAAGAAAACTTGCTTCACCATGTAAGAAAACCTGGATCAAGATGGAATCCTTCTATACGGCTAAAGTGTATGGTTACTGTTTTGCTAGCTGAAAACCTAAAACCATTCATCTCAGCTCACTTTACTGTTGTCAATGCAGAGCTGAGGGCGGTGTTCAGCCACTGCCCTCCTTGCTGTTGCAAAAGATATCGAAAGATCATCAGCATAAGAGTAAATTTGGGGGCATTATCATGGATACCTCATTGATTGGTATGGCGAACAAGATTACAATGAGAACATTTCTTCGTGGCATTCCTTCTTGGTTGAGTACATGTGACATGATTGCTTCAACCTGAACCTAAAATAACTTATTTTTTAAAATACCTTGATAAAAAGAGGCAACTTACCTCTCAGGCTACATGCATAAAGAACGCTGCTCAAAATGCCATTTCTCCTTGTTGTATCATAATCCCTCTTAAGATCAAAGAAGACAGTGACGTGATGCTGTCTGTTAAGCAAAAGGTTCACATATTGAAGATTCCATTCGAACCAATTCATCAGTTGTGGAGTGCATACTTCGAAAACCACACTGAGCAGGCGACAGATTATTTACCACATTCCAAGTACCTCATCAGATGCGCGTTCACCGTTTTTTCCATGATCTTACACAGACATGATGCCAGTACAGTGGGACGATAATTCTCTTTGTCTTGAATGGGTCTTTCCCTGGATTCACGAATTGCAGTAATTTTAGTATCTCCCATAGGTTAGGGAAGGGATGTTCTGGAGAAATCCTGTTAATAAGGATTAATATGAAATTTCTGGTTTTTTCGGGATAAGTTTAGCCACTGAATATCATACATCATCCAATTCAGGAGTTGATTCACTACGTATACTCAAGACTGATTCAAAGTCACCCATTGTAAGAAGTACATTGTATTGTTCATTCCTTGATGTATTAAAATCAGTTTTTATGTGTTCCATTGCCCATCTTTGACCTGAATAGGATCTGTCATAATTTTTCTGTGCAACGTTAGCAAAGTGGTTAGCAAACTTACTTGCCCACGAACCGGGGATCTGTTACTTCACAACCATTGATCTTGATAACTGGAGGTTGCCAGATAGTAAATTTGCATGTTATTTTTCGAACTCCCTTCCAAACTAAAGTCAGGGTGGCTTTTTTTTTGGGGGGGGGGGGTAGGGGGGTCCGCGAGAATTCAACCACAAAGCAGCAGGTTGTACGAATTTCTCTCCAGTATATGATAGTTATTTTTTTTTTTTTTTTTATGGAGTCAGCCGTTGTTGTATGGAAACGATTTGATACTGAACGAAACGTATGTATATGTATATATATATATATTTGTTCATATAATTAATTATATATAAATTTTTCATATATAAATATTATATATATATATATATATATATATATATATATATATATATATATATATATATATATATATATATATATATATATATAATATATAT
>NC_061096.1:57702080-57769580 GCF_015104395.2 Macrobrachium nipponense
AGACACACTTTTCGTTACAAAGCCTAGACCAAATGCAAGAGCATGAGGTAATTCTGATAGGATCGAAGCTGCACCCAGAAAGAGAGAGAGAGAGAGAGAGAGAGAGAGAGAGAGAGAGAGAGAGAGAGAGAGAGAGAGGAGAGAGAGAGAGAGAGAGAGAGAGAGAGAGAGAGAGAGAGAGTGGAAGGACTGGACTGGACGTATATGTAATGCTTCGTTTTTCCATATCGGTAATTTTAACCAGTCGAATGATCACAGGTTCTGGAGCTTTGCAATATTATAAGGATATAAAAGTGCTCAGCATTACAATTCTGTGGTAAGTTATAAATGTTTACTTGCTTATTACTTCATTTTCCACGGCTTTCATGTATCTTTTTCTGTTTCGTGAAAATGTAGTATAAAATTTATAAATATTTTGTTGCACCTGTAGTGGAAGTATGCTGTAAAAAAATTACTACTCCTACTGTACTTTGATTGTGTATCTGAAATAAAAGTACATATCTGACATTTAAAAGTGAAAGTATGCAGTAATGTCTTGTTGTTTATAGATTTTACTTACAAACAAACAATAGCTTTAGTCAACTTGAAAATGACGCCACCTGCGCAAGCTATAATTGGGGACTTTTACAGTCAGATATACTTAATGGTAACTAACCATTTTGACATAATCATCAATACAGCTAACTTCTATCGTTCTCATATCAGGTAATTTTTAAGGTCTTTATGCAGTGATAATTCATTTGCTACTGTATAATCTGGCAAAACGGTACGTGCCTTTTATTTATTGTATAAAGAATGTTTGTCTACACCAGATCATGTTTTTCTGCAACTTGGCTGTGTTACCCGATTCGTATAAACCATTCTTAGCTTGGATGTGTTGCTCTTCGCAAAACTTGTTTTCATTCCCATATATTACGTATATTTTTTTTTCAATATTGGTTGATTTTCTCTGAAGTTATTATTCAATTCCTTGGCATCATCGCATGCTAAGCCAGAGAGATCCTCCTCTCAAAAGACTAAAATTATCCAACGTCCTGTACGTTAAAACTTCCCAAAGATGCTCCTAAAAATGAAATTCAGTTGTCTTGCCTAGGATTCGAATGTTAGTAGGCAAGTATATTACCAATCATATTAACAATATATATATATATATATATATCTATGATATATATAAAAATATATATATGTATAATTATTATAATACGATATTATTGTCTATATATGTGTTATTATATTTATTATATATACGTATATTTTTATGGTACTATATATGTTTATTAATATATATACATATGTATATGTATGTTTTTGTGTCCGTAATAAATACTTTCCTACCAAGCGGAACAACAACAACACACACACACACACACACACACACATACACACACACACACACACACACACACACACACACATATATATATATATATATATTATATATATATATATATATATATATATATATATATATGTATGTATGTATGTATATATGTATGTATGTGTGCTGACTAACAGGATATGATAGGAGCAAAAATGATAAAGATTCATCTTGCTTAAAATTTTCCTTAAAAGACAGCCTCAAAAGGGCTTTTGTGGTTAGGGCGAAGGGGATGTGAGGAAATGCCCTGTAAATTGAGTGTGAAGTAGATCCCCTTAATCCCATTTCCCATGCATTCTTGAGACACCCTGTGGTGGCAGTACATCATTGTAACATTATGCAGAAGGCTTTCGATTCCCTTTGTGGTTTCCCTTCCAGGTTCAACCTGCTCGTCATGGTATTACTCGGGCATTGCAGATCCACTTATCAGGTCCTTTGACAAACCCTGCCAGGCATCGTTCGAGTGATTTGCAGGTGTCCTGATGCTTAAGTAGCTAACTAATAGTTCGTTTGCCTTGCACACCTATTTGCATATACCCTTAAGATGAACGTCGGTTTTATCAATATAGACTACCAGTGTACTCGTGTAAATTTCGTTTCATACTTTTCATAGTTGACGCATTTTAGTGATGCAAAATCGGGAACTTCATTATAAGGTAGCGCATAATTTCGAGATTATTATTATTAAATTATTATTATTATTATTATTTTGCATTTTAAGGCAATTTGTAACAAGATAGTTTCCTGCTTATGCCAGCTTAGTACTTACGAAACATCAGTACATATTTTTAATGAATATTATTATTGTTTGGTTACGTTTTCTCCGACATTCCGTTTTCTTTAAACTTGTGAAGAATTTAGATTCGATGATCAACTCTTTGACCTTCAAGTTTGAAGGATCGCTGAGGGGATGTGTCCTAATGATCTCCGAGTCAGGAAGGCCTCTGGTTGAGCGCTCCTTTAATTCAATCCCCTGACGGGAAAATGCAACAGCAGAGAAAAATCATCCTCCCCAGTGACAAATGGAATGATATTGTTAATGGTTGAATTGGGTTTCAGGGGAAGGGGGGGGGGAAGGGGGGGGGGGGATTTATGCCCTGGGTGGGTATGTGGGGGAAGGGAGGTCATCTGGGAAAGATCTGGGATGTTAATGGCGGTGGTAAAGGCTCGGTTAAAGAGTGGCACCTTCCTTGCATTGACTTGAATGACTTGTAGCTCTCCATCATACACTCCAACTCCACCCTCTCTTGTCCTTCACCCTGTGTTGTATTGCATTTTCCCATCCATTGCCCCCTCATGCCCAAATGCAACTGTGGCTAATCCCGTCAGTGCTGCCAATGCCCGGCTTCCTTTGGGGTCGTGCCTGTTGACCGTGTTAATGGCGAAAGTGTAACTGGGGCTCTGGGGAAATAGACGCTAAATGAAGGTGTATTTTAAGGGAAAATTCGTGGCTGCCGAGACGAAACGCACCAAAGAAGAAAAAGCGTGCACGGACACGATGCCCTTGGCGACGCTGCGTCATTATTCAGATTTCATTGGATGCATTTTGGCGGGTCCTCGACAGAGCGCTGGGCGGTGCTTAGAACCATCACTCACGCTACTTAATGGTTGTTGGGAACTATTAAAGACCAAGATCGTTACCACAGGTCGAGCCTACGACTATCGTTGCATCTCGCGAGTTGCAACGGTGTGCTGCTTGTATTGAAAAATGTGGATTGCGTTATCAATTGGTGTTTTCGAATGGACTTGTAGTTTACGTATCTTTGCTAGCTCTCACAGAGCTTCGGAGGATACATTAGATCATTTTTTGAGTTATGAGCAAGGTGCAAAGCGGCAACTTAACAACAATTTAAAGATATGAAACTTTTAATCATGAGCAGTGTGACCAGCGGTGTTGTCCACAGGTCTTCCTCTTATTAAACTTCTTCGGAGATATACGATCGAAAGGCGAGGGCTATAAGGCTTATGAGGACAAGTGCGACCTGTATATTTTCTTGTCCTTAAGTATAGACTGCATAAGAGGAGCTTATTTTCTTTACCCAAGTAAAGTTCGAATGTCTCGCAAAAACTGGTTAATCGGCACCCGACCTTGCAATTGAGCGAAAGAGCGCCTCGGATTTCCATGGCCAGAGAGCAGAAAGGGGCGGTAAGGATTGAGCTGAGGGCCTGCAAAGGGAAGGGTGTCTGTCGGGCATTGACGAGAACAAGGGTGCCCCTCTTGGAGGGTGGAGAGGGTGAGGGTATCAGGAGTATAGCAATGCAGGTGACTATAAATCAGCCTCACCTTCACACAGAGCATGACTTCTCCATTCAGAGGGACTCCATACATGTGTCCTAATTGTTCATTGCGGTGGAAGATTGACGGCCAGAGGGCCCGGCATTAGAAGCCATTGCAGATGCCTTGTACGTCAGGGCGAACAACAGCAGCCCCGTGCGACGTCCTCCTTCTCCAGGCGCTTGTAATCTGATCTGGAGGCAGAAAAGGGCAACAGAAGCTTCGGAGTTTAACTTCGCATCATTCTTCGTTCCTCGACATCGCGCCTTTATGAAAATAATTCGTTTTTACAATTTGGGGAATGATAATATTATATCTTGAGATGGCGGATGTTATCGTTTTTTCGCAATGAAAATAATTGCTCGAAATTCTGGAAGAGACTTTTAATGTTCGATCATGGAAACAGCTCTTGTGGCCATGATTAGGGATATTAATGTATTGTGTCGTTCATGACAAATTTTGAAAATTACTGACATTATTACTTTAAACCTTTTTCCATCATTATATTAGCTCAGTAGAATATATATTTAATTCTTATATGCATTTACACACATATATAACACACACATATATATATATATATATATATATATATATATTTTATATATTATATATATATATATATGATGGAAATGTGTGGAAGATATTGAAGCTGTTGCGATGAAGCGTCGATTTATTGTAAAGATAATTTAAAAGACGAGACGTGTGGAGTTACGTATAAGTCAGCGTTGGTGAGATGACGAATTAGAGCGTTTTGAGATGGCGTGATCATGTAGAGAGAATGGAAGATGATGGGTTACTAAAAAGAGAATATAATTATGAAGTGATGAGTGGAGGTTAGGAAGACCTAGAAAGCGCTAGAAAGATGGAGAAAATGAGATACGGACTTGAGGTGGTCTTGTTATCCAGAAAGTGAGAATGTGATACAGTAGTGAGGGAAAACTTGCATGCGGGATGGCTCGACAAGCTGTTGGTGACCTTTTGAGTTGGTATATGGAGAAGCTAAAAGTTGTTGGAAGTTTCGCGCATCGGAGCTCATCCTCGATTCAGCTGTTAAAGTATGAATGTGACAGTTGCCATTCCATAGGTTTTTCTCTTATGCTACTTCCTGAAGAGGAGAAATTGTTTTCAATTTGGAATGATATACATTTCACAACAAACAGTTTCTAGCAAGTGCAGCTCAAGGTGTCAGGAGTGTAGTTCTTCCTTTTCATTTTTCTCAAACAAAATGATAATCCATGATGGTCTATACGGTAAACCGACCAACCTAAGCTTCTTTTTAAATGGACAGAGCGAGTGTCGACATCTACAAGAGGAATGTCGAGGACGCTTAAGGTAGGAAGAAAGCATATCAAAAATCAACTGAGCAACAAAGGTTTCGCGAACAGAGATATTCAAAAGGCAATTGAAGTCTACTCTTAAATAATTGACACAGGAACCTAAGAGTGCACGGAATAGCGGCAAAGTAATAATGGATAAGGGCTACATGTACCAAAGTTACTTTCAGAATAAAGCAGCCCTTAAAAAAGGTTATTAAGTTCAACGTAACCACAACCTCCTCTGACGGAGTCAAGATAGCCTCATCGCCTATCAAAAGAAAAAAAAAAACTTCAAACATCGAATCTCCTTACAAATAACCCAGCCATTCCTCCCGAAGATTTGGAGCGGATTATAAAATTAGGCCAAAGGCCAAGCACTGGGATCTATAAGGTCATTCAACGCTGAAAGGGGAATTGAAAGCAAAGAAGGTTCTAAAGGTGTAACCGTAGGAAATCCTCATAGTTTTACTATGAAGCAGTTGTTTGGAAAGGATGGTAGCATCTGGTGGCTGAAGGAACACTGCAATGAACCTTAAGCAATGCCTATAGTGCACCGCTTGAGGTACACAGACAGCAGTATTCTCCTACGGGGCTCAAGATGATTTGAAGAGACTGAATGCCGTATACAGAAATTGAGGATGCTGTCATACATATGAAGGTATGACGACCACTTCTCCGCAAACGTCTTTCTCGCCATCTACAGGATAGAACTGCATTTAAACACTTCATTAAAAAAATCACCAATATTGCAGCTCCCGATCGCTGTAAACTACAATTCTTAGAGACTCTTATAAAGAGAAATTACAGCAGACAATGAGCACGGAGGATGAAATCCTTTACTTTTCTAATGTTACCTACAGAAGTCGTCCCCTCCCCATGTCATAACCTGAGAACTAAAATGTAACTCTCTCTCTCTCTCTCTCTCTCTCTCTCTCTCTCTTCCAATCTTGACGGCGAACGGAGGCGGCACTTAACCTCCCATCCAGACAGATCAGACGCGGAATTTTATACGAATGGAGAGGTTTTATTTGACAGATAAGTCTTCAGGCCTCTGGATTAGTTTTAAGTTACATAAGGAGAAATGGGAACATAACTCAAGTTTTAATATATATATATATATATATATATATATATATATATATATATATATATATAATATAAGTTGTTGTATTTTTTAACTTATAAGTATAAAGCTCAAATATCATATGTCGCTGGAGACGAGTTGAACCCTGGCATAACGTCTTCGGAAGCGGCTTAGAAATTCTTTGTGGGCGTTTGAAATCACTCTTCCGAAAGGAAAGGGACCCTTGAAATGCTTCCACCGTTGCCTCATATGAGCAAAAAGTCGGTCATCTATTCCCGAATCCTATTTACTTAAGTGGTTTATTTCGTGAGATGAGGAGGTGAATAGGCCTGCGCCGAAACCATCGCAAGAAGTCACCCGCCAAGAAATGGTTTACGGTTTACGGGTCAGAAGCTCCGGTCGCTGATGAAGTTCGCCCACATTGCTATCCAATCCATCCTTCCATCAATAATGACGTTTCTCATATTCATATCCATATCATAGACTTTCCCATCATAGTAACTTACGGTCTGCTATATGAGGAAGAGCCCGTGCTGGCACAACGCCAGTTTAATCGTAAACAACAATCATAACTTTGACAAATAAACCCACAAAATTACTGTGTATAACGTGTTTACTTATAAGTATTTACTTTTTTTCTATTCAACACTCGAGCTTGACCCAGGCTGAAAACCTACACAACTCTTGGAAAAGGGCCACAGATAGGGCCTGAAAGTACTCGAGTGTTGAGTAAAATAAAATGTAAATACTTATAAGTAAACATGTTATACACAGTAATTTCGTGGGCTTCTTTTTCAATCTTCAGTCGAAAACTGGAAGGAGTTTTTGTTTGGTTCAATCACAGCTTTGTAAATTATTGTAAGCTGAAGGTGAGCAGAGGTGTAACCCTTCAAACGCGTTCTTGTTATATAGAAAAATAGAACGTAGGGCCCGTAATGATAATTATAAAAATTAATAACTGACGTTCAGAAACTACCTACGCCATGATCCATGTCTATTATTGCAGATGATTCATGTTCGAGGTTCAGTAAAACCAATTCTCACAACACTTTATTTCCTTTTTTTTGTCGATTTTTTAAAAAAATAATCTCGTTTGGAGCGTAAAATCAATAACGTCCCAGTGAAAGAAACGGAGGACACGAAAGGGGAGGTGGGGGGGGGGGATGTGAGGGAATATGCAAATGCGACTGAGGGGTATGACGCTTGTTCAGGAGAAATTGTAATTTTCATTGCTACCAAAATCAATAATAAAAAAATCCCTTTTCAATATTTGTCTCTTCTGACAAAATAAATGTTCACCATCTTTATGTATATAAACATACACATGTATGTATATATATATATATATATATATATATATACACATATATATGTATATACAAATACATACATATATGTATGTATGTATACATGTATGTATGCACGAGATAAATATGATAATATTGATGGTGGAAATTACATGATAAAAATAATGTTTGACATGATGTGCAGTGCTATCAAAAGTGAAAGAATATTTACGTTGCAACGACTTCATACAATATTATTATTATTATTATTATTATTATTATTATTATTATTATTATTATTATTATTATTATTATTATTATTATTATTATTTCATTGAATACCTTGAACTGGGAGGATATGAAACAGATTTGCTTTGAGGTTTCTTACAATGATTTTCCAAATTTTTGCATTTGCGTGAGGCCATGAATAAAATTTTTTCTTTTTTGGGGGGGGCAGTGATGCCGTTTTTTATTCACAACATTGGCTTTTAACAGTGTTACCATATGCAGTTCATCTGATTTAATGGTTAGAATGCGTATTTTCCGATGTAGAATTATTTTCCGTGATGTTAGAAAACTACACGTCGCTAGCTTAACATAAAGTATTTTTGACGAAGAAAAATAAAGGATTTCAATAAAATTCATTTGTATATATAAGGAGGATATGTTTTATAGCTTTATTTTTATAATAAAACATAAAAAGGCAGAGTGAAGAATTTTTTTCTTCAGTGCCGTGGCCTGTGGTCGGAAAAGCCACGGAGGGTTGCCAGATGTCACCAGAAAGCCACACTAATAGATCGTGTGGGTTGGCGGGTTTATCTTTATATAGCACGAGAGGGAGAAATGGTCTCTGTGAACTCATTTGACAATTATGGATTATCTATCTTTATCAAGAAGAGACCTGGTCATTAACTTCATGATTTTCCCTCTGAAAGAAATAGTTTGTGAAGTTAAACGTAATTGCTTTCAGGGATGAGAACATATCTGGAACAAAGGATGGAAGTTGTTGACGAAATTGTGTGTGGAGGGAGCAGTACTGATGTCAGGGTAAAAGCAATAGTGAGATATCCAAGGGAGAAACGAAGAAGAGGAAAATGCGCGTCAAAAGGAGAAATGGGTCGGCGATAACATCAGGAGATCACTGGGAGATCATGAATAATAAGTATGAAAAACATGATGAGTATCATATACTACAAGAAGCTGAGGATCTAAATGTCTTTTTGTATTACTGATCCCGCTTCAGGAACCGTAAATACAGGCATTATAGTGTACTGAGGTCTTCAGCTTTTGGTATACAAAAACAAATGATCGTTTTCATATTTCTTATATATCCCACTGTATGTTACAGGTAAATTCCTCTTTCTTTTCCCCCTTGGATCATTAATACTACAATCACCACAAATACATAGCCTTTCTCAGCAACTTTCTCGGGTTTTTCCAGATAATTATATATCATCAGTTCTTGCGATTCGTTTCATCCCAACATATAATGATTTTTGAGACAAGAACATTTTGAAATTTATGACCATGTTTCTTCCTGACAAAGACAGATAATCCCATGATTGTAAAAGGTGTTCCAAAGAGCACACGTGCGAGTTCATAAAGAAAAATGCAATGTATACGTACTTTGTAAAGCATACAGTGCTGAAAAAGGCTTGTTTTTAGTCACAGCACAAATGTTCACGTGTAGTTGTATGTACATTCCAGGTTAAAAGGAAAACTGTAGGTTGAAATGGATCAACTGATGTTTTTTTTAGTATCGATATCTCGTAAACGGAACACATTTCTAATTATGAGGCAAGTGTTTCAGAGTTATCGAAGTCTTTTATCAGAGTTATTTACCAGTGTAAGAAACGCGCGCGCGCGCGCACACACATGTAGATATATGTATATATATATATATATATATATATATATATATATATATATATATATATATATAGTATGTAGTATATATTTATATATATACACTCACACACACACATATATACTATATATATATATATATATATTATTAATATATATAAATACAATTTACATAAACATACATACATACATACATACATACATACATACATACATACCAGATATTAAGCCAAAGATACCTTTGATATCGATTTCCCTTGACTTTAGAAATAACTTATGACTGCAGTGAACTGTTTGCTAAGTGTGACTTCCCCGGTTAGGATTCAAATCTTTGCTTCTTGGTTGTTATAAGATATGGATTCTCCCGTCCGGTTATCAAGAGATCGCTGACACCTCTGTATCAAACCCGTAAGTAAAGGATTTACGGCTGAATATCTGTATTGTAAAGGCCTCTGTGTAATTAGCTACAAAAATATAATACAAAAGCAACACACATACATACATATACACACATGCAAACATACATGTGTGTGTGTACGTATGTGGATGGTAAATGTAATGACAGAAAAAGATCGAATCATCTTGGATATTATATGCAAAGGGTTGAAAGGAAGAGAAATGAGGCTGTAAAAGATAACTTAGGTAAGATAATGGACTGATGACATAGAGAAAATGGAGGATTTTAGTATATTTGAAATGGTGATTGAGTCAGAAGTACTTTGAATAGAACCTAATTATCGAAGAGGTTTGAGGTAGAGGCATTTAGCGGTGTATGTTGTATAGGGTCCATACACTGTTGTGCTTTCTATGTGGGCATAGGAAACGGTTGTAGCTCTGGGAGTTTGCTGTATACAGGCCACACCCTTGATTTAACAGTGTAATAATGAATGCGGTAGTAATATATATATATACATATATATATATATATATTATATATATATATATATATATATATATATATATATATATATTATATATATATGTGTATGTGTGTGTGTGTGATTGTCATTGTGTGTATAGTTATATACATAATATATATAATGTGTGTGTGATTGTAATTATAAAGGCTCCAGGCTTCTTAGACGGGAGAGACTAACAGAATTTTAAACATATATCGTAAAATGCTAATACATTATGATCCTACCTTTTTCTGTATCTTTTCTATCTTTGCCAGTATTATTCTCAACCTGTAACTGCGTTAAAATGCACCCTGTCTTGAGGGTAGTGCACTTGACATAAGAAATATCCTTTGGCAGTTGGTAGTTTCCAAGTTATAGTAAATTCTTTACTAATAGGCTAAAATGGTTTAAGACTTGGAAATGTAAAAACTCGTGTACAAATTGTTGTAGCGCCTCAGTGGCGTGGTTGGTATGGTGTTGGCGTCCCACCTCGGTGGTCGTGAGTTCGATTCTCGGCCATTCCATTGAGGAGTGAGAGATGTGTATTTCTGGTGATAGAAGTTCACTCTCGACGTGGTTCGGAAGTCACGTAAAGCCGTTGGTCCCTTTGCTGAATAACCGCTGGTTCCATGCAACGTAAAAACACCATACAAACAAACAAACAAACTGTTGTATATTTATAGCCACATGTTACACAACACTTGAGCTGTCGTGGTGGTGATGGATTGATTTCGATTCTGAGTACAGAAACTAATTTCGACAATTGTCTGCCTACATGGCTGAGTTAAATAAATCACTGCCTTCCACGTGTCTTCTCTTAAAGACATCTGTCAGGATGGAAGATGGGAGAACTTTTATGTGTTAAGTTAAACACACACACACACACACACACACACACACACATATATATATATATATATATATATATTTATATACTATATATATATATATATATATATATATATATATATATATATATATGTAAATATGTTTAATTATATGCATATGTATTTATGTATGTATTTTGACATTTTGATTTCAAGCGAGTGTCTATATGGGGTGAGTTTGCTAGACTCAAACCTTTCCTCGTGGATGGTCTCAGGGGGCTTATACACAGACGCCGTCTGGTTCTCCTTGGTGGTCACTCTTTCTAGTTATGACCAGGCTCAACCTGCTTACTTCGTTGTTCGTTCGAAGTTAAGCAAAATCGGGTCTGGTCAGCACAGTTTTGAAAAATAACGGCTAATAACGGCAAATGTTATACCTATTCTTTACAGGTGTATAAACACTTCAGATGTTCAGGGTGTTCGTCGCTGGAAGGTTCATCCTTGATGAATAATATAAAGAAAGAATGAGGGAGTAGTGGGTCTTATTTTTCAGATATATCTACAGAGGTTGGGTGAACAGTTGCCAGTTCTGTTTAGATTTTCGTTGAACGGAGAGAGAACCTTTAGGAGAGAGAACCTTTAGGAGAACCTTTAGGAGAGAGAACCTTAAGCTGTTCATTTCCTGAATATGAACTCTTGCTTATTGTGGTACACTTCACGCTTCATTCCAGGACACGTTACTCGTGTAGATTGAAAGATAATGAACGTGAAATAATCAAAGTCAAATTATTTCAAAAACGATTTTTTCTTATAAGTGATAACCTCTAAAGGAAATATGAAAGTTTCCATAAACAAAAAGAAGATTTTGAGTTATATAAATGCCAAAGATTTCTTTACGCCTACAGTTTTCTGTTCTATTTTCCGAAAGTGTTCCTTCAAACTGTTCGGTATAACGCCAATTTTGCAGTCAGGAGTTATCTCCTCGTCTTTGCACTCAGAAGTTATCTCCTAGTCTTTGCCAGTGTAGCCAGGAGTTATCTCCTCGTCTTTGCCATTGTAATCAGGAGTTATCTCCTCGTCTTTGCACTCAGGAGTTATCTCCTCGTCTTTGCCAGTGTAGTCAGGAGTTATCTCCTCGTCTTTGCCAGTGTAGTCAGGAGTTATCTCCTCGTCTTTGCCAGTGTAGTCAGGAGTTATCTCCTCGTCTTTGCCATTGTAGTCAGGAGTTATCTCCTCGTCTTTGCAGTCTGGAGTTATCTCCTCGTCTTTGCCATTGTAGTCAGGAGTTATCTCCTCGTCTTTGCCATTGTAGTCAGGAGTTATCTCCTCGTCTTTGCAGTCTGGAGTTATCTCCTCGTCTTTGCCATTGTAGTCAGGAGTTATCTCCTCGTCTTTGCCATTGTAGTCAGGAGTTATCTCCTCGTCTTTGCCAGTGTAGTCAGGAGTTATCTCCTCGTCTTTGCCATTGAAGTCAGGAGTTATCTCCTCGTCTTTGCCAGTGTAGTCAGGAGTTATCTCCTCGTCTTTGCCATTGTAGTCAGGAGTTATCTCCTCGTTTTTGCCATAGTAGCCAGGAGTTATCTCCTCGTCTTTGCCAGTGTAGTCAGAAGTTATCTCCTCGTCTTTGCACTCAGGAGTTATCTCCTCGTCTTTGCCAGTGTAGTCAGGAGTTATCTCCTCGTCTTTGCAGTCTGGAGTTATCTCCTCGTCTTTGCCATTGTAGTCAGGAGTTATCTCCTCGTCTTTGCCATTGTAGTCAGGAGTTATCTCCTCGTCTTTGCACTCAGGAGTTATCTCCTCGTCTTTGCAGTCAGGAGTTATCTCCTCGTCTTTGCCAGTGTAGTCAGGAGCTCTCTCATCGTCTTTGTCAGTAAGAATAAGGGAAAACTTAGCATTTATTATCCATCAAGCTGTTGCTATTTTGACATTTTTTCTACGGTTGAAGGTCAATTTTGCCAAGAACTGTTTTCTTCGAAAGGGGGGAATTGTGATAGGTATCTTCCCAGTCCAATGATTTTCATTCCGCGGGAAACCTTCGTATTTTCAGGGTCTCCATGTTATGAAATGCCCAACCAAGGAAGAGTGTTTGACCGTTTCAGGACAATTGGAAATCGTGAATGGGAATGCTCGCATCGACCGAGGGTTTTCTTCTCCTGCTCCTCCATCTGGTCTGACTTCACCCACGGGCCCACAGAAGAAGAACACGGAGAGAGAGAGAGAGAGAAAGAAGAAGAGAGGCAATAGATCAAGGCGCAGCTTCCAGTGTGCCCGCCGTAACATCATAATAAGGGCATTGCCAGATATTGCACTTTTATCCAGCCCCGTTTTTTGCGATCATTTAGAGTCGCGAGACGACAACGGGCTACAACCTCCTCCTTTGTCCGAATTATTTATGGCTTCTGCAGTGGCATCCATTTAGGGAAATTTTTGCCGTCGCCTTTGTGGCCTCAGGGCTGGAGGCTGCTGCCGTGATGGATGGCTTGTTGACGCGCCCTGGAACCTGGCTGATTACGATGATGCTGCTGATGATGATGATGGTAACGTCAGTGGCGTTGATGACATTCTCGTCATGTCGGATTTTCTGTCTGTCACAGTTTTCTTGCCAGTGTTGGTGAGCTCTCTCTCTCTCTCTCTCTCTCTCTCTCTCTCTCTCTTCTCTCTCTCACACATACACACCAGATCCATCACTGATGACCTGCCACTTTTTTTGCTGATTGAATGATGTGTGCTTGAGCGTAATCGTATAATCAGTAAATATAAACAAAAATAACACTTTCTTTTGCTGTCTCACGCAGCAAAATGGGCTTCAGTTATTTTCAGTGTAATATATTCATCAATGTACCTAAATTATTGCAACAGAAAGTGTGTGACTACCTCTGAAAGATTTTGTTTGAAAACCTTACTGGTGCCTTTTTTTTTTTTTTTTTTTTTTTTTTTTTCAACTGAATGCCTGATTTGTGAGTTGTTTCTGTAACTGGTAGCTTCAGAATTTTTTTTTATGTGACATGTCTCCTATGCTAAGATTATACGGGAGAGCTAGTTCTAGTAGAGTATAGTCAACCGTAATATCTCTGTTATTATTTATTTGTACCTGTTACAACTAATTTTTCTTTGGTATCATTGTTCTGTTATAGCACAATATTGTTACATACTACTATTTCTAGACAGCCAGTCTTTATTACATCACTACATATTTTGTTTTTGTAAATGATTTTACAGCGAAGCGTATTTCTTAATTTTTTCAAATTGCAACCAGTTACTATCGCTATGCTAATTTGCGTAAACTGTCCTCTTATGCTTGCCTGTTGCTTATGCAATGCTTAGTAACTTTCTATTTCTAAATGTAGAATATCGGTAAATGCGGGAGAGGCAGTATAACAGTGATGCGCAAAAAGTCATTATTAGAGATTTTTACAGCTTGCCAAACCTTTCTCGTCAGAGTATAAATAACGCTTTCGTTTAACTAATAAGCATTTTTAAGGTCCTTTGGAAGCCCTTGGTATTTAGCTGTTCATTCTCTCCGCCTTGTGGCGAACCTGCGTGTGTATACACACACACACACACACACACACACATCACCACATATAATATATATATATATATATATATATATATATTATATATATATATTATATATATGTATATATACATATATTTATATATGCATATACAGATGTGTGTGTATATATATATATATATATATATATATATATATATATATACACAATCATAAACACACATATATATATACATACACCTCTCCTCTTTTTAATCTTGAACCTGAATAACCATGTCTTATACATTACCGTCAGTGTGGCTAGGAGATCCTGTGCTCAGCATAACTGAATTGGTATTTATCCTCAGTATTTTCGTCAAATTTATTATCCTTTTCTGCCGGCCAACATCTTGCGTCTTTTCTACGTCGGCATTATGCATATATAGATATTATAAATATATATATATATATAGATATATATATATATATATATTATATATTTATATATATATATCCTATATATATCCTACATTTATAAAATCCTATCCCCGTAATTATTTATCGCCAAGTGCTGTTTAATCAAGGAATTACATAGATGATGTCTTTGACTAAAGGGCTTGAATTGTGCTGCAACAACTGGACCTCCCTTTCTGTAATGCCAACACTGTGTATGATCGTCGTGTGCATGCTTAATCTTAAATGTAAATCGCGTCATCAGTACTATTGTCTTAACGCTTGGGCTTTTGCCTAGGTTTTATAATCCAGTGGTATACTGAGGCCCTTTTGCACTGACTGATAATGAAGATCTTGAGATTTGCTAGACAACTATGTATTTATTTTTCAAGCTTTGTTTTATTCATCTGATTCACCATACGAGGAGTATAAACGATCGGATTCAATCGGTGGGTCATCATAGTGACAGCAATATTAATGAGTAAAAAGCCACAGTAATGTGTATGAGACTGTATTTTTCATATTGCAAAAAAAGCTTAAAAAACCAGAGATCTTTCGACCTTTTCCACAACGGTCCTCTTCAGAGTTGGCCGAAGAGGGCCGTTGTACAAAAGGGTCGAAAGCTCCGTGTCTTTTTTTAACCTTTTTTGCATTTTGAAAAACAGTCTCATACACATTACCGTGGCTTTTTACTCATTATTTCCGGTCACGGTATAGTGATGAACCATAGATAACAGCAGTAATGTTATAATGAATACAGTGATAGCAGTAAGACACAAATAGGAAACATATATAAGATCTTTGAAACAGAAACATCCGACTTGACATACCAGAGGTTTGGGGCTAAAAAATTAGCCTTTGTTTGTAACAATCCATTGAATTGGATTGTTACAAACAAGAGCAATTTTTTAATCTAATTTTTTTTTATAAACCAATGTGTTTCAGGTCTCGGATAACTCACTCGAAACCTGTGAGTGATGTTTTGTTCTTTCTACCTTTTATACTTAACGGTTTCAGAAAGGACAGAAGGTACCTTTTAAGTTTGTGACGGCATGCTTAATATTGAATTAACAGAATATATCAGTTTTGCTCTTGCATACTTGAGAGTCACGAATATAATATAATATATATAATATATATATATAATATATATATATATATATATATATAGTATATGTATATATATACATATATATATATATATATATATATATATATATATATATATACACACACACACACACATTTATACATATATACATATATACCTATTTCGACTTACTTTATGGTATGTCAGTAATCAGATGAATAAAAATTTGACATTTAGCTTTGACAGGGCCATTGTGTATTTGTGTGTGTGTGTGTGTGTATGTGTATACTTTAGGTTAAAGAACATCTCTAAGTACTTCACAGTATGATTAATAAATTCAAGGCTGATGAAATATAACAATCGTATAGGGCAATGCAAGAGACAGCTTTTTCCCGCAGCAGAAATAGAATGGGAGCCATTTACGCCTATTTTAGAATTAATGAAGGGAAAACAGAAGAAAATGACAAAGAACTCTCTCTCGGTTACTGCAGATTTTAATGTTAGAATTAAAAAACTATTAAGGAAAAAGTGCGTGTCGACGGTCGGAGGGATGTGCGAGTCTTCCGATTAAAGAAAATCGCTAACGAGGCGCAAAGAAAAAAAAAACGGTATAAAAGACGATAGATAAAAGAAGCTTTGGAAGAAAGGGGAGGAGACAGAAGGGCCTATAGTGGATTTGAGGTATTTAAGGAGGTGATCGCGAAAGGGTCCTCACCCGGAGTCAGATTATGTAAAAGGCGATTGATGGCCGCTGCGAAAGGGAGAAAGGATAGGAAAGAGAGAGAGAGAGAAAAAAAAAAACGAAGAAGAGAAAAAAATCGTCAAAAAAGGGGAGGTGATGGTCCCGTCCCCAGAGGAGAGATGAATGGTTGCATCTCAATTGCAAACTTTTTCCTTTCAGACTCCTGACAAGATGGATCTTTTTGTGCGACCTAATGGGAGAGAGAACTGCGTTGGGCATTCATGCGCCCACCTCCGGGGGTGTGTGGGGCTCTCCCTCCCTCCCTCCCTTGTAGGACGACGAGATCGTCCGCCGTCCTCCGAAGGTGGCAAAGGCGAGGAGAGGGTATACCTGAAGAGCAATCACACGCAAGTGGGCCTTCAATCATAGCTTTCTGCGCTATGGTTCCTTTTTTTTTTTTTTTTTTTTGTTTGCGTTAGGAATGCATGAATACTCCGTGCATTGATGTGCATGGGAGGCACTTCTGCCATCGGTAACATTGCATTTTGCAGTGCACTTTGAGATTAGTTGAGTGATGTAGGGTACTCGAGACGGAGGCGATACGACGACTTGTTAGATCAGTGATATCTTATTTTCATCAGTTTGATATTTTTTAATCATTTTTTGTTGTTAAGGAAATAAGCCTATGCGGACCTAAAGTGTGTGTGTGCGTGTGTCAGTCTTTTTGACATTCCGTGCCGTAAGATGGGTTGTGGTGACGCTAAAGTGAAACTGCGATTTTATTTTTGTCAAAAGTTGTGTAAGGGAATGTTCATTTTATCAGTTAAATAAACAAGCATGAAAAAGTATCCAGTGTTGTGTAGGTAAATTCAGAGTATTCCATTGTATAGGACAGATAATGATGTCAAATTTATCACGCAGCACTAGTGCTGGATCACCCTATGGTGAAACTGAAGAAAAAGTAGTAATAAACTACCACTTGGAAATTTCTTGTGATGATCCGCATTGACAAAGCTTCTCGCCGTATCCGTAAATGACGAAGATTTCCTGCCTATATATATGTGGTTAGTTGTTGACATTTCGTTATCTCAATGAATATTACCTCTGGATTCGTGGAATGATGTCTGAGGACCAAAGGCGAACCAATGCCCATGATACCCATTAGCTTATTGAAGAAAACAGCAGCCTGAAGACAATTAGGTCATTTGCAAATTCGGCTTTACGAGGATTTTGGTTGGTCGATAAAAAAAAACTCCGAAAACCTTGATGGTTTTTGTCAAATGTATTTCGGAGTTCATATGACACGTAAGTATTGTTAACAGAGAGAAGCGCCAACGCAGTGTTGTGAAATCAGGAAGCAGAGCAAGTGTTGAGGGGCAGAAGGTAATTGTTTTGGCGAAAAATAAACTGTCAATATAATTTTACCGCAATAAAGAGCGAGAGCATCGTCTGTTCCTGAAGAACAGATGATGCCTTTCTGCGAGAGTATTACATCACTCGATATTAAGTTGAAAGGGTTTTGGGATACTAGTCAAATCTGGAGGAATATAATCATAAGATTTTTTAGCACCAACTCATCTAAGTGAACTAGTTATTCACATGCTTGCCTGAACATACCCGCTGGTGCAGTTCTTCGAATGCCCTTTGACACTATATTATCCTGCCGAGAGCAACCAGATGAGCTGAACAGCAGCACCAGTATACAGTAAATGTACCTCTGTTACTCCTCCTACCGAAGGACTTGTTACCGAAGGACTTTGTGTGATTGGAACTTCAAAGGTTCAAGCAGAGAATCAACGCATTATCACCCTATAACAATTCTCCTTGACTTTTAAGCTTTTACTTACATTTTATTTATTTACATACTAATCTGTTTATTAAATTTTTCGTTTTCTAATGACTGGCCCCGTATTTCCTATTACGTTCTGTTGCTTCTTTCAAATGAGCACCGTAAACGTTGGAAGCTTGAGTTTCAAGTTAATGGCCATTGTGTGCGTGTTCCATATGAACGGGGTTCGTGTTCTGAATAATAATGATGATGATGATAATAATGATTTTGTCAATTAGCGTAAACTCTGGTCTATTGGCCCGTATCAACCTATCTGTTCTGATACCATAGTCCCAGATGATCTTTGCCTGATCGTTTTCTATCACTCCCACAAGTTGGTGCTCCTACCCATTATTATTGCAAGCTAGCTGGTGTTTCTTGGACAGGCTCCAGTGGAGGGCTTTTGCTACTGAATCATGCCTCTGTTGGTACTGGTTCTGTGCAAGCGCCGGACATTTGCTTGCTATGTGGTTTATGGCCTCGTCTTTCATATTTCACTTCCGGCTTATGGGTGAGATGTTATTTCCATCTATTGTTCTTTGGACGTTTCTAGTTCTTAGGGCCTGATCTTGTGGCGCTGTTAGCATTCCTTCTGTTTCCTTCTTGAGTTCTCCCCTCCCTTTGTAGCGATGGCTATGTTTCATTGCTGGCCAGTTCATTAGTCGTCTCATGCAATGAAGACAAGCGGCCTTCATAAGAACATCATATGAGATGATATACACAAAAACTGCTAGGATGAAAGATACCAGAGAGAGAGGAGTTGACGATATACGTATATGCAAAAAATGGGGGATACTGCGTCAACAGCGAGTACTTGTATTAGGTATAGCCACTTAAAAAGAAGAAATTGAAAGCATGGTTGGTGAGAGAGGGAAAGGAAAGATATAGGGAGACAATGGAAATAATTTTGAAGTACATTCGCAGGACAGAAATATTACCACTCAGAAGATGAACAAAATAGATGAGAAAAACGCTTGAATGAAGAAGGTGTTATTTGAAAGAGAATTTAGATGAGAAACAAAGCAAGCACTACCTGGAGAAAACGAGGTAATATTGGAGGAAAGCGCATGCAGAGGGAAAAAGTCAGTGGGGAAATGGATTATTGTATAAAAGTTGTAAAAGGATCGTCTGAAGACAATGCACTGGACATTCTGGGGAGTGAGTATTGTACGAGTTTTGGAATGTATGTATTACTTGACTTCAGTGTTGATTAATAGTGTAGGAAGATAAGTGGAAATGATTTGATTGAAAGACGAAGACAGAACAGAAGGAGAGGTAGAGAAGAGCTTCCTGTAACAGATGAAGTATAGGGTGAGTGGATTAATTATGTCTTCTTATCTAGCACTACATGGCTAGGAGAGAGGTACAGGTGTTCTATGGCTAATACGATTTTATTTGAACTAGGAAAAAAACTGAAATGTGTTTTGTGCACTGAGGAATATTAGTCCTTATTAGAAGTTTATTCAGCTTTTCATAACACGAGAACCACTTCGATATTTGATGGAGGAGGCAAATAAGTATACTTATACATGATGAAATTCAAGTTTCAGTAATAGACTGAGAAAACTGGGGTTTAGGTCTGTCAGTATTCAAATCAATCTTTCCAAAACCCTTTGAATCTTCCACATTTCTGCCAATATGGATTAATAGGTCTTCGAAAATCGAAAAAAAAAATAGATAGACAGAGCGTAGGATAGATTAAACAGATTTAGCTGGAGAAAATAATGGGATAACCCATCAGAATCTTCACCTCAGCCATGCAAGGTCTCTGTAAAAGTGCTTGTTGTCGAGAATGAAAGGTTGATTTAGCCAGAAATGGTTCTTTTAAAAGGTATCAGGGGAAGAAGGATCGTAATATCATAAGTCTGTTTTAAGATATAAAATTTTTTTTTTCTAGTTTTAATCTTCGAAGTTATGTTAAGTTTAAATTTATTTCGATATATACATATATATATATATATATATATATATATATATATATTATATAATATATATATATATAATATATATAATATATGTATATATTTACATACACACACTCATAAGTATATATATATATTGTAATGATCTCGTTATTGGAGACCAGCAGATTCAAAATAAAAACAAGAAATTGGACTGGAATGACTGACGAAAGGCAAGGAAAATCAAGGAGGAGGACTGAACAAAATGCAAGAATAACCTTAATAATAATTTATTTACAGGTTGTTACATTATTTACAGCGAGAACAGGTTTTGGGTGGCGAAAATACAGTGATCAATTATCATAAATAATCAGAACTATTAATAAGCCAGAAATAAGTGAACATTACACTAAAATAGAGCCATACACTTGCTAGACACCACACCACAATACATATAATGATGCAAATCAACATCATTATCAGAGCCATACACTTGCTCGACACCAAAGTTACGTAATAACAATGAACACCAAAATTAAGTTAAAACACAGACATTACATACAGACAGCACAAATAATAATAATAATAATGATATCTTAAATAAGCAGTATAACCTATGATCTGCACAATAAGTTACAGATACACCACCAAAGTAGCATACAAAAACAGACAAATCCGGATGCTACTGGAGAATCCATCATATACACAGAAGGCGAGGTCCTCATCCTCCCGAGGAAGTGACCAGGTACAAGACACCTGTTCATACTGCTAACAGAAGCAGCCATTATACAAACAGACGTAGAGGTTCTCATCCTCCCGTCGAAGTGAATCCTCCCGTTGAAGTCAAATGACTTCCAACTGTTCCAACACTGCCATGCTGCTGCTGCTTCCTCAGCCGAGGTTTCCCAGAACCTCTCAGGTCGCCATCCAAAACATGTCTGTAGGTGTCACTCACACCAGGACAGAAGTAACTTCGTCACCATGACGATAAACGCTGGCGGGTAAGGGAAACAATGCAACCATCGTAATGGTTGTTTAAAACAAATAACGACTCATCGTTACAATATATATATATAATATAATATATATATATATATATATATATATATATATATTACTATATTAAAGTATTAAATTTACCTGAGGTAAGAATTTGAAATTTTTTTCACGACAAGAATCCGATATACAATTAGAAAAGAATGGCGTCATATATTGCGTAATTAGGTACACACACACACACACACACACACACACACACACACACACACACACACACACATATATATATATATATATAATATATATATATATATATAATATATATGATGAATGAGGCACATACAAATCCTATGAGCACAATAGGATTGCAGAATAACCTTCGCGTTATATATCTCGCCCTTATAAATTCGGTGATATGGTTCATTTACATCTAATCGCTGTGAAAATCATCAGATTGGAAAATTATGAGCTTCCTGAGGTTTTAATAAGGGGAGACGGGAATGATGAAAATGTTCTCGCTCCGGTTGGCACGACATATACGTCTCGCAATGGATGTTTCTCTATGCTTTTTATATATCAATTCTTGGTTGGGTATGCTAGCAATGTCTTTCGAATTATTATGCCGCCTTAGACTTTTTTTTTATTTTTTTTACCGCTTGAAATAGGAACATTTTGCTCGTAAAATGGCAATGAAACTGTGCTAAAACCGAGAACCATAACTAATACATTATTTTCTAGACTAATGCGGTTTAGACTAGATGTATCTTTTAAGTCTTGACGAATAGAGTTTGGTGCGCGCCGGAAATTTTGGGCTGTTAGTTGAACTTGAATTTTATGAAACATACGTAAGTAATACTACCGCTAAAAGTGTCCCAAGGAACGTTGAGATCATTTATTCTCTCTCTCTCTCTCTCTCTCTCTCTCTCTCTCTCTCTCTCTCTCTCTCTCATCTAAGGAGAATTAATATTCAATACTTATTCGTTTATTCCTATCGATTCTTACAACCATCCTGTTTGCTTTTGAATTAACCGCTGTACTGCTGATACCCGTTTAAATGAACCAAAGCAATTAATTATCCGCTACTCTTTCACTCATTGCGAAATATAACTTTCACTCTTTTGCTGCATAATCACATATTTAGAGTGAGGCAACTTGAATTTTGTTTTGTTCATGATTTATGAAATGCCGCCCATCTCCGAAACTTGAGATATGCTGTATCCAAACATTTGTTCCCATGGGTTTATGAATTTAGTGAATTCAAAACATTGCTATTTTCCCCCGTTTTGCAACTCATCTATGTAACTGACGTTATTACTCAAATGCACCTTTTCTTTTGCAGTGAAGTCTTACCTTGGAATTGGATATCATATAGCAACTTAGTCTTATATATTAGATGCTTCACACACAAAGGAAACGCGAAAACGTATCGGGTATATGTAGATAGTAAGAATTAAAGCCATAATTAATGGTGGAATAATTAGATAAATGGTGTAGTTAAGAGGAAAAGGAAAACTAAGGGGAAAATGCTGACATTTCTTTTTTGAGGGTTGTTCTATCAGGTGTGTGGGTGAAGCAGTTGCTAATTAAACCTTGTTTCAAACTCTCTCATATCACAACGCACTAATAGGAAATAGACGGCTTCCTTTGGAAGACCGTATAAACAAGACCAAAGTCATTTCATAAATTAACTTTCTTGACCGCACTGATTGGCAAGAGGCTTGTATAGTTTATATTGTTGTTCTAATTGTCAGTCCGCACACGTGTGCGGAGAAGAGACTGTATGAGTCATGTATTTATTACGAAACAGTCGTATTCGAAGTTTTGGAATAAAGAAGGAGAGGAAGAAAGGTGAATACAATACTTTATTAAAAAAAAAGAGTTAAACGCTTTTGTGACGAGAGAGAAACTTGTGTTGGGACTCGTTGATATAATGACTTATCTGTTGTAGAACGATATTCAGACAAAGTGTGATTATCCTCAGGGCTGTTTGATTTTTTACTAGATGATGCGATGAGAGCGGATTGGAAAGGACAGATTGATTGATTAATTGGTTGGTTCTTAGTGGCGACGCGACGACGACGAGGTTATTTAGGCGAGGAGAGGACAGACGAAGTAAGAAATGAGACTGCTAATGGGATGTGGACAGGCAGGTGTCTTCAGGTGACAGTGTCACGGGATGTTAGTGAGGAGATTTTCAGAGCGAATGAGTGCAAGAGTAAAAGGCTGCAAGAGTAAATTGATACCAGGAAGATGTAGATATGAAACTAGGTGAGGGGGTGATGGTAGGATTAGAAGATGGTTTGTTGCAGGATAGGGAAGGAACGCGGCACTTACGGGTGAATGGTGGAACGTACATTCGTAAAACGGTATACAATATAGAGGTAATGAGGAGATGAAGACAGAAAATGAAACAAAAGGCTTCATTGCATGGAAGAGGAAGTGGAATAAAAGATTCTTGATATACAAAGAGCATATGAGTTAAAGAGGTGAGTTGCGGTTTCGGGTCTATGGGGATGTCAGAATGCCGCTTGTGAGCCACCTGCGCAATGTGCATTGATGTATTTGAATGATTAAAGGAAGAATGTGGTAGCGAATATTATTTGGTTTCATTGCCATTGCCACTAAAATAAATTCAATGAAGCCAAGGAGCAAGGGAAGACATTCAAGTTGTTGATTATCTCCTTTCTTACTGACCGGCGTTACATCAGAAAGTAAAAACGCAAATTCTAAATACGAGTAGCTCGTCAAGGGGCGCAAAAAAAGAAAAAATTCCTACATACAACGTTATATATTCATGCTTTAGATTGTGCTTATTATGGCGTAGTTGTTTGTTTGGTGTAGAAATGATTGGTGGCATTTATCATGATATGCCAAGTTACTGTAGGTGCTCACATAGTTTGTATCACATATTAAGTATTGCAAAATTGTAACATAATTTGTATTATAAATGTTGAAATTAGGAGTGTCGCTTGGAATTGAATACGTTTTTGTCTTATTTTTTTTTTCATAGTATTACTGACAGTAAATTCATCGTTAGTTTACCTGTTCCACTTCCTTATGTTTGTTTTCTTCGATTTCCCTTTGAGAAAGAAAGGCAGGTGCCTCTCTCATGAATTAAACCAGTTTTTTTTAGTGTAATTTTCAATTTAAATCTCTTTGAGAATCTGAGCAAAATGAATAGTTGCATTTACCAATCTAAATACAGAACCTTCTCAGATATTAAGTGTGGTCATTCTTCCACATCCAAGACAGGTAAGTTTTGGAAGTATGAAAACGAGAATCTTTGAGGTTATAATCACTTGACGAAGCCATCGTGTGAGTATCTGACCCATATTGCTATAAACAGGAAAACTATTTCCCACTTAGTATTCAGACGCCTTCCGTTACGAATGTTGTACTTACATCATGAGCTATAAAAAAGACAGCTTAGTATATCATCAACGAGTATTCCTATCTCGAAGATGTTCAATTCCCATTACATGATCGCGTGATGATGACATATCGTAAACTTTTCTCGTCCAGCCTGGTACACCCCGAAAAACCATTATATTTCCAATCTGTATCTACATTGATGTTCTCACGTTTTATGACATCACTTTATGATGAGACTATCATGTGGTAATGGGGTTATAAGCCTTCCTAACCATACGTAATAGGTGCAGCAAAAGTATGGTTTTCAGTAAGTGGGCACAGAACATGTTGCGGTACTTTATATATCGAGGCTTATAGAATTGGCCTTCTTATGTAACTTCATGTCTGTGTGATGCATCGTTGTGGCATTAGACTCACATGATATAGAAGTAAAAACTGGAATCTAGTTTGATTTATTCCCTCTTTTACGTTGTTCTCTCACGCTACAGTTTAGAACCTAGGTTAACTTAACCTTTTTTCCTCTGTTTTTGACATAATAAATTCAAGTTGTTTTCCTAAGGTAATGAAGTCATAAATTTTTTAGCTTAGTGGACAGCACAAAACTTGTTTTTTTTTTCCAAGTAACGTAACGTAGTCTCCAGGAATTTAGCTTCTCTCATAAATGTAATAATCACGTGATAATGGGGTTATAAATTTTTTTCACAAAGTCTTCTAAAAGCAGCCAACCCTCATCTATCAGCTATGTGACCTATAATTCTTTCATGTAACGTATTGATATGTAACATTATTATTCCCCTTTACAAAAAAGACCACTTCAACAAACAACTGCTTAAATGTTGTACGTTAATAATCACCTCAACAGCAATTGATATATTAATGGGACAAGCTTTACCCCTTTATGGGAAAATGTTCGTGCCAGACGATGAAACTATAAGGCCTTAAATGGTATTGCTATCATTCTTAACTTAGCGATGGTGTATTCATCTGGTATTTTTTCCGTCCGTCCTATAGCCCTGAAAGATGCTATGTACTCCCTTCCTCTTTCACTCTTAGCAAAAGAACTGGAACTAAATTCATTTTTCTTTTACACGATTAACGAATATTTTTTGAGATGGAAGGAACAAGGGTTCAGTGAAAATGCCTTGGTCATATTTCAATGGCCGACATATCACGACAAAATTAGCCAGCGTTAAATATCAACACCTCGGAAGAAGAACCAGTTATTTATTTTTTCTTAATTTTTTATTTTTTCGTAATAATTGTTCCTTTCCTTAAGTAGTGATTGTAATAACTAAGTCGAGTTTGAGTGAGCGTATAATATGCATATATGTATGATAAAATTTATATGATAAGGGCATAATCATTGCGAATGTCAATGAATGTGGCAAGGGGAAATTAGTGGCTAGACATGGCGAGGGAATTATGTCTTGCTGTGTGCAAGGTAATAATTGCAGTAGTTACTGGTCCCTAAAACTGTGACGACGTAAAGCTTGAGAAGGGAAGGACGACTGATTGACATTAACGCCTCAATGGCATGGTTGGTATGGTGTTGGCGTCCCACCTAGGTGGTCGCGGTTCGATTCTCGGCCATTCCATTGAGGAGTGAGAGATGTGTATTTCTGGTGATAGAAGTTCACTCTCGACGTGGTTCGGAATTCACGTAAAGCCGTTGGTCCCGTTGCTGAATAACCACTGGTTCCATGCAACGTAAAAGTACCATATACATACAACTGAGCGACAGAGAAAGAGGTAGTTATAGAAAATATGACAGGTCATGCGTACACCAAGGAAAATCCTGTCATAGATTTAACCAAGAAGGAAGATTGATAAAAAATACAAAGAGTGGTGATGAAAATCTAAGCTTGGGGGAAAAGATGATTCATCATGATTTAAGCCGACGTGCTCTTTCATAACGATGTTTGGCAAATAGTGAAAATTACATAAGAGTTTGGTGCTCTAGAAGGAAGTTGGAGACGCTTAATCAGGCGCTGAATTAATGGTGCAATGTATTAAGATGTAAGTGCCTTGACTCTTATGAAAGTATGTTAAAGGACATTTACTTATAGATCAAGATTCTCAGGTTTTTATGTATTCAGTTAATTTAGTATATTTTTTCGGATGAAAGCTTTACAGTTTGTTCGTGATTTTTCTGGAAATCATCTCTGCCTGATCATTAGCATTCAAGAAATAAGCTCATATAACTGCATGCCGTACGTAGACCTAAATACATAACTTTGAAGCTCTTATACCTAAAAAGTGTTCGTTTAATTTCTGCACAGGTAGAGATATAACTAGTTTTTTTTCTACGTGTTAATTATTTAGTAGAGTCCCATGAAATAAAATTATCAGAATTTGAGAAGTACTATAAGAAAGTAATTGAACTATTCAGTGACTCTTAATGCCCCAGTCTGTGCGCGCTGTTTCCGCCCAAATTCAGAGCCATATGGAGGTTCAGCATCTGTGCTACCCGATGTGAAAGAGTTAGTATCCAGAAGGTGAAAGATAGTGCTCAAAAATAGTTCAGAATATATAATAAAGTGGGACAGGGTACCGAAGACGAATCGTGGGTATATGGAGAGGCTAAGAGAATTAAGAAATTCTATTAACTGGGTTCATCCTTGATTGAATAATTAAAAGGTAACTGGTCCTGAGAATGTGGCTTTGATTTTCTACGAAGTTACCCCAAATAGGGGGAAGGCAGAGTGGTGATAAAATAATTTACTGTTCTAAAGGGTCCACAATAATACAAAGTGTAAAAAGTCCGTGTATAATTTTGAAGACTTTACAGAGTCTTCAAAATTATCTGTAAAGTCTTCAAAATTATACACGGACCTTTAACACTTTGTATTATTGTGTACCCTTTAGAACATGATATATACTCTCGTGATAGAGAGTTTTTCCCTAATAAAATGATTGCTGCCGTGACTGTGAGAAATCCGAAAACTTCTTATTTTGGTATTTTAGAAATTACTGATAACTAACTGAAAGTGTGAAGAGAGTAATATTTAAGCTAAGAAACGTGATCTCTGAGTAACATAAAGGCATGGTCATAAAAGTTCACGAAGACAGTTTCTATGAAACTTTTTTTATTTCTTCACCGTCGAGAGTGAGAACAGTGAGGATAATGATGGCAGCAGCCAAGGCAACAAAACTAAAGTAGGAAAGAAAGAGCAAGAGCAGAAATGTCTTTGAGTACACTTCCACGTTACCACTTGGGAGTAGGATACGTCCTCTGCTTTTGGCAGTTGCCTTGGAACCCAAGTCACAGTGGAGGGAGGACGGGGATCCCCCACCCACCCACCTAAAACCCCTCCATAATTAGGGCATTGGCAACGGAATCTTTTTCCCATTGACAAGGGCATCAGGGTAGGTACCCATCAACCTCTCGACCCTGAGATGCAATGCTCCAATTCCTTCTGGGGCGCCGCAAGCAATCCCACGCCAGCTCGATTTTCGGTGCCTGTCGAAAGCAATTGTTTAGGCAAAGTCCTTTCCGTGTTGCTTGTCTCCCCTCATTCATTGCGGATGACAGCTGGTAAATTTTACGAGCCATTTGTGAAGAGAGAAATTTTTTCCTTTCTCCTTTTCCCTCTTTCGTAGTAATTAGGATTGCTAGATGTAGCAAAGTATTCCTTGTGTATGTTACTGATCCATGAAAGGAACGCTATTGTGAAACGTGGGAGCTTGACAACTTAATATACCTGCTGCAAGGAAAGTGGTCAACGAAAAGCGCTTTAGGGGGTCTGATCAAAGCGAACTTCTTTTCCAGCGTGCCTTGAGAATCCACTCTTTAACCAATTACCTTAATGCAATGGAGATCCTGTTGGCAAAGGTTATGTTTTTGCAAGTTCCTTGGCTTAGAGAGCACCGATATCGATGGAGAGTCTTCTTCTTCTTCTTGACGTACGTTACATTTATCTTCTTCTATATAAATTTATATAGAGCATATACAAATCATATATATATATATATATATATATATATATATATATATATATATATGATTTGTATATGCTCTATAAAATTTAATTTATAGAGAAGATAAATTTACATTTATCTTCTTCTATATAAATTTATATAGAGCTATATACAAATCATATATATATATATATATAGTATATATATATATATATATATATATATATATATATATATATATATATGAGTTCACGAAGATAGTCTCCATGAACATTTTGTTAATTTCTTCACCGGCGAGAGTGAGAATAGTGAGGATAATGAAGGCAGCCAAAGCAACAAAACTAAAGTAGGAAAGAAAGACCAAGATCAGAATTCCTTAGAGAGAGAGAGAGAGAGAGAGAGAGAGAGAGAGAGAGAGAGAGAGAGAGAGAGAGAGAGAGAGAGAGAGATGAGATCTTATATATATAGGTATACATGTACATATACTTCGATGGGTATGAATGTATGAATATTTTTGTGATTGTATGCATATTGCATATTTAAATGTTACATTATTCGTCTCTCACTTAACATGTCTGCGTTAGATTGAATTAAGGAGTCTATTTCCAACAATAAGCTGCGTCTCTTCACCAAGGGAGGAATTCAAAGAAGCGCCTCAGTGGCGTGATCGGTATGGTCTTGGCCTGCCACCTCGGTGGCCGCGAGTTCGATTCTCGGGCATTCCACTGAGGGGTTAGAGATTTGTATTTCTGGTGATAGAAGTTCACTCTCGAGGTGGTTCGGAAGTCACGTAAAACCGTTGGTCCCGTTGCTGAATAACCACTGGTTCCATGCGACGTAAAAGCACCAAACAAACAAACAGGAATTCAAAAGAACGCCAAAATAGTAATGTCTGTGATATCTACTAATCTTTCACTGTAAAATCAAGGACGTGAACCGTTTTGAAAAGCTCTTACGTACCGTATAGCCTCACGTACCGTATAGCCTTTTGATACACCTGTGAAGACGCCTTATCAGCAGCCCGTTAGTTTTCGTGACATGTCATCTCGCATACACTCGCTTGTTTCTTTCCAATTCTTGCGCTCACGCTAACTCAGTATTTTCAAGGTCTCTGCCTCCTTCCGCCCAAGATTTCGTATGTTTACAACTTATCATCTCCCCTCCTCGAAGCAAAACACCCTTACAAGCCCGTCCCTCCTTTTTTCTTTCCCTTTTCACGTCTCTGTCCGATCTCGATACTTAAGGAGACATTTTCTTTCTGAATGGTTTGACAGTCCTGGGTGCGTCTTTCCTTTGGGGTATGGTATATTAGCGCCTTCGGTGATACTTGATCCAGTGACGGTAATGCCAATGTAATGCCTGTTGCTATCGTGGTAGTAGATAACCATACATATACGTGTATATATAGTATATATATATATATATATATATATATATATATATATAATATTATATATATATATATATAGATATATAATGTAATTTTTATATCACCACTCCGTTGTTTTTGTATTTTTTCCTTCGTGACATTTGCCTTTTACTAATCTATGATGTATACGTAGTATGTGTGTGTGTGCGTGCGTGTGTCTTTGTGTGTGCGCGCGCGTTACTGAAAACTCAAAAGATTTATTTTTCATAAAAAGAATGCCAGGAAGCCAAGGCAAAACCCAAAAGGAAAGATATAGTATTTCTATCCTTCTTGAAATAAGAATAATTCTGAAAATACCTCGAAGCATCAGATACGTAAATGAATTTACAAAAACTGCAATTAGGGTGTCTGGGGTCCAGGATGTCGAGAGTAAATCTGAAAGACAGGGAATGTTATTGTTCCTCAAAATAAGCTTACGGGTCTGATTTCCATGACCTTGGAAGCAAGCAGACTCGTGTCAACTCTCTTATTAACTAAAGCCGGTCAAGGCATCTGGCTTGGATCGACGCCTGCTTCCAAGATTTCCATTTAATGCTCACAGTTTAAAGTATGGATGGGACTACTGAAAAGTTTAAATCATTTTTTATGTCAATTCTTCTGTGTGTGAGCAGACGTTTACCTGTTAGAATTACGCGGGAGGTATCACTCTCCTTGCTAGATATAACATACAGTCAGATATCCTTCGGGGTTTTAATTGTTCCGGCTATAGTTAATGGCAGATGAACTGATCCTATTATACAGCTAATGGCAACGGATTGTCTATCGCTCATTTTACGCGCCGTTTCCCAATGCCATCCGTTATGAGTTGTATTTCGTTGTCATATGATTCTTCTCTCTTCTCATTGTTATAAAAATATAATTCAATTAGTAAAAATACTTTTTAATCGCTTGATCTGGGCATTTAGCTGAAAACTTTTGTCCACGAATTGTTATCATTTTCTTTACAGAATTTCTGGAAGCATTTCTTAGGACATAAGAAATATGTTGTTTTATGATACAGTTTTTATCATAACTAACCTGACGAATTTACAGTGTTGAGAAGGAAAGTTTCTAAATAGAGTGGACTCGTAAGTTTGCTGAGTCCATTATTGTTGAAGCGTCCAGGAGAAAAATTGTCATCCTGTGCCAATTCTATATTCGGTAGGAGCCTGTCTGAGTTACTGAAGAACGTGTTGAAATTTCCCCAAAATTGGAAGCCATAATGTCAGTTGCATAGCCACTGAGCGAATTAGATTTGAGTGCGGAAATCCTCCACTGGAGCCTAAATAAGTTCTATATTGTATTTTATTAGTTGGATAAGTACGGATATTTGCTGGATGTGGACTATTCCTTCAACCACTGGGAGGAATGTGTGTTTACTGTTTTGTACACTATATTTGACGTGGCTAAAAGAGGCCTTACATTGTAAATAGTCGTTAGGGGTACAAGTGGATCATTATTTTGTTATGCGCTTAACCTTTGGGTATATAACAGTCACATAGTTTATATTGTCTAAATAATTCACAGGTTTTAACTAGCCTGTAGCACGAAAAACATTATTCATCGTATATTGTTAAATAACTACTGTCTCCCTTGTGTCAGTGTACGGTTGTGGCCTAGTGATATACAGCAGATTCAGATAAGAGAATAAAGCCCTGTAATATAGCGTACAGTACACCCGCATATTAAGGTGTACGCAACAACAATTCTATATAATTTCTACCCTAAGCTAATTTTACTTTACGCTTATCAGAGAGATGGCTCGTCGACTTCCATAATAAAGTGAGTTAATGAACTTCCGTTATATAGTGAGATAATGTTTTTTTCATCTCGCTTGTTTCGTCATTAGGTTTAAAAAGCAGCAAAAAGGGTCTGTTGTAGTTGATTGGTATTACCCTACAGCTTCTGATTTTGCTTCGTAATACCGTTAAAATGCTCGTGAAAATAAGGAACAAATCTATTTCCTCTCTTTTCTAGATGTGGCTTTTAGGCAAACTTGCTGGACGCTCACCTCTCCCTTTTATCACTGCTCATTGAAGATAGTATACTAAAGTAACCATCTGTAATATCACCAGGGTGGAAATCGAAGCACTAACGACGAAATCTATTCATAACTTTTTCCCATCACCTGTCGAGTAGTCTTTTAAAAGAATCGCGTATTAGGGTGATCACTGCTTCCTCAAATAGGTTTACGCGTATGGGAGTCTGGTGACTCCCCGTCACCTTGGACATCTGAAAGGAAAAAACCATCCCTTAGGCAGCATCTCCTTCTCCCTCCTGGCCCCCCCCCCCACCCCCCCCTTAAAACCTCCATACCCTCTCGTTCAGCCTCGTCATTATCATCACCGTCAGCAACATTTCTGGAAACTCGCTCTTCCTTTTGACCTCTTTACAGCCTTCTCTCTCTCTCTCTCTCTCTCTCTCTCTCTCTCTCTCTCTCTCTCTCTCTCTCTGCCGAATAGCCTCGTCATAATTTAATTTAATCAACTCGTAAACCCTCTTAGCGTTCTTATTTCCGAGCGTTTTCAAGAGATTATATTTTGTTTCAGGGCTCTTGGCTCGAGTCTTTTGATTTGCATTTTTAATTGTGTTATTATTTAATTCGTTATGCTGATATACACATAAACACATAAATATGTGTATATATTACATTATATGTATATAATATAATATATATATGTATATATATATATATATATATATATTATATATATATATATATAATTTCCGCTCGATTACTCCGGACCTGCTCTACCTCTCTTACCATACCCCATCCCACCCATACCCTCCCACCCGCCGGCCATACTCTTGGTATCAGTGCCTTCAATCATTTCCTTTTCACGTCCGATTCTCTCGTCCCCTGTTTTCTGGTGGTTCTGGCGTAGAGGCTGAAAGCCATCCTTCAACCCCCTCACCTCCGCAGGTGACCCTTGGGCCTCTTTCTCATTTCGAGCAGGTACACAGTAGGCTCAGTAGCCAGTTCCCACATATTGTCAAATTTCCAAACCACATATGAAACGATTACAGGCCGACGATCACACGGTACCCGAAGTTCAACGGGGGATCGGGTCCCGCTCCTTGGACGTATAGGGTTGCTGATGGCATGGTTTATGTATGACATTTTAGTCTTTACGTCATGCATCATCCCCATACCCCCCCCCTCCTCCCCCCCCCCCAGTTTTTTTAAAGAGCAGGATGTGGTTTCAAAATAATGAACTGATAAACTTTTTTTTTTTAGGGCATCTCATTGATCGTTGTTACCTTAGCCCAAGGGGACAGGTTATGTTCCTTCCCTCATCTTTGATGGGATAGGAAATAAATCCAAAACATTTGATTTTCTAATGGCACATAATGGACCTGATAGATTTCTTTTCATTCCATATTAGGGGGAAAATAATTCCCCCCTTTCCAGGGTCGGCGGCATTCATGCCCTTCGTCTGGTGCCTGGGATTACTGGAAAAGGTTGAATTTTGATAGATGTTTTCTTCTTTCTCTTTATATGGATTTGTATGATAATGTATATCACATATTTTAAATCTTAAATTAATTTTTTTATACAAATAGCAGCAAAGTCTTTCTGTGTCTGGATTCTTAATTCGTTACATTTGCTTCAGAATTAGCTTATTGACTGAGATTATTTGTTTTTTTTTTAAAGCGCACAACGAGAAAATGTAGTTTATTGATTAGTTTTGCTCACAGACATCAAAAGTCACTTTGCCTGTGAATAAGCTATCGAACGTACAAGTCTGGAGACTGAATCGAATCGCTTGTTAAAAAATACCAAATTTTATACTTTTAAATAGTCATCGGTTGTGACATAATGCCAAGCGACAACATAGCTTATACTTTCGTAATGTATCATTTAAGGCTCGACTTTTACGATTTACCTTTTCGCTGCTTCTCACAAAAATGACGTGGCAAGTTGTTGAATTATCCATGAATATATTGCTTTAATTAAGTAGCGCCTTTCTTCAAGAAGCGTATACAGGTCATAGTTATTATGTAAATGAATGGAAACCCGCCACTCTTCTCTCTATATAATTATATTTGTAGATTGTAACGATGTTCATAATAATAGTAAATGAGGGCAATGACATTACACTATTATTGAAAACAGTTACGGATTTGACGATGATAATAATGATGAAATCTTCATTATTTACTTTGTTTTACCTTTAGCATAGACTTGGTTTATTGTTTTCATATTTCCTTTCTTATGTCACAATATGGAATGCAATAAATACAATAAATCCTAAGTTACTAGGCTTTGAACTATTAATGAAAAATTCTTAGAATTGGACTGGTTGTGTTTACTCTCGACAGATTTCGACGAATTTGTCAAAGAACAAACAGCACCAGTTGTGTTACAGAGTGGTACGTCCAGTAATTATAGAGCATTGTTTGATCATTTTATACCTGTGCTTACAATGTAAGGCTGATATTTGGTCCATTTTTCATACGTGCATCAGACGTAAATGTATATTTTCATACCTTTTCCAGGACTTTTAAGACTGGTGGGTTTACTTAATTACGATAAAGCAAACAGCGCTCAAAGGAAGTTTTGACTCCCTGAAAAAAAAAGTAGGAACTCATTTTCAGTGTCATCCTATGTGATGTGGTGACATCATGAGGTAAACTCTTTAGCGTTTTTACCTTTATGAGAGAGGGTCAAGAATGTTGCAGCCATAAGCATGTAGACATCATAAAACTTCAGTGGTTTTATGAGTAGCTACATCAGACATTGAAAGCTTAGATTACTCTCAAAGGCGAAAACCCTTTTTTTTTTTATTTGGAATAAGACTTGGAAATATTTCATTTATTTCTGCGCATTAAATGATTAGCGTGCTTACAAGGTGCAAGTCTGATACTACAAATGGGGGATTTAATTGGAAAGTTATAAAGATTATTCTTACGCTGTAAGACTTAGGGAAATAGAAAAACGTTTTCAGGAGGAATTTCACTGATTAAGAAATTGGCGATCATCAAAAATTACTTATCAGATGTTAGTGATTATACTCTGTTTTTTTTTCATCTGTCCATCCGCCTGTGGTGTTTTTGTATGGTAACACTGCGTCCCAGGCTTTAGATAGTTACATTCAGCTTACTTTCAACGATTATAATAATATCCTATTTCGAATATTAACGGTGTAATTCGCATACAGTAAATTATTAAAACACTTTTCAGTTACAAATGTACACTCAGATATCCTTTTATTTACCTAAAACTTACAATTAGCGTAACTATTTAAAGCCCGGGACGCAGTGTTACCATACAAAAACACCACAGGCGGATGGACAGATGAAAAAAAACAGAGTATAGGTTATATGAATGAAGTAGTATTCTTTTTCGGTCCGTCCATTCCATACAAGAATTAGAACAGCTGACATGTTGGGAAATTATTAATTCTGTAAAGTCACAATGAAATAGTCATATTGAAACTGTTGGGTTAAGCTGATAATGATTGCTGTCTCGCTCTCTCAGCAAAGAATTTCCAGAGGTTCGATGTTATTATTATTAAAGTAAATTACGTTAAATGACATTAGTTTTTATTAGATTGGTTTGTATGTGTTTATAATGTGCGTTAATTTTTTCGAAGTGTGTATATATCTTGATATACGAACCTATGTTAATATGCATGGGCCTGTACTGCGAATATACCCTTTTGCTTTTACAAGTATTCAAGAGTGTTGTAACTAAATTTCTACATACGTTATATATATATATATATAATATATATATATATATATATATATATATATATATATATATATATATATATATATATATATATATATTATATACTATCACACAACGGGATTGGAATATTTGTTGTTATCTCCCTTGTAGACGGTTCCAGCGCCTTTCCTGTCCTTCGTGACTTCGTGTATATATATATTTTTAAAAGGAAAAATCAGTACGGCTGATGAGGTCTACTGATCAAGTAGACGAAAGCTCCCGTCTTTTAAGAATTTTTTAATACACATCTTACTTCAAATATATATATAGATATATATATATATTTATTTGATATTTATGTATATATATTATTATATAAAATTCGTGTGTACATGCAGAAATTTTGTTCTTGAGAACATTTATTCACAGTGGGAATTCCAATAGAGGCCACTCAATGGCCCGCACCCTTGTAGTACGCTGGCCTTATCGTTTATAATTACGACAGGACTGGGAATGCTCACCGAAGTCCATTTTCCCACCTGGTCACTCAGGCGTGGCGTCTCCCGCCGATGTTGTGATGGAAAATGACGTGGATTTTACCTGTTGCTTCACTGATATGAAAGGTGATATGACGGGCAGTCTCCCACGGACCCTGGCCTCCTCAGAAATCACGTCACCTGTATTGTGGAGATCGAGAGATCGAGAGGTGGACACTGACACTCTGAGGCCGAAAGATGTAACTTTACTACTCTCTGTCTCCATGTTGTTGTTTTTTTTTTTTTTTTTTTTTTTGCTCAGGGCATTTTTCGCTCGCTCATTCTCCCTCTTCTGATTCAAATTGTTTTTACGAGTGATATTTTACATTAGTCGCAGGTTAGCATGGAGTTGCATGACCCCCATACAGTATATATATATATATATATAATATATATATATATATATATATATATATATATATGTGTATATAATATATACATACATACATGCACACACACAATATATATATATATATATATATATATATATATATAATATAATATATAATATATATGCAGCTTCTAGAGAACTCATACATTGCTATCTTTCATTGATTAAATGATTAAGTTGGATGTCCTTGATGACAGAGGTCGCACAAATTAATATTTTGTTCTTAAATCCTGACTGCCTGAAGACTCCTCGAACATAAAGTTGTTAGTTTCATGGGTTTGAACAGCGAAGTGTGACTGAAGGGATGACCTGGCAAGCCATCTTCACGCAATACCCTATGCGTGAAAGGTATTGACAGGGCATTACACGTGTCAGTGAAGGAATGTTGAGCTTCCTGCCTGGACAAGGAAGCAATTACTTGATTAAAGAGCGGATTTGAAATGCTTGAGTGCTTGAGACTTTAGCGATTTTCAAAACAAGGAATTCAAGCCCAAATTGAGATTATCAATGCTGCCTTCACGTACATCTCTCATAATTCCAAACATGAGTTAAGCTGAGATAACATCAAATTGAAATTCAGTAAAGTTACATCTCGTAAATGAAAGTCCACAAACACCTATCTAAATTATTTCGTTATAATAATATGCAACATTCGCGATTTGAGTAGGACATCAGTTACAAAACCTTCGGGGCGGTAGTTTCTAGCTTCAATAACACAATAGATATTATAAAAGTTATTCGATTAGACTACATGTATGAGGCATATGTGGCATTCCGAATTAATATTCTTAATATATATACCTGTAAATTACATTTGTTTTCATAGTAAGCATAAGATGAAATGGGAGCATAAATGATTTAGAATGGCCTGAGAGGAAGAGTACGTCCAAGATGGAAGCGAAAAACGTGAGGTGTTCATTTCCTAATTCTATTCTGTTTCTCCTATGTCTTTGTTCATTATTGTTTTACCCTGTCCGTCGGATCGACTTCACAATATCTAGTAATGAATATGTGGCACAGAAATGCCTTTTCTTTTGGTTGCGAAATTAGTCATGGTATTACCTGCAGCGGGAAGATAATAAAATAGCAAGAGTGTTTGATACTGTTCCCAATTTCCGCCCGTCTGGTGTCTCTCTCTCTCTTTCTCTCTCTCCCAAACTGTCTCATTATAATTCAGCTTGTCTTCGCAGGGGATACTTCTTTTAAGGGAGGGTTGAAAACGGCTAATCTTCGGTCCTGCGTACCAGAATCACAATCACTTCGATTAGTGGGTTGGAGGCTCACTCCTGCCGTCGGTTTGACTTCGTGGGGTGCCTTTTGCACCTAATTGGGGCTTCTGATGGGGGTTTGGCTACGCCCCCTTTTCATTCCCAGCTGCAACATGCGTATCCTTTTTTTTTTTTTTTTTTTTATGCAGTGGTAGAGCTTTCATGCTTGCGTCGTGTAATCACCGAATGGAAAACACGTGGAGATATTTTGAACAAGGGACTCTCACCTTAAGTGAATAATAATAATAATGATAATAATAAAAACTTTAAGTTATTTTCAATAGATATATCTCCTACACATCATTCATATGACAGCTTTTTCTGTTTGTGTTTATAAATATATATATATATATATATATATATATATATATATATTATATATATATGTATATATATATGTATATATATATATAATATATATATATATATATATATATATATATATATATATATATATATATATATATATATGCGCGTGTAAGTATACATATATAAATATAAAATATATATAGAGGCACACACCAACTGCCGTGTGGCCGTGAGAGCCTAATGATTATATAAGTTGTAGTGAAGAATGAGCTCTTTTAAAATCTAGGGACATGTTGCTTATTGACGAATATCCAAGTAAGATTCAATAGACGAAGAAGTGGCAACAAACCGCTGATCCAAAACAGATTGAACGGTGAAAGTCGAAATAACGAGGAAGATAGGAAAACAATGAACGTATGTGAATGGTGAGCCTCGCAGCTGTTTATTTTGTCAGTACGAGTCATGTCGTTCTTGATTTTTAACGTTGTTTGTCCGGAACCCTGTTATCGTTGTAGCCTTGATTGCCATTGCTGTTTTTCATTTTATTCATTAACCCCATCGGTAGGTAGGGGCTACTGGACATATCTATGCTCTATTTTTTTCCATCTGTCCATCCGCCTGTGGTGTTTGCGTATGGTAACACTGCGTCCCGGGCTTTAGATAGTTACATACAGCTTACATTCAACAATAATAATAATATCCTATTTCGAATATTAACGGTGTAATTAGCATACAGTAATTTATTAAAATACTTTTCGGTTGCAAATGTACACCCAGATATCCTTCTATTTACTTAAAACATACACATAGCGTAACTATTTAAAGCCCGGGACCCAGTGTTACCATTCGAAAACACCACAGGCGGATGGACAGATGGAAAAAAACAGAGTATAGTCCAGATGCGTATGATCCAGTTATGTATATTACTGTTTTACCTATTTTTATTCTTTTGGCCTGATCCTGTGATGTTAATTTCCATTGAGCTTTTTATTATAATTTCCATTGAGCTTTTTATATCAGTACAACTGTTACAACTGTTACAGTTGTTCCTGTTTTTATTATTGATTACTTTTCTCATCAGCAGTATTTATAAGTTCCATTATCCTGGCGTGCGCTTTTGTTATCTTGAGTATAACTTCTTTGCTGCCTGACTCACTGTGAATAATAGTTAATAACGTTAGCTAATCCAATCGCTACCGTTATACATATACCATTTCGATTATTATTACTCTTTTGATAACATTACCATTTGCGGACTTATGTTACTAACTGGCTATTCTATTATTTTACTCATCGTGTTGTGTGCTGGTTGGGCTGCAACATCGTAAAGTATTTGTACATGGGCATGTCCTGAAGTGAAGTTTAGCGTTTTTGCTATCCTGAAGAGTTTTTTGTTTAGCGTACTTTAGTCTTTTGTGACAAAGAAGAACATTCAGAAGTAGTTATTTACGAGTGTTAAAATTCAGAGCTACTGTCCCAAGTAAATGAATTAAGTTATGTTGCGGTGGAGGCCATAGCTCTCTGTCTGCACCCGGAAATTTACAGAGAAAGAACAATTTTACGCCACTCGAAATTAACTAAATACCATAACAGAGAATTCAAGGCGACTTTGCATAAACACTGTATTCTGTCAATGGCTGTATAAAACAGTAAGTACATTTAAAGTGCAATATATAACAGATATAGCGATCGGTGAAAATATAAGAGAATAGTATACATAGTAGTAATTACTATGAGATTCAGGGCCTCTGTAACACGGTTTTTTCGCAGTAACTTTTTATCTATGCATTTCATAAATATAACGCTTATTCAGAATACACATTATATCTACACATAAATTTTGACTGTATTCTGCATTACGTAGGTTGAATAAATTTGGTACTTATAATGTAAAAGTGACTTTTTTTGAAGACGGGCCAACTTACTCAGAGAAAAGATTTCGAACGCACTCGTTACGTAACTTATGACAGCATTTCTTCCCTCTTTCTCGATGGATGATTGGCTATACGTAACGAAGGCTAGACCTCTGGCAACAATAACATAAAAATGTAAATACAAGCAAAGCAGTACACCTTTATGAACTCTGAAACCTCTCCACTGATAATTGTCATAATGAACAAACCAACAAAATATGTTAATAAATACAAAAACACTTCGATTAGGTCACAATCAGATTGACAAGATGTAGGGAATGGTTGGTAATTTTCAAAAACATAGTAGACAAGCTTGATTTGATAACTGCTATATCCAATGTCAAGCAATTTTTATTTATTGGCTATCTACCTATTTACTAAAGAAAAAAAAAATAGCCGTTACCGCATTTTGGCTTTAAACCTTCACC
The DNA here is from genome assembly GCF_015104395.2 of Macrobrachium nipponense. NCBI lineage: Eukaryota > Metazoa > Arthropoda > Malacostraca > Decapoda > Palaemonidae > Macrobrachium > Macrobrachium nipponense. The sequence goes on from NC_061096.1 coordinate 57,742,684, forward strand.
AATAATTATCGTCAGAATGATAACTTCATGAGGCTCCACCCACTTTCGCCTCGTTATAATTCAGGATAACACTGAAAAAAGGCTATCATGGGCATTGTTTGGATCAAAAAGAAAAATTTTAACTTCTGGCTATAAAAACTCATTTCTCGAGTAGTTGCAAGAAGTGCTAAATGATCCTCAAGGATCCCAGCAGTTGGCCTAAACGTTTAATTTATGTATATTACTGCTATTACTACAGTAGTATTACTACGCTAGTACAGATACCCCACCCACATCTATGTATCGTTCCGCCATTCATAAAGCCTTTGTCATGGCCACGGGCTTTCTCTTGACTGTAAAAAGTTGCAAGTCGTAAGACAAATGCAGTTTTGCAACAACGGGGAAAATTCCAAATCCTGCTAGCCATTATTGACTGCTATGGGATTCCGAGCTGATGGAATAAGGTGAATGAGTTTCTGTGGTGGATGGCCGGGGCAACATTTCGTCAAATGTTGTTTACCTTGCTTACGTAATGAATGTTTTTCGACTCTTGGCTCGTAATCATTGGCCATGGCATCGGCTGGATAATTTTTACTCTATAAAAATTAAAACTATCAGGTTTAGGTCATTGATAATGCTGCTAAAATTTGTGTTTGGTTGTAAAATATACATATGTCAACTTTCAGCTACATCCGATGCTTTGATAAGGAGCAAAGTCCAAAAAACCTTGTTACAGAGGGCCTGAATCTCATAGTAGTTGGCTGGCAATGTCCTTTCACAAAGGAAACCTCAGAGGATGTCTTTGTTGAGTTTCTTCTATGGCAAAACAATGACTGATTATGCGGTCATCACGATCTTTATGCTTGATCCGTCCAGTTTACCGCAAGCATTTATGTCTTTCGGATATGCTTGCAAAAAGAACGACCAATTCTTTCCTAAGAGCAACCGTCAGATACTGTTAAACTAGGTGACCTTGGAAGAGTCGTATAGGTCACCACTGAAATACAAGGGTCATATGGGAGGTCACGGGTCAGGGAGTGGTCCCTCTCAACGGTTGGGTGACAGGTGGAATGATTTCGACGGGGTTGTTGGGGGGGGGGGGGGGGGGGCGTTTGAGGGTGTTGCCATATTAGAACCTGCATGGGCTCACGGGCGACATAAATACGAGCGGAAGTTTACGCAAATGAGTGTGAATTTCGTATTCAGCGAATGACGAATTTGCGGCTCAATGTAATTTTCCTTTGCAAATGACATAGCCAATGAGCAATCTAAACTCGAGTGGCGGGTTTGTTTACTAATAAAAAGTTCTTTCAATACAATTGGAAAAGCCATCTACATCGGCGTTTGCAGCAATTGTTTGGTTTTAATACATGAATGCACAAAATTTGCTTTGTGTACGCGCGCAGAGAGAGAGAGAGAGAGAGAGAGAGAGAGAGAGAGAGAGAGAGAGTATAGTATTTTTGAAGTAAACTTACGGTAGGTCGGTCTTGGATTTGTAATCATTTAAATTTCTTATGGCTTAATAAACGGCCTGACAGTTAACACCACTACATTTGACGGGAATAATTCCGTAGTCTAATATTTTTATCAGCATAGAAGCAAAAGCTTTAAGCTTATCTCAGTATTGATGAGCACCTGTAGCAGAGGACATCATGCCAAAGTTGCGTCGTAGAAAAAAACAAACAAACAAAAAATATATCATGTTCTAACTCTGAGGATAAACGGATTACCGAATTGACTGACTGGAGAGAGAGAGAGAGAGAGAGAGAGAGAGAGAGAGAGAGAGAGAGAGAGAGAGAGAGAGAGAGAAATAAGAGGGTTAAGGACTATGGTTTGTCCGTTATGTTGTAGGCGAAGGCGCTTCCGGTGGTGTGAGAGGAGTTGACCCAAGACACAGCAGGGGTCAGTAGGGGCTCATCGGGTGGTCCTGTGGCACTGTACTTCACTATAGGACGACGGTATCTCGAAATCTAGGGTTTAATTGGTTGCTTGTTAGTCTCCGAGATCATTTGAAGCTCTTCCTTTGGCTTTCCTTCTGGAAGGAAATTCAAGACGCGTTGAGTTCTTGAGTTCTCTAAGACTAAACGTGGGATTAATGGCGGCTGTTAAAAGAGAGCAGACAGGATTCAGTCAGAATCTTACGAAGACTGCCAGTTTCATCACAAAGTGTATTTACCAGGCAGTGTAAATGAACGGGGACTCTATACGTTTCAGAATATGTTGCTTCAAATACAGAGATTTAAAAAGAATTTTCGATAGCCAATAGCAAACTCAAAGTCGACAGAATGTCCGATAACCAACAGTAAACTCAAAGTTGAGAGAATCTAACTCTAAAGTCAACAGAATTTTCGATGACCAACAGCAAACTCAAAGACGACAGAATTTTCGATAACCTAAGTAAACTCAAAGTCGACAGAATTTCTGACAACCAACAGTGAACTTAAAGTCGACAGAATTTCCTGATAACCAACGGTAAACTCAAAGTCGAGAGAATCAAACTCAAAGTCAACAGAATTTTCGATAACCAACCGTAAACTCAAAGTCGAAAGAATAGAACTCAAAGTCGACAGAGTTTCCGATAACCAACAGTAAACTCAAAGTCGACAGAATTTCCGATAACCAACAGTAAACTCAAAGTCGACAGAATTTCCGATAACCAACAGTAAACTCAAAGTCGACAGAATTTCCGATAACCAACAGTAAACTCAACGTCGACACTGATAGGCAAACTAATCGCTCCCAGCCCCCTGAGCCTTATCTGGGCAATTTAAATCCCTCTTGCATTTTCCCCTCGACAAGGAAGCGAAAAGGGCGCGGAAATGGCAGCAGCAGCGTACTACTATTACTACCACTGGGTATCCCTTCCAAGTTAACGGAAATCTTACCCGGTCGTATTTTTTATCGCGTTTATTTCTTCTCTCGGTATCTAATCCGCTCGTTGAAAAACTCGGTGACATTCTTTTTCAGTTACGAAGAGTCGAATTTCAGGGTGTTGAATGGGAGTGTATGGTGGCTGGCCTCTTTGAGGAGAGAGTCCTTTCTCCCTCCCTCCAAATCCCCTCCCTCTCCCCAATCCCTGGTGTCGTCATCCACTTCCTGTCCTTTCCTTTTTTTTTTTTCTTTTTTTTTTTCTTTGTCGTCACATTGCACTTGTTGTTACCTCCGCTGATGGCAACAGGTTCCTTGTTGTTTTGAGGCTTGTTTGTTGTGGTTTTGATGGCGGCGAGATAGCAGTGGTAGTTGTGGCCCAACGCACCCCCCCGACACTTTTGTTTTGCGGCGGATACTCCTTTCTTATTTCTTTTAATATAACGGAAGATATTCTTCCTTACATAATTTTCAGTTATATTTACATAGCTTTTCATTTATTCATAGACCCTTTGTATTACTGCATGATCTTAGCAGCAACACTAAATAGTTTGAATGGACAAATGACCTTTTTCTACTTGGTTTTCGTGCTCAGTCCCTTTCTCTTTTTATATCCCTTTGATATCTTCGTAGTTGCAGGCTTGTTCATGAAGTATTCATAATCTGACCTCAACTTTCTTTCCAAATTTGAAACTTCCCTGTAGGCTCGTGTGTTGATGTAAAATGCAGTATGTCCCCCTCGAATTCGTTGATGTAACCTTCTGAGAAGTTTGAAGTTCGTTATGTTCTCTTGTGAGTCTTTAATTATCAGTTAGAAAACCTTGTTGATGACATTCGAGTTGTATACGAGATAATTGCTGCTATTTCGGAGCAAGGTCGGTCCGTTTTATCTGACAGCCAAGTGCTTTTGGGGGAAAAAAATGAGGCTTACTAATAACCAACTTCAGTTATTAATGTTTCCTGATGTTCAAATGGGATTTAGTGCGAAGTGGATTATTTTTATTTTTATTTTACTGAATGATATAGACGTTTGTTATGTTTGAGTGATGCCAATTCAACTGTCACCCAAATCATTAAGTCAAGAAACGAAGACAACCAAATATTGAAAAGAGAAATTCTGGTAAAGGACAACATCATCAACTGTGAAGTAGTTGAGGTTGGATATGAATCGAAGTTAGAAGGCAACCAAAGCTTGAATGTAAATGAACAGATTCGGCTCCGTAATTACAAGTGTGGCGGTTATCGATTTTATACCTCGGTCTTGAATGGTGTGACATTCGCTTTGTTGTTGTTGTTATTATTATTATTATTATTGTTGTTGTTGCTGAAAAAATCCACACTGTTGTAAGCGTCAATAAATAGTAAAAATAGAAACAAAACGAGAGCTTTCGAGAGCTTGATCGATTCCCCTTCTTAATCTGACTGAAATCCTATATAAGGTAAACTTCGAAGTATTAAAAGTGTTGAATGAAACTGAAATGAGATAAGAATTTGAAACGCGTCGATGACAGAAGACATCCTTTCGTCATTTGAAGATAGCCAAATCCGTATAGTTCAGTTAATACCGCCGTAGATCTTATCAGTATTGCTGGGTGATAGATGAATGAGTATACTGCAGTGGCATCTCGCCTAGGAAGCGCTGATGGGAGTGACTGCGTTTCGAGTCTCGGCACGATTTATCGCGGCGTCGCGCGGCAGCGGGACACAAAAGTAAAAACGATATTTACGGGGCCATCATGTGAGAGCGTTATAGAGAGGGTCAAACAGCACCGCCCTTTCACATCCTAGCAAATAGTGGCAGCAGCCTCCCTCCCATCCACCGCCTCTCTCTCTCTCTCTCTCTATCCGCAATTACCATTCGGAAAACAACCACGAAAAGCAGGAAATTACGACACTCCGCTACGACAGATGTTATTTACACTTTTTCTTAAGCAGAGACCGGCATCTCATTCAGAGGAGTGGAGCTTTCGGGTGTTGGGGTGGGGGGTTGGATGTGTTTTGGGGGTAAGGGAGTGGTAGTGGGTATTAAGATACCCGGGGGTATTATCCAGTACGGTCAAGAGCGGAAGGAAAAAGACTTTCGCCTCTCACGAAGACTGAAGCGAACGTCGGGACGGATAGAACTGGGGATCATCAGGCAGAGAGAGAGAGAGAGAGAGAGAGAGAGAGAGAGAGAGAGAGACTTAACCGTCATCTAGCCACGTGGTTGAAGGTGCTCGTGCCTGCCACCGGCCTCCCTTCCTTCAGAGGCCTCTTGAGGAACGTTGCTCGGGACACGCTTCTTCTAGGCTCCTACGGTCTTGTGCCGCCCGTAACGTAACGCCGAAATTCCGAATCGTATGGTTCTTGGGAGCATGCTGTCTGTGAGGCCTGCTGCTGTTGGCTGTTGTATTTTCATGGATGCAGCTCTCTCTCTCTCTCTCTCTCTCTCTCTCTCTCTCTCTCTCTCTCTCTCTCTATATATATATATATATATATATATATATATATATATATATCACATGATGTATGTGAATGGTAATTAAATGAGAGTTACAGTTCCATCTGTGTAGATGTATACATACATATACACGCACACACATTCACATCTGGCTATCTACCTATCTATCATCTGTCTGTATGTCTGTCTATCTATACATATGATAAGCAAATAATGCTTTTGTTTGTGCGGATTTTTGTATATGTGCATGCTCATGCAAATGTATCGTGTATGTGCTTGAAGGAAGAGATCAAAATGGAACCACTCCGAAAATAAACATTTAGCCATATTTTTCCGTTGAACTCCTCATTCTAACAATCGGCATCAGTGGAGAAACATCTTCGTCAAGTGCAGCGACGAGTTAACCCGAGGGAGAACCTCAGCAGAAGAAGAAGAAGAAACAACGACGTGGAATGTGTCCTCCTCCTGAACAAGTGTAACGGGTAAAACCAACAAGTGTCTGCGTGCCACCACCTTACCGGCCTTTTCCTACGCACCCATTCCCCTCCCTCGCTTAGTGTGTGTGTGTGTCTGTGTGTGTTTTTATTGTCTACACTTTCTAACGGATACTTTTAAAGTCGAGTCGTTGTTTAAACATTTGTTTTTATTGTTATTATTCTTTTTTTTTTATATGGAATATTTCTTGTACTGTAGAATAAAGTTTATTATTTTTTTTGAGGCATAAAGAAAGATTCCTTTTGATTGGTATGATTTATACTTATAAAGTGTGATGTTCTGTGCTCTACATAATGAGATTTAAAGAGCCACATCTTAACTATATTGTATGAGTAAAGTCATTTTTCAACTATGGAATGAATCACACTCACACGCAGTGAGACCATGGATGTATTACTGTTGCCATAATGATCTTACAAAATTAGCAGACGAAAATAACAAAATACAAATTTATCGTCAGGAGGCGACCTGCGTCCTGTCTGATCGCCAGACTTGGAAATGGCAGCTGCCCTTCTGTCCAAAACGCCAATAAGCAATGGAGAGCTTGGTGAATACGTTCTTGGAAAGATGACAAAACGATGTATTGATCATAATTGGGGATTTTTGTCAGGGCGGGGGAGTCGTTCACTTTCCGTGGTTTCCATTGCTTTGATGTTTCTCATTGCTTCTTTGTATGTTGGTGTTATCACTGTTGCTAGGATTGCTATCTGCAGCACAGATGTAACGCCCGCTTTCTTCGTTAAGTCACTTTGGAGGTCAGCTGCTGCTGAAGGGTGTTGTTATCTGCTGTTGTTTATGACCTTGTAATATTTACAAATGTTTACCAGTCGTTTACTCTGTTGTTTTTATTGCAGTGCTCTCTTACTTTTCTTTTGGTGTTCGTTGAGTTCAACATTATTATTATTATTATTATTATTATTATTATTATTATTATTATTATTATTATTATTATTATTTATTATTATTATTATTATTAGCGATAATTAGAAAAATAGAGAAGAACCTGTATAAAATTAATGCAGCTGAGGCAGCAATTACTTTTAATAAAACATATTATTATATTATTATTATTATTATTATTTGGTCTATCACCAGTCCTCCTATTAACAACTTAGTTATTATTATTATTATTATTATTATTATTATTATTATTATTATTATTATTTGGTCTATCACAGTCCTCCAATTCGACTGTTATTTTATTATTATTATTATTATTATTATTATTATTATTATTATTATTATTATCTCCAGCAACATTTTTCATTCGAATGACATTTTTACTATGGGTGCAGCTCTCAAAAACGTTATTTCTGGTACTACATTAATCTTCCGTTAATAGCGATATAGAGGTATGGCAATATGCATAATTATAGAATTTATTTGGCTCATCCATCTGCTTCCTTGATATCTAAATTTTTCACTAGGTCTTAGAGTCTTACATAACTACGGATCATCTGGGAAAAGGTAGAATCAGAACTAAAAAAAAAATAAAACGGAAGAGACTAGTTCATACGGTATTAAAAGCTAATTTGATACATTTTAGTTTCAAAGGCGAAAATCTTCCTTACTGCATTATTAACATCTATAGGATCTGTAACGACATGTGAGGATCTGGAATATCCTTTCACTGATTCCCATATGACTAGAAATTCTAATTCTAACCTCCCCTGTTTTTCTCTAATTTCATTATGATTCACTTGAATGATTCTCACGAAATTTTCCAATATTTTTTTCACACAAGCTGTGTACTTGAGAAAGTCAAATGTTCAGTGCAGCTGTGATTCCATGCCATTCATACTAATGGAGTTACTTGGGCCCTCTCTCTTTCTACTATTGATTTTGTAATTCAAACATGTTCGTGATATTCAGGGCCATGATTCATCTGATCTTGGTATTATTTCATTCTGGTCTAACCCTTCAGCATATCCTTATAAATATCCTCTTATTTTAAATTGTGTCGTGAATCTCTATTTTTTAAGTATATGTCAGCTTTTGTTCTGGTACCTGTAACCGTAACGTTGGTGCACTCTTAATCTTTGTTACAGAAGTATGTTTCCCTTCCTATGTAAGACTTTCCATCCTTCTGACCTTTCGTTTCATTACTTCTGCCCGTTGTCCGTCTTGTCGATGAAGTGGGCACATCTTGCCATTCGTAGTCGCTCGTTTGTCTGTTATTTATGCCTCCTAAGTCTGTTAAAAACTGCTTCACTTCTCTGCTGCGAAAGAACGTTATTCTGCGTCAATGAGTAAAGCCAACATTCCGATCTTCTTCTGAAAAAAGTTTCTTGTCTGTCGTTTGTAGTGACCATGATCTGTAAATCCTAATTTCTTCCTTTCTTTCATCTTTATGAATCCATAGCTTTGTCCTATTGCCATACAGAGTTCTTGCGGTACTGAAGACCCGCTAGGAATCTTTCTTGGAGTGCTTCCCAGTAAGATTTAATAAGGGCTTGCAGGTGGAGATTAGTTGGGAGAGAGATTACCAGCAATGACTCTTGCGCAAGAGTGGTAAAGTGTTTGAGAGCTAAGATTCCTTGTGTTGACCTTTGCACTTAGCTTTGCTTATAAAGCCTATTGCATATGAAGTGGGTTCTCTGTTTTTCTTACTTTTTGTTATCTTGATTTTTTCATGATTATTAATTCCAGTAATTACCGTATCATTCTTCACGGAGACTTGCACTGTGTTAGTATTTCAAACCAATGCCAAATTTTATAATTGTTGAAATATTTGCATTTTTAGTTGGCTTCCATGTTACCAGAAACCTCAAATAAACACTTATCTACTAGATCCAGTGGAGACCTCTCTGGCCTTACTAGTGTCTAAGTTTTCATTTGTGAATTACTTGTTATTTCACAAGTTATTTCACAACTTGTGTCAAGACTGATAGCCAACCTTCCGGAGTGTGGCTTTGCTTCTCACATATGAAGATAGATTCTGTCATAGTGGTAAGATTGGTTTTTATCTCTCTCTCTCTCTCTCTCTCTCTCTCTCTCTCTCTCTCTCTCTCTCTCTCTCTTAAAATTCCAGACTTGATTTACAATCATTGCATAATGTTCTATTAGCTCTACTTTTCTTCAATTTGCAAATTATTTCCCTTGGAACTGGGTAGCTGGGAAACTGTTCTAATATTATTGAACAAAAAATGTTGTTGTTGTTGAACATTTTCTCTTGGAATTGGTCAATTAGCACTTCCTGCCTCGCCGGCGATCAACCTGTCCTCCATAAGCACTGGTAACACAAATCTCTAAAAAAATCTCTGCCGGAGCATCGGTTTGCTGAATTCCCACGCTCCACCCTCATGCTTCAAAGCCACCCACCCATCCATTCATACTTCCACCCATTCACCATCAACGCCCATTATACTCAATCATGCGTCCACTCCACCCACCCGCACCTATGTACACGCACACACACAGGTATTTAACCACAAGTCATGTATTTTCCCACAATGCAATTTTACAATTATTTACATTCACAAATATTCCTCAATGGATTCATTCATTCCGCCCGTGTTCTGGCTCTGATTTGAAGGACTGATTTTGTTTTCTAGGTCCCCATACTTGCTCGTACAAAGAAGTCATGGTTCATTCATGATCTTGATTTACGCTCACTCTTTTTTTGCGAGGTTGTTGTGAAAAAAAGGATGATATAAATATATATATATAATATATATATATATTATATATATATAATTATAATATTATTATTATATCTATATATTATATAATATATACTATTATATATATAAATATTAAAAGTTAATTATATCGTTATACATATGTATAAAATATACTTTACGTGGCTAGAAACCAATTGGTCGCCTAGCAACGGGACCTACAGCTTATTGTGGGATCCGAACCACATTATATCGAGAAATGAATTTTCTATCGCCAGAAATAAATTGATTCCTCTGATTCCGCGTTGGCCGAGCCGGGAATCGAACTTCGGACCACCGGATTGGTAGCCGAGCGCGAAAACCACTCGTTCAACGACAAACTATATACTATTATATATATATATATATAATATTTATATATATATATATATTATATATATATGTATATAATTATTATATATATTATATATATATTATATATATCATATATATATATATATATATATATATATATATATATATATATATATATAATCAGTTACATAGCTGTGAGTGTCAGATCACGTTTACCAGAAATATATAAATACAACTGATATAATGTTTAATCATTGGAACCAAACTTTTCGATTGATCGATATTTTTCATGACTTTCCCGGCAGGAAAATCGTTAATCGGAAAACAAGAAGAAATGAAGAAACTTTCCTTTCAATTCAGAATCAAACGGGTTACGATGATTATTATTGTAAATTAGTTTAACGAGGCTACTGGGTCTCATTACTAGACTAGCAGTGTCACCGGAAATTGGAACAAGATAAAGTTAATGAATCTGGGCGGCTAAATAAGTTGAGATTAAACGAACCATTTAGTACTACCTACACTTTCTCGTGTAAGGCGCTTCGTAATCCCTGTGATACATGGATTGAACTCTATAGCCACTACAGAGCGTGAAAAGATTCCAGGTTAGGTAAGGCGCTATCACAAGGTCACATCTTTTGGTCCCTTTTTTGCTTTCTGTTTTACCAAAGTCATTCCATCGACAGCCAAAATTGTCCGCAAAAGTCAAAATGGAAATGTTTGTCATCGCGTAGCCCAAGATAGTAGTCATCTATTCGTACACTGACAAAGAAAGGTGTCGGAGCTGTATTTTTCACAAACTGACACCAATAGAAATTTAATAAACAAAATGAAAATATCATCCACCATTGAAAGGCGTTGTAGTTTGTGATGATATAATCTAGGAACGAAATTATCTTTTTGTTGACTTGAATAGGCTCCAGAAACGCCGCGTAGAAGTCTCTTATGCATCAGCTTTCCGATGTCACATAAATATGTAGTTTTCATAAGAAATTTAAATATTTCAATTAACATTTCTATTTTCTTTAAGAGAAAACTTTTGAATATTTCAATTAACATTTCTATTTTCTTGAAGAGAAAACTTTTGAATATTTCAATCAACATTTCTATTTTCTTTAAGAGAAAACTTTTGAATATTTCAATTAACATTTCTATTTTCTTTAAGAGAAAACTTTTGAATATTTCAATCAACATTTCTATTTTCTTTAAGAGAAAACTTTTGAATATTTCAATTAACATTTCTATTTTCTTTAAGAGAAAACTTTTGAATATTTGAATTAACATTTCTATTTTCTTTAAGAGAAAACTTTTGAATGTTTCAATCAACATTTCTATTTTCTTTAAGAGAAAACTTTTGAATGTTTCAATTAACATTTCTATTTTTTTATGTTTCAATTAACATTTCTATTTTCTTGAAGAGAAAACTTTTGAATATTTCAATTAACATTTCTATTTTCTTGAAGAGAAAACTTTTGAATATTTCAATTAACATTTCTATTTTCTTTAAGAGAAAACTTTTGAGATGTCTCTTTGTCTGTCCGGCCACACTTTATCTATCTGCCCTCAGATCTTAAGAACTGCTGTGGCTAGAGGGCTGAAAATTGTTATGTTGATCATCCGCCCTCCAATCATCAAGCATACCAAATTGCAGCCTTCTAGCCTTAGTAGTTTTTATTTCATTCAAAGTTAAATTTAGCCATGATCGTCCGTCTGCCAACACAACATGCCACCACCAGAACGTGGCTGAGAGTTTTATACAGCATTATATGCTGCACAGAAAACTCTATTGCGTCGACGTAACTTCGGCGCATTGTTTACTCGTCAATTCTGCCCCTGCTGAACTGTCACTTCCTGTTTGATTGAAAACGTTTCTCTTTATAGCTCTCATTTCATTTCCATTTTACATATATGACATAGAGGCTACAGTGCTCGCCCGTCTGATGCATTGCAATGCCGTCTCCATTTTTTCTTGCCTTTTTTTTTTCTTGCCTTTTTTATATCTCTTTTTATGGCTATATGTTTTCGCATTTAGAGCAGGGATGTGCAACAGTGGAGCCAATATGCGCAGTCATCCCGGCAAAGATGATTTTAGAGCTTGATCTGATAAGTTTGTGCTTTTCTTGTCATTGATTGTAATTTTTTTGATAAAGTGCAGAAGAGATTATGGGAATTCTGGAAAGACGGAATGAATATGAGAGAAATGGAAGGTTGACGTGAAACTTGGTAAGACAACGGGGGAAGCTTCGGAATCCAAGATGATGAATGCATGGTATTTTTCTCGTCCTCTTTTCAGTTATAGAATTATAACGCGCATATACTTTAGGCAGCATATAAAGGCTGCAAGTTTTCACCATGTATAAAATAGGAAATCATTCATTCCCTGCCAAGTATATTTGTGATATCAATATTCTTAGCTATGAGTATTTTGAAAGAAGTTTTTATTGTTTGTTGTTTTTGTTTTTGTTTACACCATGTCAAGATTTGTTTTGATTGTTGATGCTCTAGTTGGCCAAGTCGATAGAGTCACTGAAGTCCTGATTTCTCCTCAGTCCGCTGGGCGCTCGTTCGAACCCACGAGAGGACGAAATTATTATCAACTAAAAAATTCCCCTTCGGTTAACATATATGAAAATAAATTTATTCAGAGGTAGAGCGCATTGGGTGTTAAAGGACATTTGTAGACTAATACTTATGTATGAATCACAGGTGAAATGTGTTTGTTTGTGTAGAATAGAGTTAACGTTAAGAATGAAAGAATATGCCTACCCTCATTGTTCATTCTCTCTCTCTCTCTCTCTCTCTCAGCGCCTCTGTCTCTAATCGAAGTAATTGGCTAGATCAGCCATCGATCACGTTTGCCTTTCGACCAGCTATTGAAAGAGGTTGCCTTTTGGCAGTTGCATTTTCCGGTCGGCCCATCCACTGCACGAACTCTCACCACGTGACTCTACTCCCTCTGCCTTCCCCCTCCCCCTTCCTTTCCCCTCCTCCTTCCCCCTCCTTCCCCTCATTCTTCCGCCCCCTTTCCCCCTCAACTCCCTCTTTCCCCCTCAACTCCATTTCAGGACGAAAAAATTACTATTTACAATAGTATCGGCATCATTTGTCGTTTGGTTAAAATCGAAAAGAAGGATCTCTCTCTCTCTCTCTCTCTCTCTCTCTCTCTCTCTCTCTCTCTCTCTCTCTCATCGACATTCCGTTCATAGCCACGGTTCACTTGTCGCTCAGAATGCCGTGAAAGAATGCCAAAATAGGAAGTGATTTGAAAGAGAGGTGCGGGAGTGTGGGAGGAGTTCATTTATGATATACACAACATCCAACCTCCGCTCCCCATCCCTCCCCCCCCCTCCCTCCCTCCCTTCCTCCTTCCTCCCCTCCCTCCTCCTCCTTCCCTAATACCCTCATGGTAGGGTAGTGCGGAGTCCATCCTGTGTTTTTTTTCCCCCCCTAAACTTGTTCTGGGTAAACAGCTAGTTCCGCTGCTAACGCTAAAGGATACAGGAAGATATACTGGGAAGAGTTGGCTAGATATTCTCAATGTTAAAGAGATGTCCAAGGAACTCATTAAAAAAACCAGGAATAGTATATATATATATATATATATATATATAATATATATATATATATATATATATATATATATATATATATATATATAGTATATATCGAGCTACAAATATCCTTTTAATATCTAATTCGCTCTACCTCAGAATTAATATTTTCATTTTCATATATGTTTAAACCAAAGGGGAATTTTTTTTTGTCGATAATAGGTTTGCCGGCTGACGGGCACGAACCATCGACACCTTCAAATCCAGGACGACAGTGAAGCCTTAGCCCACCCCGCCACCGCAAGAGGATATAAGTTTATGCCGCCTCCCACCTCAAATACCTGTTGCACTCAGGTATTCGTAGTTTTGGAGACTGCATCAAACTCCCTTGTCCTCGGTAGTGTTGTAGTGCTTTAGTCCGCACGTAGCTATTATATAAGTCATATCAGATTACCGTGATTCATATACATATGTCAAGCTACAAATATCCTTAATAATCTAATTTCGCTCTACCTCGATTTAATTATATTTTCATATATTTGTTTTAGCCAAAGGGGGGATTTTTTCTTAAGTGATAATAGATTTGCCAGCTGACGGGCACGAACCATCAACACCTTCAAATCCAGGACGACAGTGAAGCCTTAGCCCACCTAACAAATCACCATGCACCCAAACGGATGACCACAGGAAGAACATCCTTAGTCCAGAAAGACAAGAGTAAGGGAAATATAGCCAGTAACTACAGGCCTATCACCTGCCTACCAATAATGTGGAAGTTACTAACAGGTATCATCAGCGAAAGGCTATACAACTACCTAGAGGATACAAACACCATCCCCACCAACAGAAAGGCTGCAGAAGGAAGTGTAGGGGCACAAAAGACCAGCTCCTGATAGACAAAATGGTAATGAAGAACAGTAAGAAAAGGAAAACTAACCTAAGCATGGCATAAGACTAGCAGAGGTGAATACCAGGAGAGGGATCTTCCAGGGCGACTCACTGTCCCCACTAGTCTTCGTAGTTGCCATGATTCCCTTGACAAAAGTACTGCAGAAGATGGATGCTGGGTACCAACCCAAGAAAAGAGGCAACGGAATTAACCATCTGATGTTCATGGACGACATCAAGCTGTATGGTAAGAGCATCAAGGAAATAGATACCCTAATCCAGACTGTAAGGATTGTATCTGATGACATCAGGATGGAGTTTGGAATAGAAAAATGTGCCTTAGTCAACATACAAAAGGGCAAAGTAACAAGAACTGAAGGGATAAAGCTACCAGAGGGGAGCAACATCAAACACATAGATGAGACGGGATACAAATACCTGGGAATAATGGAACGAGGGGATATAAAACACCAAGAGATGAAGGTCACGATCAGGAAAGAATATATGCAGAGACTCAAGGCGATACTCAAGTCAGAATTCAACGCCGGAAATATGATCAAAGCCATAAACACATGGGCAGTACCAGTAATCAGATACAGCACAGGAATAGTGGAATGGACGAATGGAGAACTCCGCAACATAGACCAGAAAACTAGGAAACATGTGACAATACACAAAGCACTACACCCAAGAGCAAATACAGACAGACTATACTTAACACGAAAGGAAGGAGGGAGAGGACTACTAAGCATAGTGGACTGTGTCAACATCGAGAACAGAGCACTGGGGCAATATCTGAAAACCAGTGAAGACGAGTGGCTCAAGAGTGCATGGGAAGAAGGACTGATAAAAGTAGACGAAGACCCAGAAATATACAGAGACAGGAGAATGACAAATAGGACAGAGGAAGGGCACAACAAACCAATGCACGGACAATACATGAGACAGACTAAAGAACTAGCCAGCGGTGACACATGGCAATGGTTACAGAGGGGAGAGCTCAAGAAGGAAACTAGAGGAATGATAACAGCGGCACAAGATCAGGCCCTAAGAACCAGATATGTTCAAAGAACGATAGATGGAAATAACATCTCTCCCATATGTAGGAAGTGCAATACGAAAAATGAGACCATAAACCACATAGCAAGCGAATGTCCAGCACTTGCACAGAACCAGTACAAAAAGAGGCATGATTCAGTAGCAAAAGCCCTCCACTGGAGCCTGTGCAAGAAACACCAGATACCTCGCAGTAACAAGTGGTTCGAGCACCAACCTGAGGGAGTGATAGAAAACGATCAGGCAAAGATCCTCTGGGACTATGGTATAAGAACAGTTAGGGTGATACGTGCAAATAGACCAGACGTGACGTTGATTGACAAAATCAAGAAGAAAGTATCACTAATTGATGTCGCAATACCATGGGACACCAGAGTTGAAGAGAAAGAAATAAGAAGTATATATATGAAATAAGAAGTATATATATGCCAGTGGAAATTGTACCCATAATCATAGGAACACTAGGCACGATCCCAAGATCCCTGAAAAGGAATCTGGAAAAAACTAGAGGCTGAAATAGCTCCAGGACTCATGCAGAAGAGTGTGATCCTAGAAACGGCACACATAGTAAGAAGTGATGGACTCCTAAGGAGGCAGGATGCAACCCGGAACCCCACTCTATAAATACCACCAGTTGACTGGAGAACCTTGATCAACCCCCACATCCCCCCACTCCCCCCCCCAATCCCCCCCCCAAAAAAAAAAAATAATAGTGTTTTGTTAATGACAATGAGAAAAGTAAAATGTTGCTTGTGTATGTATGTATGAATGGATGAATGCGCCTATATTATATTATCTAATATAATATAGTAATATATATATATATATACACACACACATGTATATGTATACAAGTATATATATATATAATATATATATATATATATATATATATATATATATATATATATATATATATTGGCCTTTGCCGATCAAAGTTGATCTCACCCATGGGGCATCCTTGCCAACGGAGCTTCATAGGACAGGGGTTTTAGTTTTACCATGGATGGGCCCTTCCCCTTCCTCAGCTCCGTCAGCTAGCCAAGTAGATAGAATCCTCAGCCATATGACCCTAGATCATGTGACGCCTGCCAGCCTGTGAAGAACTTCCAGATCAATTCGCTGCCATCGATGGAAAACAGGAGATTTCTCGACAGTCCAAAATCCAGGCAATTCTCTGCTCACTGTTGATGAAATTCACTCCTTGGCTACAGACTAGAAGCTTCCAATCTACAGTGTCCTTCGAGCTCTAAGTCCCTCTGCCACACTGGTATCAAATATTTTGCATATGTAAAAGGCATTGAACTTACGGGTTTTTACGCCGCGCCAGAGGTTGCCACTGTGGTATATGCAAGTATTTGATCCATTATGCATTGCATAACCCATATTTTGCATATATAAAAGGCATTGAACTTACGGGTTTTTACGCCGCGCCAGAGGTTGCCACTGTAGTATATGCAAGTATTTGATCCATTATGCATTGCATAACCCATATTTTGCATATATAAAAGGCATTGAACTTACGGGTTTTTACGCCGCGCCAGAGGTTGCCACTGTAGTATATGCAAGAATTCGATCCATTATGCATTGCATAACCCATATTTTGCATATATAAAAGGCATTGAACTTACGGGTTTTTACGCCGCGCCAGAGGTTGCCACTGTAGTATATGCAAGTATTTGATCCATTATGCATTGCATAACCCATATTTTGCATATATAAAAGGCATTGAACTTACGGGTTTTTACGCCGCGCCAGAGGTTGCCACAGTAGTATATGCAAAAAATGGGATTCAATTTGGAATGCACAAACCAATTCACATATGAAGTAGTCGGCATGAAACTTACGGGCATTGATACCCATTTCAGAGGGTATCGTGTGGCAGGAGGAGGGGCGCTCGACGGGCCCAGCAGCCGCTGTAGTCTCTCCATCGCACAGAGATACTTCCACAACTTTATCCAGGAGTGAATTCCATCACAAACCTGAGCAGCCTCTTCGTCCCAGCTTCGAAGAGGTCGTCCTTTCTTCTTCCTTCTGCTGGCAAACTACATCTTCCTAAAAGTGCCTGGTTCTCAAGTGACGTAGTTGCCCTTGTAGAGATTTCTTACCATTGCAGCATCTTGCTCCAGTCTTCGGAGGTTAGCTGCAGATTCTGCCCTCAGCTTCTGATGTATTTGTTCTCTACTTATAGGCTTCGTCACTGAAGGAAGTTTAGCCGAGGCTTTTGAGTGTGTCCTGTTGGCAGCTGAACGTCGTTGCGACGCTCTGATCTGGAGAATCCCTTCCTCGATGTCGTCCATTTGTCGGTAGAGGGCTTTGCAGTTGACCTGGGGCTTCCTCAGACATCGAGGTTTAGCCTGAGAACTTTCCTTTCCAACTTTCCTCTCTGATCCAGACTGTCTTTTCGGCGCCATTTGGGTCATATTCTTCTCTTTATAGAAAGTGTCCTCTGCCTTGCTAATCATGTCAAGCCTTTTCATGTCCAGGAGTCCGATTTTCGTATCCTGGGCCAAGGCCTCTTCTTGGAGTTTTTCAAGTTCCAAGATGGCCTCCATCTTTTCAAACTACATTGTCTCAAGCTCCTCCTTCATCTCAGCAAGCTCGAATTCAAGTTGGACTACCTTCCTCGTCATTTCATTGATCTTTCCATTGGCCATTTGTGCTACAATACTTTCGGTTCCTTTTGTCAAACCGAGGACCTCATTTTGCTTCAGAGAGAGCTCATTCTCCAGGCGGAGGATCTCTCTATCCCTCCGGAGGTTGTGGGCTTTACCGTCCTCCAACTCCCTCCTTTTGTCAGCTAATTCTTCCCTGCATAGATCGAGCTGCTTCCAATTTTCTTGGGCCATCTTTTTCTCAACGGTAAGGACTTGCAATTGATTTTCCAAACCATTCCTCTGGAAGATCAGGTCCTCGCTTTCCTTCTGTAGACTTTCGATGCTATTCTGCTTCCTTCTATTATCTTCTCGCAATTTCTTCAAGTCTTCATTTTTCTTGAGTAGTTCATTTTTCATTTCGGTTAGACTGTTTTCCTGCTGCTGCAGATCTCGACGCAACGTTTCCTTTTCCATGTCGAGAACTGCGACCGTGTTTTCCAAAATGATGAGGGAGGAGTCTTTGTCCTCGTTCTCTCTTCTTAGCGTCTCTGTCTCCTGCGCCTTCAGCGCTATCGCTCTTCTGAGCTCTTCCATTTCGGCTGGCATTGAGAGGAGTTGCCTATCCTTCTCATGATTGAGACGTTCCAGTTCTGTTATACTGCGTGCCAGCTTCGTTCCTTCTTCAGTCAGGCCCTCTACCTTTTTTCTCAGTTCGTCTGCTAATCGAACCCTCTCTTCGAGCTCTTCCTGAAGCGTCGAGATGATTGCATTTATCTGGATTGCTCCCTGGGTCGTTTGGCTGGGTAAATGCGATGTCTCTTCACAAGCTGAAACAGAGACGTCTTCACTAGCCGATTTTTCGTCTTCTTCACAGTCTTGCTGATCGTCGTTCATATCGTCGTGCACATCTTCATTCATACTGTCGTCCATATCATCATTTAAATGCTTGTCCTCTTCAGTTATGGCCAGCGACGGACAGTTGTCCAGAGCCATAAAATCATTGAAGAAACGGACAATATCCATGCAGAATCCAAGAAGCATGAATACTTCAATGGATAGCACAACAAGATTGATATAGACAGCTTTCTCGCGGGGGAATCCGGCCGCGAAAGCAAAGCACTGGTTAAGCACTAACGAAAGCAAAGTTAGAAACATCTTTGGCTTGATGCAGACCATCTCTGTTTGCTTTAACCCTCGATTTCAAAACCGACACATGAGTGACGCGTCAGGATTCCGGAGCCATTGTGGTCTCCGCCGAAGCTGCTTCTGTCTCCTGTTTTCGGGGATTCTTGAGGATTCCTTGGAGTCGGGGATTCTTGAGGATTCCTGGTTATGTCCAGTGAGTGGGAATATTCAGAACAATTAGAATTCCAGAATCCCCACCAGTGTTGCCAAAGCGCGGAGAAACGACCAAAAGTGCGGAGAAGATTCGAGGGGGAGTCATTGAATGCAGAGCCGAGGTCTGCACTCCTCATGTATGCGGCGCTGTAGGTCCGCATATAGATTTATGCTTTTAAGACTTTTTTCATTAATAAAATGATTTAAATTATATAATATTTTTGAAAATACTAATATTTTTGAAAAATGAACCATTTTCACTAGTCTCGAGTGTTCACGCTCCAATATCAGTTAAGAACCGATTTTGACAACAGCAGATGACGTAACCCAAACGTGATGTCTTATTCTTTAGGTCCAGCAATCTTCAATTTGCCTTTGTAATTATATATATATAGGTTAGTAAAATTTGGTTAATTTGTGCATTAATCTTAGGGTGAAGGCTGACTTACATTATTGTAAACTTAGTCATGTTTAATGAGTTTCTTTTTTTTTCTTTTTTTGAGAAAACAAATGCATATATGTCTTAGGTAATTGCATTAGTTGAAGTGATTCAACTGATTATAAACGAATAAGCTTCGATTCAGTATGCTAGGAAGTGGTGTATTATAATCGTGGATTTTCTTCATATTAATGTAGCTTATTGATAAAAAAGACCAATTATAATGTGCTCTTTTCCAATTTTTTGAAACTCATAGCCTTGAATAGGGCATTCGTTTGGCTTAGGATTGCCATATGTATACCATAAATCATGCATAATATGCTGTCCATTCTCTTGGGGAAATATCTCATTTCAAAATATCCGTATCATAAAAGGTGGCATATAGACCTACATGTTTCATATCGTTTTTGTCAGTTTACAATGCTTATGACATTGATTTTAACCCTAGACCTATGTTACATATTAGATTGTTTATTATCATTATTATTTCACCAAACGTTTTGATTTAACATACACCATATTACCTAATGTGACAAATGTGGCTTAATAAAGAAAAGAAAGAATAAACTACTTATGAATATCGAAGGATTTACGTAGCTTGTCATCTTACTTATGGGGAACGCAAAGGACTGAGTGAAAAGCAACCGTTTTTAGTAAAGAAATACATTTCAGTGCAGTTTTTTGTAACTTCCCACTTTTTGCTAAAAACTTTATGAATAAATTTACTTGCCCGTGTTCACTAATTTACGCATCAAATCAAATCGTATATAACAATCATAACTATAAAACTAATTATATATATATATATATATATATATATATATCGAATGTAATAAATCAGCTTCAAGACTGAACACTGTCCGCGTATCTCGTTCGATTCTAAATTTTACTATCATTAAAGTTACGTAATGTTTCAAAAGATATGAAGCAACTGAATTTCCGAAAGGGGAAAATCCAACGCCAAAAAGGTTTAATTAGTAAACCAAACTTATATACTGGTAAAGATACGGTTAATATAGTATAACCAGGGTGACTACTTCGTCTAGTTAGTGTAGCAAAATAAAAATGCTTGGCAATTAACACCAAGCTTGATTAACACTACACCTCCCAGTGCGGAGCTAGTTTCTCGGTGATGTGCGGACTTCGCGGCAACCCGATCCTCACTCACTGGACATAACCAGTCAATTGACGGCCTAACCCACTCTACCAAGGCGCCACATTTACCATTTATTATTATTATTATTCAGAAAATAAGCCTTATGTCTGGCAGAAAGTAGAAAGCTATTTGTTGTCATAACCTGGTTGTTAGTTTGGTCGGAGAATAAACCTTCAGTAAATGGACGTAGGCCTAATGCCAAGGCCATCGCCGCCTCCTTCGAAGTACAGATAACAACATCACCACTGTCGCACTGATTTCCACGTGACGTCACGAATAATCATTTTCTATATGGAAAGGACTTCAAAAGTGATTGATCTCTTGCTCAGGTCAACTTGATTGAAATTGGTGAATGCAGTACATTGAGAAATCCTTTGGAATAGGCTGGGAATGAGGTTTGACTGGAACAACTCGTTGGTATAGTAGGCTATGAGTTTTATGGATCATGGTAATGTGATATGACTTATATATAATATATATATATATATATATATATATATATATATATATATATATATATATATATAATTGTAATAGTCACAATGCCCTCTTAACTTCTCCAATTCCACACACTTTTTGGATGCGTTTGTCACTACATGCCTTAGATCCACATGCAGGAAATACGAAATAATTCTGATGTCCGGTAGCGGGAATCGATCCCGCTTATCGAGAAAAAGACACTGCGACGTCATTGTGATTTCTCGGCATGCAGGTTCGATTCCCGCTATCGGATATCAGAACTACTTTATATTTCTTGCCATTTGGATCTAATTCTTGGCAGTGAAATCGTACCCAAAAAGTGTTAAGAATTGGAGCAGTTAAGAGGGCTTTGTGGCTGTTACGATTATACATATAATTTTATATATATATATATATATATATATATATATATTATATATATATTTATATTCATATTTATATTTTTTTTACAGGGTACCTTGGCATGTCTAGACAATGCCTGTAAATCTTCCTATATCCTTTAGCGTTAGCGGAACTAGTTGTTTACCCAGACAAATTAGCATGAAACGGACAGCACTACCCTACACGAGGGTATAGATTTAGATACATACACACACACATACACACACACACACATATATATGTATATATATAAATTAATCAAATATGACAATCTAGAGATATGCTTCTTGCTTCACCACCTTCTCCAAAGGGGAGGGCTATTCACCCCCCAAACCTACTGAAGGACTGGCGAACAGAAAAATTTGAAACAACTTCCCCTTGATCCACAATGTTTTATACATATCCATCCCATTATTATTATTATTATTATTATTATTATTATATTATTATTTATTTTTTTTTTTTTTTTTTTTTTGGCTCTATCACAGTCCTCCAATTCGACTGGGTGGTATTTATAGTGTGGGGTTCCGGGTTGCATCCTGCCTCCTTACGAGTCCATCATTTTTCTTACTATGTGCGCCGTTTCTAGGATTACACTCTTTATTATTATTTTATTGCTATTATTATTATTATTAATCAAAATAAGCAAACACTCACGTGAAATAAGCCCAAAAAACCCATTTATTCCCGAAAGGAAAGAGATACAAAGAGGAATACTTGGCGGGCGGAAGTTACCGAAATGAAAATGTTCTGACCAGAGTTGTTTTAAAGCGGCCATGATGCTATAAACTCCCAAAAGAAGAGGAGGAAAAAACAGGACGAGAGTTGACACAGCGGCCCGCACCAGATGCTTTATTGTTTTATTACACGGATTCTCGACATTCCCTTAAAAAAAAAGGAACACCCTTGTGTTTTTGCGCGCACACCAAAAAAAAACAATTGAAGAACATCCATAACCACTTATCTGCCTGCTGCATTTTGCTTATAAGATTTTCAGAAAGTTTTGCAATACAGATTTGAGTGATGTTAGATTTTCGTGTTTGAGTTCATTATAAACATGGAAGACCCGCCCTGATGTCTGAATCTTCCCTGGGTATAGCCTCAGAAACTGTGGTCTGGAAGACACGTGCCGGACTGAGGTTTTGTTTTTGTTAGGCAGTAAACTCGCTGGAAAATATCCTTATACTCTCTGGGTGGGTAAGGCTGGGTAAGGTATATAGGGTGGGGTGGGAGGGAGGAATAAAGGGAGGCGTAGTGAGAGAACATGAGGAGTCAAAAGGAGGAAAGGATCTTGTGGAATTGTGTGGTAGAAAAAAGAAGAAGAAAAAAAAGAGTGGCCTTACCATACTCGGTGATTTACACTTAAACGCACATACACTCGCACGCATCACATGTTTCTCTCTCTCTCTCTCTCTCTCTCTCTCTCTCTCTCTCTCTCTTATATATATGTGTGTGTGTATATATATATATATATTATATATATATATATATATATATAGTGCTATTTTTGTGTGTGTGGGTGTTTGTAAAAAAAAATGGCTTATTCATACTCAGTGTTTTACACTTAAAAACATTCGCTCTCTCTCCTCTCTCTCTCTCTCTCTCTCTCTCTCTCTCTCTCTCTGCATATATATATGTATGTATATCTATATGTATATATATGTGTGTGGTTACCTAAAATAATGTAATAATAATAATTACAAATTAATTTTGCTACAAGGGAAACGAAAGGTATTTTACAAAATATCTTGAGTATTTCATGATGGGTATAAATATATTTATAGAAAACTTGTTCCGTGCCTAGTTATGAAATCGTAAATTATGTGAGCCTTTTATGATGTAGCTTAACACAGACGAGCACCTGGAGATTTAAAAAAGGGGGAGAAATTTCGATGCCAGTTTGGTAAGCGGAGGTGAATTTTTAATATTTCTTATATTCATTTGCATAACATTAGAAGGAAAAGTTCACCCATAGTTTGTTGCCGATGCCAATCCGGGTCTTCCAACCGGTCAGTATTAACCAGATCTTAAAAATTATAATAAGTATCTTTCTATTAGCCTTTGTCCCTCAACGTATTGCTAAGGTAAATCTCGGATCAGTACCAGAAAATGTCCCTCAAGGCTCCATTCCCTTTTATCTGACGATCCCACTCTCACGAAGCATTCAGAGCATCATATCTCAAGCGTTGATTTGGGACAGCAGGTCCTCCAGATGAGACACTTGTTTAGTTGCTCCTCGTGAGGTTTATGGAGATAGGGGAAGACCGTTGGACTGAGGACCACAACCACACCACAACATCCTGGCCTATAATGAGGACCACTGCCAGATCCTCAGCACTGGGGATTCACACTTGTCACGGCACTGCTAAAAGGCCCCCTCCCCCCCCTTTTTTTTTTTACGTTCTTTGTTGATACTTTATTTGAACAAACACGGATTCGGCTTTGCATCATTTGCCATGAAATGTATTATGCGTTGCGTCGACTGCTATGAAAGTGTGTGCTCACGCCATTTGTTATTAAGTTGAAATATTTTACTCTTATTATTTTAGCCCCTGTACTGGAAAGGATTATCGAGCACCATGTGAATTCCTCAAGCTTATTTCTTTGTAGATTGAAGGGTGTAGATTAATGGAGTCAATGTTGGCAGAGGCAGCTGATTACTGTCTTTTCGTTAGATTAAATTTTACCTGGACGGAGTCTGCAAGACGCACAATGGAAGATTCCTGTGAGGTTTTCACGCAGTGCCTTGTGACCCCAGATGCATACCATCCTTAATTCCTTTGACTTTTCATTTGTTCCCCGTAGCCGCTTTCTTCATTTTAAGAGTCTATAAACATTAAGTTTATCTTCGTTTAACCAGACCACTGAGCTCATTAACAACTCTCCCAGGGCTGGCCCGAAAGATTTGATATTTTTCACGCGGCTAGGAACCAACTGGTTACTTAGCAACGGGACTACAGCTTATTGTGGGATCCAAACCTCACTATATCGAGAAATTAATTTCTAATCACCAGAAACAAATTCCTCTGATTCCACGTTGGCGGAGCAGTCAATCGAACTCGGGACTACCGAATCGGTAGGAAAGCACGTAAAACACTCGTCCATCGAGGAACCTCTATAAACGTTGACTTGGTAGTCTCTTTAGAGTTTAGAGAATAGAAGAGAGAAATCGCTAAGAAGCTGCAGTGGAAAGCATTTTGAAGGGCGATGTGCCCAATACGAAGTCGTCGGAGAGATTTTGGAACATCAGTTTGGTTTATACTTTCAGGTGTCTGGTTCAACGAGGAAACAGATCAGTGTTGCTGTCACTAAATATTGGTAGTAAATATTGCATTAAAGGAATCGCCTTTGAAAGTTTTTGTTTTCTGTTGACTGGATCCAGCAAGCCACTGAAATTATTAGTTGGGAAAAAACTCTCTATCGCGAGGGTATATATAATGTTCTAAGAAGTCCACATTATTAAAAAAATTTTGCGAGTTCGTGTATAATTTAAAAACCCTTTACGAAACTTTCGAACCCTTCCCTTTGTGAAGGGTTTTTAAATTATACACGAACTTGCAACATTTTTTATTATTGAAATTATGAGTACTTGGTGGTTGATTAAGGATGGGATTTATACTGCTGCAGTCTCATGGAGGATTAGTTTGAGGCAGTAAATTTAAATATACTTCTCTCTTATTTTATCAATTTTGAGTGCACGATTGAAGTTCCACGTTGGCCGAGTGGATTTGGCGCTCGGCTACTAATCCGGTGGTCCGAGTTCGATTCTCGGCTCGGCCAACGCGGAATCAGTGGAATTTATTTCTGGTGATAAAAATTCATTTCTCGATAATAATATGGTTCGAATCTCCCACAATAAGATGTATAGGTCCCGTTGCTAGGTAATCAATTGGTCCTCCTTATACTCTGTTTTTTTTTTCATGAATCTGTCCATCCGCCTGTGTTTTTGTATGGTAACACTGCGTCCCCGGGCTTTAGATAGTTACGCTAATTGTAAGTTTTAGGTAAATAAAAGGATATCTGGGTGTACATTTGTAATTGAAAAGTGTTTTAATAATTTACTGTATGCGAATTACACCGTCAATATTCGAAATAGGATATTATAATCGTTGAATGTAAGCTGAATGTAACTATCTAAAGCCCGGGATGCAGTGTTACCATACAAAAACACCACAGGCGGATGGACAGATGAAAAAAAAGAGTATAGTCACGTAAAAATATCTAATCCTTCGGGCCAGCCCTAGGAGAGCTGTTAATCAGCTCAGTGGTCTGGTAAGACTAAGAAATACTTACCTTTTTTGAGTGCACTATTACACAGTTAACATATTCTGCGTATGACCTACCCAAACTTTGAGCGATTTTGTTATACCTGGCATCCAAGCGGTATACTCGCGTCTCAGAGTATAAAAGTAGAGGAACTAATAGTATTAGGTAGTTTTGACTGCCACGAGAAATGCTATACCAAGTATTTCAGTTCCATTGATATTATGATACCTCAAAATCAGGCGATAGTTTTTACTTTTCTTAAAAGAAAACTATTGCTCTGTCCGTCCGCATTTTTCTGTTCGCCCTCAGATCTTAAAAACTACTGAGGCTAGAGGGCTGCAAATTGGTTTGATCATCATCCACCCCTCAATCATCAAACACATCAATTTGCAGCCCTCTAGCCACAGTAGTTTTGATTTTATTTAGGGTTAAAGTTAGCCAACACCGCGCGTCTGGTAGCACTATAGGACAGGCCACCATCGGGCTGTGGCTCAGGCAGAAAACTCGATTGCTTTCGACGCATTTTTTACTTGTTTAAATTCTTACCTTACTTTTCGAGGCGGGATTTAACAGTTTCTCTTATTTATATTAGTCTGCTAAAGTGTTACACAAAAGAACAATATTAACCTTCAGAAGGATTGGTATACTTTCTAGATGAAAACCCGAAAAAAGATATGAATGAGTCTGCGCTTGTTTTTGTGGCCCGCGGCTGAATGTGAACACTATCAAATAGAATAGAAAACGGCCTTCTCCCCCTACCCCCTCCTCCTCCATCTCCCCCTCCCCCTCCTCCTCCCCCTCCTCCTCCCTCCCCCTCCCTCACCACCACCTATAACGCTAATGACTTTGTTGTTACGTTGTTGTTCAAAGTAGCTAAAAATCATTGTAATTTTGACCAATAGGAACTGATATGATTGAATTTTTATTTTACGCCTGATAGTAATAATATTTTCTCGCTGTGCTCAATATTGTTATCAATGTTTAAATAA
>NC_061096.1:57774580-57794580 GCF_015104395.2 Macrobrachium nipponense
TACTTTCCCTTTCCTGTTCACACCGTTCAAAAACCTCCTTACCTTTCCTCAAATTTTGTTTCCTTTCGGCTTCTGAAGTTGACCTCTCATAGGTCCAGCGCTTGGCCTGTGGCCTCAATTCTATATCTCATCATGTAACACCTAGTTCTGAAATATACCTTCGTTTCATTTGACCCACAATGAAAAATATTTACTAACCGATTTCGGAATGACAAACGACACAATCGAAATGTCATCTAATGTGGCGAAATGAAGTTGACTCATTATCGCGGATGATTACAGATTCATCTTATTATCTTTATCCTGTTCTTTTAAAGGAAAATGTTCACTTCCCGTGGGAAATGAAGGGTCAGAGAGGTGCGTTACACGCGCGAACACGTGTTGACACTAGGCAGGTTATACAAGAGGTCGAGGCAGGTCACAGGCACACAAACAATGACACGCACTTGCTCATTCCGAGCAAGTGACAGGCGGAGAGAGAGAGAGAGAGAGAGAGAGAGAGAGAGAGAGAGAGAGAGAGAGAGAGAGAGAGAGAGAGAGAGAGAGAGAGAGAGCCTCCTTTCTCTTGTCGTAAGGTGGAATGTAGTTGTCTAAACAAAGAAAATTTTGTGTGTTAACTTATCCGGAAAACGGAATTTTCTATGTTCTTCAAAACTACATAGGCTTTGTTTGTCTAGGAATGATTAGCATTATAAAAAAAAAGTAATTTTTAAAATTTATAATATTCTCTGAATTTGGGAACGACGAATAAAAAGAAACTGATGAAAAATCTGGCGACTTTTTACAATAAAAAAAAACTGATGAAAAATCTGGCGACTTTTTACATTAGCAACAGTCATATTTGCCTGTTGTTATTATCAGTTCTTATTTTTGTATATCTTACTTTCTAATTTCCCGTAAACCATTTATCGCGTCTTTTCCAGTTATATTAAGTAGTAAGATAGTTCACAAACTACATAATGAGCATCCATTTCATTAGTAGTTTTCTATATTATTATGTATTTATTCTACCGCACTGTGTAGCTAATGGTTGATAGTAAAAAGCGTCTCAGATGAAGTACCTGTGTTCACCATACCTGTGGTCTAATCACCTCAGCCAGTGACACAGCAGTGAAACATGAGTGATATATCAGTGATCGTGGCAGCAGCTGTTAGCGTTTTCGCTTATCAGGAATGGAGGAGAATAGATCTTTTCCGTAGTATTTCTTGAATGACTACCTAACTTTTCTAAATAGTAAATATAGCGTTTATCGAATAGTTTTAGCTAAAAAAAGTTTTACCAGACCACTGAGATGATTAATAGCTCTTCTAGGGCTGGCCCGAAGGATTAGATATGTTTTTACGTGACTAGGAACCAATTGGTTACCTAGCAACGGGACCTACAGCTTATTGTGGGATCCGAACCACATAAAATCGAGAAATGAATTTCTTCTATCACCAGAAATAAATTCCTCTGGTTCCGCGTTGGCCGAGCCTAAAATCGAACTTCGGACCACTGGATTGGTAGCCGAGTGCGAAAACCACTCGTCCAACTAGGAACTACAGTTTCGGCGAAGGACAACATGCTTTTAATACAGAATTGGAGAGATGAGCGAGGACGAAGTATGTGTGTCGGTTGTGCTATGTGATCGGTAGAGAACGATCTCATTTGAAGATTAGATCATCTATCTATGGATCAGTTGTGTGGGTTGTGGTCAGTTCCAACATGCGAACAGTTGCCTTCATCCTACCTAGCCGGTCGTTGGCACTGAACGTGACTGAACTTTTTCGTTCCCACTACACTGTTTCGTTTAGCGAACGGGAGATTTGTGAAATTTATCTATTTCATTGCCTGTTTGGGTTTAAGTTTGTTGTGTTACTCAGCTGGGAACTTATGTTCTCCAGAAAACAAAAGTATGTCTTAGGCCCCGTCCACACGGCCGAGCTTTGCTCGCCGAACTTTGTTCGATGTGACGTCAGAAGCGGAGAACCGCGGCACAGTTCTGACTTTTCTCGCTGTTTCTACGCTTCTGACGTCACATCGGACAAAGTTCGTCGACCAAAGCTCGACCGTGTGGACGGGGCCTTAGTTTTCACCAGACCACTGAGCAGATCAACAGCCCTCCTAGGGCTGGCCCGAAGGATTAGATATTTCTACGTGGCTAGGAACCAATCGGTTATCTAGCAACGGGACCTGCAGCTTATTGTGGGATCCGAACCACACGATATCAAGAAATGAATTTCTATCACCAGAAATAAATTCATCTGGTTCCGCGTTGGCCGAGCCGAGATAAGTTCTCTAGAATGGAAACATTTGTGCTGAGGGAATTTTTCAACAAGTGTCCTGAAATTTAACCTAGTAGTCTGGTGAAAGTACTTAAAGACAGAATGTATATTAACAATAAAATAAATCCGTGCAATGCAAATAATTATCCGTAAGTGAAAGGCGATTGTCACCAACGAAAAATGGAATGATCTTAGGTCTCTGGTGTCAAATAGCCCAAGTAGACCTCGCCAAGCCATCTGATACATTTTGCTTGATGGAGAGAAGAAGATTCTCTCAGTCCTGCCTTTGCTGATTTTGATCTATCCAGGTCTCTGTCTTTAAGAGATGGATCTATGACTTCTTTCCCTTCAAGGGTAGGAATTAAATATTGATGTTCTCTGCTTTTCCTGCTTTTCTTTAGAGCAAGACTAGACTAGGACATAAAACTCCACGGTCAAAGTTGTCCTCCTTGAAAGGGAAGTAAAGACGTTCTACGGAAAGGTATAAGCGTTAGTTTGTAGGCTAATATAGTCGATATCAATGCTGATCCAGACTTCAAAAGTTAAGAATATCTCAGTTCAACCAAACCACTGAGCTGATCAACAGCCCTCCCAGGGCTGGCCCGAAGGATTAGATATTTTTACGTGGCTAGGAACCATTCGGTTACCTAGCAACGGGACCTGCAGCTTATTGTGGGATCCGAACCACATTATATCGAATCGGTAGGCGAGCACGCAACCCACTCGTCCAACGAGGAACTGTGACCCCGACTTAAGTCGTTGTCACGTGATATGGATCTTCACCAAATAGAAAATTTTGCTAAGAACATATTATATGTCCACGTAGCACAATGAATGTTAGTGTCAGTTAAGGGTCTAAGAAATGTTCCCGTGCTCATACACTTGACACATCAGTTTCACTCGCGTTTGAGAACGAGACCATCATCATTCTGTTATGTCCTACTTTTCGTCGAGTTATTTACGAGATGCTCAGAGCAGGAAAAACAAGCTGAAGCCACAGAGGATGTTCCCAGGCTACTGTGAATTCTATTTGTCCAGACTGACCTGACGCGACCTCATCAGACTGCCCTGGTGGCACTTGTTCCATTTCTCTTGATGGATGGGGCGAGGGGCGTAGAAGGAGAACGAGGGAGGAAATAGAGTGAGGAGGAGTAGGAGGAGGAAGGGAATGAGGAAGTGTTGTTATTATTTTTTTTCCTCCTCTCCGGAAACTGTTTGGGAGTTGGCTCGTTACGTCACCTGTCAGGCGCAGTCACTCATTCATCGGAGGCCCCCCTCACGGAATGTGGGTATGGACCTTGGGCATGGGCAGGGGAGGAACGTTGGCTCCAGCCCTTGGGATAATCCCCAGGAAAGCGAGGCGGAAGAAGGGTTTGGGAAAGTGTGTCAGGTGGTAAAGGAATGTCGGAGGATGCTGACAAAATAGTGGTAGCAAGCGCAGTCAGTTTCTTCAGGAATGATGGCGGCAGTTGTGTTTACAATAAGAAATTGACACGTCTCTTGAGAAAGGGCTACAGATAGGGCCTGAAGGTACTCAAATGTTTGGGTAAAATACTATGTAAATACTTACAAGTAAACAAGTTATACTCGGTAATTTTGTGGGTTTCTTTTTCCAAGTTAAACATGGTTTGACGAAACAGAATATTCACCATTGATATTAACTTGCTTATATGACAGCCGCAATCATTGTAATATGATCCAAATATTTAGCAATACCCACCGCATGTTTTTTATGAACAATGAATACTTTTAATGTTATGTTTGTGAAAATCTTGTTGTGGAGTTCTGGAAGGTTAATTGTTATACCGCGCAGTCAATACGTAGTTGCCACGGTGTTCTAATGTCTCGTTTGTGTGACTCACGCAACCGAAATGACGTGTGCTAATGCTCCCACGTAACATCTGTCACATAATCATAATTCCCCAGTCTTTCGAGAGTTCACATATGCAGGATGTATGTTCCACATCTTCTGAGGGATACTTTTGAAAGGCGTATCCCTCAGGAACATAGGTGGAACATACATCCTACCCAATCAGGAGCGTCGTAAGGGACTGGCCTAGACATCAAATGTACGGTTGATGTGAATCTACTATAGTACTATTTAAAATGATAAAATCGCCTATAGTACACAGGGTAAAAATGACGTCAAGCTCCAGACATGATTCCCGTGAGTGTGTGTTTGTGTCGGGGGAGGGGTTAGTGCCGTCAGTGCACCTCATGCGGTGCACTGTAGGCAATGCTCAACGTGTTTTGCAGCGTGCATTCGGCCCCCAGCTGCAACCCCTTTCGTTCCTTTTACTGTACCTTCTTTCATGTTTTCTTTCTTCAATCTTGATTTCCACACTTTCCTAACAATTGATTCAAAGTGCAACTGCTTTGAAGTATCCCTCCTGTTATACCTTTGAAGCGTTTTACTGTCAATTTCCGTTTCAGCGCCGAATGACCTCATAGGTCCCAGTGCTTTGCCTCTGGCCTAAATTCTATATTCAGTTCAGTTCAATCCAGACATACGTTGTAAATATAATAATGATGTGGATCATTTTACCGCTAGTAGTAACAACATTATTTTCAGGAAAAAATAAAATGTTTATGATTTCAAATTACTTTGGAGAAAAAGAACGATTGTTGTAGTTCAGTTTTTTTTATATATATAATAATTTTCGAAACGGAGTCCTTTCAAAGGATCGAAGGTTGTGATGTTTTAAAGGTGGCAATGGAGAGCAATCAAGCAGGAGAGACTAAAATTAACATATGTCTCCCTTACTCTCTTCTCACTGCAACTGTCATAATAATTTACAAAACAGAAAATTTTACTGAAGCAAGGATTCTTTTACTTCTGTCCTGAGAAAAGGACATTCAAACCTTGTCCAGATTTTGGTGTCTTCTTTGATTCCTTTACATCCTGGGTCCATGTATAAAATAATATTGAGTTTACGAGCTTGTTGGCGTGTGATACGAGCGCTGGAACCCTTGGCTGCTGTCTCCCCTACCCTCCCGATCTCCTACCTACCTCGGCCCCAACTGGGGTGGGCAAACAGGTTTGCAGGAGGAAGGTGGATGTCACCCCCTATACCATCCCGATCTCCCACCTACCCTGCCCCCTAACGGAGTGGACAAACAGGTTTTCAGGAGGAATGTGGATGTCACACATACCCTCCCGTTCCCCTACTTACCCCGCACCCTCCCGGGGTGGACAGACAGATTTGCAGGAGGGTGGATGTCTCCCCTACCCTCCCATTCCCCTGCTTACCCCGTCCCCACCCGCGGCGGATAAACCGTTGCAGGGGGTGGGTGGCTGTGTCATGTCTCCCCTGGAGGAGGTCCAACAAGATCAGATCATCTCTGGTTTTATTATAGATTGTTCTATGAATTGTAAGGTGCATCTTTGACGCAGTGACTTTCTTGTTTGTGTGACCAGTTGTTGTTTCGTGCAGATTGTTTTAGAAATCGAGCAGAGATCGGAAGGATTTCCATTTAGAAATTCAGTTTGGTTCATAGAATTAGGTGAATGTGGTCGTAGTCGTTTGCAAGAGCGTCTCTCCGTATGAGAGGAAGATTCCGGGATCCACGAACGTCTCTCAGGTGTTCACAAGAAGCAGATTATATGGGTAAGTTCATTTCGTAACGCCACATCAGTTCTTATGTTTCATAAAGACTGCACTCGCCATCTTCCCCAATTTCTTACCATAATTTTCACAGGTTTTTTATCCTTTTAATGTATTTTAATTGTCATTTTAAGAATCCTTTGTATTTTTAGTATTTTTAGTGTTATTGTTTTGTCATTTTTCAGACTGATGATGCACATAGTCATGTGCGAAACGTTTCTTAATCAATAAATCTTCTTTTAAAAACATTCATGTGTCTTCGGCTTTCCTGAAGTGAGATATATATATATATATATATATATATATATATATATATATATATATATATATGACTGGTAAAAGTGTTCTGTAACAACAGAATTCCATCTAATAAAAGGAGCCCATAAAAACTCCAAAATGTAGAGAGAGAGTACTATATTTCAGAGACTGAAGAGAGAGACAGCAGTCTCTGAAATATAGTACTTTTCTCTCTACATTTTGGTGTTTTTATGGGCTCCTTTTATTAGATATATATATATATATATATATATATATATATATATATATATATAATATATATATATATATATATATATATTATTATATATATATACACACACACACACACACACACACACACATATATATATATATATATATATATAATATATATATATATATATATATATATATATATGAACTTTTATCACATCACCGTAATTCATATGTACATGCGTTAAGCTACAAGTGTCCTTTCATATCCAATTCGCTTTACCTCGGAATTAACATATTTTCCTATGTGTTGACCGAAGGGGAATTTCTTTTACTAAATATAGAGCCAATTGGATAGCAGAGGACATTTGGAGCTTATATATATATATATATATATATATATATATATATATATATATATATATATATATATATATATATATATATATATAATGTGGGTGCGTGAGAAAAACAGGCTGTAATCTGAGATCATGATATGTACGTATTGTCTTAGAAAAAAAAACAGATATATCAAGTTGCTTCAGCCCTGAAAAGAGGTAAATGAGGAAGAAAGTGGAAGAACAGAAAATAAAGATGATGTGTAGTACAGGTATGTAATAATGGAGCGAGGCGGGAAGGATATTAGCATTTCGTTATCTTCGGGCTGTCTGGTGGGTGGTCTTTTCCTATCATTAGCTTTAGATTAGAACTGAGGAGGGTATCGTGCATACCAAGCTGAATCTGAGGTATTCTTTAATGAAAATAGATTTTGTGATACATTTTTCCATGCTGTTTTGTAGATCATGGAGTCTAACTTGTTTTTTTTTTTTTTCATCAAATACAAAAGTGAATTTCCGGCAACTTTCGGTTGAAGAGAAAGATGAACGGGTCATCAGATCTCAGGTGAACAACCCTTTAAATGTTTTTTTAACGAATGGGAGTATTGTGATGTGAAAGTCGGTTTGTGTGTTGTATTTGGAACCTTTGTAATTCCCCATCGACACACATCATATATCATAATCTTCCGCTTTCGTTCCCGTCAACAAATGATAAGTGATAAAGCAACAAATAAATTATATGTCTTTTCTTTGTTCGTTTCCCGACAAGTAGGTCATGTTTTTGGATTTTTTTTTTCATATGATTTGTTTCCTTGTCCGTTTGTAAGCGAGCGATTCTGCTTTCGTTAAGCCTCAGTTTAGTTGTCAATGCGATTATATTTACTCCTAAGAAGTCAACGCTTCCGAAGAGTGATTGATGATGTTCAGTGTCGTAAATGCTAATAAAATTTAGAAATATTTATAATGTGCTGAAATAGGGACGAACAGACGCAGTTTCACGAAAGCTCCAAAAATCAAGGAAAATCAATAGAACATAAACTGCGGCTAAGCCTCAGTTTCTTTTTTTTCCCCTGCTTTTATTAATGTCTGTCGTTGTTCATTGCGACTCGAAAAGTTTGATGGCGCTTATCTTAAAAGTAGGCATATCTTTGCATTTTTCATCGGTTTGAATTTTTTTTTTTTTTGCATATCATATTGACGTTTTATTAATTTTTTTCTTTTTTGGTTTTAGTGAATTTTATACTGCTCATTAAAATCTTTTGTTATATTGCCTTCAGTCTATAAGGTTTCATCAGGATAGTAATTTCCTCAGGTGAACTGAGTTAAGTATACCTTAGTTTAACGAGACCACTGAGCTGATTAACAGCTCTCCTAGAGCTGGCCCGAAGGATTAGACATTTTCACGTGGCTAGGAACCAGTTGGTTACTTAACAACAGGACCTATAACATTTTATGGGATGAACCACATTATATCGAGAATTGAATTTCTAATCACCAGAAATGAATTACTCTGATTGTGCGTTGGCAGAGCGGGAGAGCGAACTCGGGGCTACCAAATCGGTAAGCAAATACGTAACCCACTCGTCCAACGAAGAACTTCCTCAGATGAACTAGAGCCTGGTTTCTTCACTTCCGGTTATCCTAAACTTTCGTCCTAATTCGTGTGTTTTCTTCAACTCGTGATGTACTGAGTACGTGTCAGATTAAAAAGGAAAAACATTGCCGATTTGTTAAAAAAAAAAAAAAATCAACTAAATCATTGCAGCAGTAGTAAACAGTGATAAATGAGCCAAAGCGGTGTTTTTGTAGCTTCAGGTCGTTCCTGAAAGGAATTGATTGTCTTGTGACAAATTGTTGTTTTTGATAACTTTTACTAACTTTGGTTTGGCGTGTGATCCGGATGGTAGTATATAATCAATAGTAGGCCTCCATAATTGTGTGTTTGGAGGATTAACTGTTGTCATAACTGGCGTCTTTTTCGAAATATGTTGTAATGTTTGTCCATCGAGCGAAAAAAAAATCAGCTTTCATAACCGAAGTCTTACGGGGAAGTGTCGTTATTCCCCGATTGTTTTAGTTCGAAAATTATTCCTTTTATGCTCATACTTATATGCGCTTTCTTTCTTCATTTGCTTTTCTACACTTTCCCTCGTCACCGACCTTTCTCTCTCTTTTTCTCTCTCTCTCTCTCTTTCTCCTCTCTCCTCTTACCTACCCTTCGTATTTTCCCCATTACCATTTAGTCGAACAGATTCTCTCTCTCTCTCTCTCTCTCTCTCTCTCTCTCTCTCTCTTGTTACTATTTAGTGGAACGGATTCTCTCTCTCTCTCTCTCTCTCTCTCTCTTCCGTCCTATTCAAGCAGGCATTTTATCCTTTACAATTATTATTATTATTATTATTATTATTATTATTATTATTATTATTATTATTATTATTATTATTATTCAAATGTAAAAGTCTCGTTGTTGACCGTGAGGTTCAATAAGCAAAAATGAGTAACTAAACACTTGGTATTTCTCATCGCAATAAGTAAGATGTGATATATAGCAGCCTCTCAGAAGATAACCGAAATGATACATATAGGAAGTGGATATTTGCCCAGTTCTCACAGAATACTGATGCTGTTTGAGACGTTGTGAAAGAGATTTACCGGTTTGTCCGTAAGACTTATCACACTTTTTGCAAGGAATTTCATATATGCAGCCTGGAAGATCTTTAGGAGAATTTTTGATTATTAAACTCTTGACATTAATATTACTGAAAACAACATTTATGTTAAAAAGCTTTAAAATTCTAGGAATATCTAAAAACCTTTCATCATAGGGTAATTTTAGAATGTTATTCTTACTAAATTCAAGTTTGTCATTAGTTGAATAAAATGTTTTTCTAGCTCTTTTCTAGATCTTCCAGGCTGCATATATGAAATTCCTTGCAAAAAGTGTGATAAAGTCTATTACGGACAAACCGGTAAATCTCTTTCACAACGTCTCAAACAGCACCAATATTCTGTGAGAACTGGGCAAATATCGAATGCATTATTCGTACATATGAGAGATTTAGACCATCCTATTAACTGGAGTCAAGCAAGAGCCTTAATCCCATGTAATGACACAGTTAAAAGGAATATCATTGAATCTTGTTTCATCAAGTCAAATAAATAGAAATGTTCTAAATTTAAGTCTTGGTTTTTATTTAAACTTGATGCTTTCATAATGAAACAAGTGTAGATAAATATAAGCAACAAAATTAATATATTAAGTTTTACATGTTTTGGACTGTAAAGAAACTTTGTAATTTCGGTTAGGGTCAATCTGTTTAGGTTTGTGACAATTAACCATCTGGTATTCTTGATCTTGTGTTGTACCCGAGACCTTTCTCTCCAATTGTACCTCATTAACTCCTTGACAATGTTTGAGTAAAGACGAAAGCGCTTGGATTTCTGACCATCATTTTCCTGTGAATTCGCTTATTTATGAAGTCACGTGCATCTACTGTGATTTTTTAAGCACACCACACACATATATATATATATATATATATATATATATATATATATATATATATATTATATTATATATATATATATATATATATATTGTGCACGCGAGTGCTGGCAAGTGTATTTGTAAGCGTGTTTATACATGACACGAAATAGTATGCAGCTGTTAATTCTCAAATTGCTATTAGTATTCTAGTAATAAAAATGAACTGATTGACTTCGAGATATCAGATAGAATGGGCTATTTGCTGTACAATAGTTATTTAGGGTAACGATCGTCACTTTCATCATGAATTAATTGGTCGTTAATTTTTTTTATCGTTATTACTGATTGTCTGTTATTATTCTTGTTATTACAATCGCCTTTTGTTGTTTAGTAAATCGAGCCGTGGAGTCTTATTGATGCGGTTTTTAAAAGATCTTATCCCGTAGGGGGTTAGTGCAACGCCATCTTGAATTGACAGTCAATTCAAGATGGCGTTGGTTAGTGCATCTCATGGGACGCACTATAGGTTTTACTTAACGTTCTTTGCGGCGTCCCTTCGGCCCCTATAGTAGATTCACATCATCTGTGCATTTGATGTCTAGGCCAGTCCCTTACGACGCTCCTGATTGACTGTTGGTAAGCCAATGACAGGGCTGGAAACTCTTAGTATCTCTCGAGAATTCACACGGTAGAATCTTTGTTCCACCTCTCCTGAGGTATACGTCTTTGAGGAGAGGTGGAACATACATCTTGCCTATGTGAACTCTCGAGAGCGACTGAGAATTTCCAGCCCTGTCATTGGCTTATCAAAAGCCAATCAGGAGCGTCGTAAGGGACTGGCCTAGACATCAAATGGACAGTTGATGTGAATCTACTATAGCTGCAACCCCTTTCCTTTCTGTTACCGTACCTCCGTTCATATTCTCTATTCTCCATCCGTCCTGTTACACCTTTCAGAAATTTTAACTGTCCATTACCGTTTCAGCGCTGAATGACCTCGAAGGTGCCAGCGCTTGGCCTGTGGTTTAAATTCTAAATTCTGTCCTATTCTATAAGAATTTTGATAAATGAATTTGACTGAAATTTGCTGCGCTTAATTTTTAGAATGAAAATTAATTATTCCCTTATTTTTCATAAGCTTTCCTTACTGAATTTCATAACAATTCC
This sequence comes from Macrobrachium nipponense, assembly GCF_015104395.2. Lineage (NCBI taxonomy): Eukaryota > Metazoa > Arthropoda > Malacostraca > Decapoda > Palaemonidae > Macrobrachium > Macrobrachium nipponense. Next base: position 57,785,914 of record NC_061096.1, read on the forward strand.
CGCAATTGATGAAGCTGTTAAAGAGCGGATTTAAACCCAAAAAAAAAAGAAAATGGATAAAAAGAGAAAAAAAAGAAAACAGAAAAAAAAGAAAAAAACAAACGCATTGAAGAGAGAGAAAAAAAAACCCAACCCGGAAGCCGAAAAAGAGAATAATCCCAGAGATCAGAGTCATGACACGAATCCCGTAAGAAAGAAACGAAACGAGAGAGAGAGAGAGAGAGAGAGAGAGAGAGAGAGAGAGAGAATAATCTGCTGTTACCTTGGAGGCCGTGAATGGCCGTTTTTTTTTTTTTTTTTTTTTTTCTTTTACGTTTGATGGCTTGTTTATGGCTGGAGATGACGCCCAACCTTTCAAAGGGGAATTCTGAGGAAACTGGAACCATGTAAAAAGGACATTTAATTCTCTCGTCTCTGTCTCGTTTTGTTTGTGTTTCTTCGGTGTTCTTTGGATAGGCTGGATAGTTGTGATCTTGATGTTGCTGTAAACTATTTTGGTGGGGTTTACTTGCACGCAATTATATGTATGAGGAGTTTTGTAGTAGTGTGCGCGTCTTACTTATGACGTTGCACTCAAATGTATATAAATATATATATATAAATATATATATATATATATATATATATATATATATATATATATATATGTGTGTGTGTGTGTGTGTGTGTGAATGCGTATATATGTATCTGTATTATATTATATATATATATATATATATACATGAATGTGTATATATGTATATCTGTAATATAATTAATAATAAAACATATATATAATATATATTATATATATATATATATATATATATATATATATATATATATATATATATCATATAAATATATAATGAATATGAGAGAGAGAGAGAGAGAGAGAGAGAGAGAGAGAGAGAGAGAGAGAGAGAGAGAGAGTTTTCTCAAGTATGGAAGTAGCATAGGCCTAAAAGTATCAGTGGACGTTCTTAAATACGGTGTGTAAGGGAAAACTATCTAGTCCGTATTGAACGCCCCAAGCTATGGGGCTTACCCAAATGTTTTAATGCTGTTATTAGAGAAACGAAAACAGAATTAATTCGAGTACCTTCGTTTTTCTGGGAAGAAAGATGGTTTCAAAAGAGTGTGTGAACACAGGCAAAAGCTGCTTAGTGACACATCATGAAACATAGAACTTATTCATAGTAGATATAATTATACACATCGTTAAAAAAAATAGCTATCTGGCAAAGAATGAATAAAAACGAAAGAGTGATTGATAGATAAATGCATTAACATAGAGATTTAATAATTACAGCTATTGACGTTCTCATCCTGGACATCCATAATACCACATTTACACAGGCATGATCTCGCATCTTCACAATCACCACCTGTTACTCTGCTAATTTGTATATTGAGTTTTTAGTCATGAAGTTGACTTCTCATGATATGAGCAATTGACATTAAGATCGTTTTGGTGTTCTATTTCAGCATGTTTTTGTAGTCATTCTGTTACAGACAGTTCCCTTCTTTTATATGAGTTTAAGGTTACTGTGGAATTTGAATATTTATATTTAGGTATTTATAGTGCTTAGTTTTTTTGGTTTGTGATATATTTCTTTCATTTTATTGAGGCGTTTCTCGGGTAATATACTCTGCTTGATGATAATATTATTATTTAATTCCTTAAGCATTTTGTACACAAAGACTTCAAGCAAAGAAGATGTCTTGCCACGTGTTGTCCGAGTGCCTCCCCCCCCCCCCCCAAAAAAAAAAAAAAAAAAAAAAAAAAAGAACAGTAAACAATATTTGGCTAGAAAAGGTGCATTAACGGTCTTATGTTAATGTTAGCAAGAATTATAATGCAAGGAGAATAAACAAAACAGTAATGAAACAATTTTTATAGACTGTATAAAGAAATTCATTTTTTCAGCATGCTATCATCGCAGTGGATTTAAAAGACATATATTGTGAATGAATGAGGAATAATCTAGCTTTGAAGGCATAAACGCTAACCTTGAAAAATTAATGATTATACTCTGTTTTTTTCCATCTGTCCACCCGCCTGTGGTGTTTGCACATGGTAACACTGCGTTCCCGGGCTTTAGATTATGTCCCATTTCGAATATTAACGGTGTAATTCGCATACAGTAAATTATTAAAACACTTCAGTTGCAAATGTAAACCCAGATATCCTTTTATTTACCTAAAACTTACACATAGCGTAACTAATTAAAGCCTAGGACGCAGTGTTACCATGCGAAAACACCACAGGCGTATGGACAGATGAAAAAAAAAACAGAGTATAGTAGGTATGCTCAAATTGCTTAGCTGTTGGGTATAATGTCTGCTCCCTGTGTGAACATCATCAGTTTCCCGTCAGTGTGACCTTTGCAAGCTCTTGCCTGAGTCTGCTGAATCGCAGATCATCTCAGTCAATGTTTCCCTGTATTATTCCAGAACTCCTGATCCTTCTTCTTTGTCCAAAGAGGTCCAGAAATATGTGGAGATGTTATTTGTATACTATACTCTGTTTTTTTTCATTTGTCCACCCGCCTGTGGTGTTTGCGTATGGTAACACTGCGTCCCGCGCTTTAGATAGCTACGCTATGTGTAAATTTTAGGTAAATAAGAGGATATCTGGGCGTACATTTGCAACTGAAAAGTGTTTTAATAATTTACTGTATGCGAATTACATCGTTAATATTTGAAATAGGGTTAGTATTATTGTTGAATGTAAGCTGAATGTAACCATCTAAAGCCCGGGATGCAGTGTTACCATACGCAAACACCACACGCTGGTGGACAGATGGAAAAAAACCGAGTATAGTCCTATGTAGTTTGGTGTGCCGCCTACAATTGCAGAAATGGGTACATAAGTTGTTCAAGAAAAAAATATAATAAAATTTCATAGGTAAGCAAAGCATACTGGGTTTCTTTACTCGTGATTTTGTGCAAGTCAGATCGGTGATAGCAGTGGATGCTTTTTCTCTGTTGACATGTTATGTTTTAGCATACAGGGAGCAGTGATTTCAATTTTGAATTCAGGACATCATTGATCTTATATACGCCACATAATATAAGTTATAAAAGATCATGTTCATTATTAAAGGAGCTTGATAATAAGTAGGCCTAGGCCTATGGGTTACCGTGTGTCTTTTAAACTTGTACTGTGATACATAAGGATACTTGCTGTATTTTATCAGTCATTAAGAAATCTTTGCAATAGGTAGGCTAGGCAGATATTATCTATGACATTAGTTTTTCAGTTTTAGACACGGTAGGGCAGCTTTAGAGTTGGTTTATCGAAGTTGGTCTCTCAACGAAACTCCGAAACGCCACACTTGGTTAAAATATTTCAGGAGGACAACAAGACGTAAATAAACCGTGGAAAAGAACTGCTATTATACGACTCTTGGTTGTATTTTTTTATGTGCAACAAATCTTAGCTTAATTTTTTATTTTCATCCAATTATATGGCCCATAATTATTAATAGCTGGAAAATGAAGTTTGGTAGCCTATACGTACTTCGGTACGCCTACGGACGTCCCAAAACTACTCATTTGGTAATATGCTATATCATTGAAACTTTATTTTAGGAATCACTTATTTTAAATGTAAAATATAATTCCGCTGTTGTTAATGTATCGAACCTTCATGCCAAGGAAAACATATCCTTTAAGAATGACAACTAGAAGGACAAGAATCTTGGCCAAGGAACCCTAGGCCTATAATTGATTCGGCCAGTAGCTTTTTTTGTCTTGCCCTTCATTTAAGCGTAGTTTTATGCAAGGTATGTCAAATTACTTTCTTGTGGCAGTCATATATAACGACTCTCGCCAAGTATGGTTCCGAAATCTTAAAAAAAAAAAAGAGAAATGACTTTGCTAGCCTTTTCTGCCGTCGGTTTCATTACAAGACGCCTAGCACGAGGAGAGGACATATTTTGCTAAACGTGTTTTAAAAACTTTTGCTAAATAGCCTTCCGGGAAATATCAAAGTAGTTAAACTCGCTTAAATAAAATGCAGCTTGTATAACGAATGTGATGTATTCACAGTGGTGGCATTTCTTGCGTGACGCGAAAAATACTTGGAGATAGGTAGCCCTTGTAGCTATTATTTATATTTATACGTATGTCTTGTAATGCATGAGGACATAGTTGTGTGTGCGCGTGAGCATATGAGCATATATATATATATATATATATATATATATATATATATATATATATATATGCACACACACACATACATCAATTTGTTTTAAAGGGGAATATTCAAATACTTTAGTTTCAAAAGTATATAGACTACTGACTGTTTGATATAAATCTCAATTTAATTATTTGTTGAAGGAGAATATATAGTTGTTTATTTGTAGGCATGTAAATTACTGATGATTCACTAGGAGATTTCCTAATGAAGATTTTTTGGCTTTCCGATTTTTCAGACATATCCAGATTTAAATAGGCGATTCTTTTATGCTTTTCTTTACTTCAGTCTTTTGTTTTTTCTTTTGATAAAATAGCATATGTGATTATTTGCTTGCATGTATATGGCTTAATGTTAAATGAGATAATCCATTTGTATATGGCTTTGCAATATTTGATATTACATATTAGAATGCAAAATTCTTTACTTCAACTACAATAGATCTCGGAACAATAATATTTCGATATATATTTTACAGTAATGCTGAATTTACCTTCAATGAAGTAAGACATTCTCATAGCAATTAAACGAGAGGGGAAAGAACAATGTTTAGTCTCGGGGTTCCATCACTACAGTATTAACGTAAGAATAGTTAGTTGAGCTGAACCGTTTTTTTTTTTTTTTTTTTTTTTTTTTTTTTTTTTTTTTTTTATGTGGCCGCCTGAAGTCACTGGCTTGGCAAGGGGATCGCCACTTCGTACTATTTACTCTGTGTGATTTTGGTCTTTTGAAGGCCCATTCTCTGCTTGTAAAGTCCATGGGGGTTAATTGGTCTCGCCTGAATTGTACTGCAGCTTGATCCCTTAATTATGTATGATCTGGTCCCAGAGTTTCATTGTAATTTTTTTTTCTTAATTGTTAGATTCGCCACGACTTTCTTTTGAGTTCTTAAGCATTTTGGCCGAAGTAAAGGGACAGAATGATATCAGCTCGGCTTTTCTTATGACTCTGGGTGTATCTGAGGCCTCCAGCAGACTGATACAAGGCTGTGAAGGCTAAATCTCCTGCCTTTTGTTCCTCTAAATTCTCTAGTTTTATTTTTTTTTTTTACTTTTCCCTCTAAATTCTCTAGTTTTATTTTTGTTGACTTGTTCCTCTAAATTCTCTAGTTTTATTTTTTTTTACTTTTTCCTCTAAATTCTCTAGTTTTATCTTTTTTTACTTTTTCCTCTAAATTCTCTTGTGTTATTTTTGATGACTTGTTCCTCTAAATTCTTTAAGTTTTATTTTTGATGACTTGTTCCTCTAAATTCTTTAAGTTTTATTTTTGTTGACTTGTTCCTTTAAATTCTTTAAGTTTTATCTTTTTTTACTTTTTCCTCTAAATTCTCTTGTGTTATTTTTGATGACTTGTTCCTCTAAATTCTTTAAGTTTTATTTTTGATGACTTGTTCCTCTAAATTCTTTAAGTTTTATTTTTGTTGACTTGTTCCTCTAAATTCTTTAAGTTTTATCTTTTTTTTTTTTTACTTTTTCCTCTAAATTCTCGTGTGTATTTTTGATGACTTGTTCCTCTAAATTCTTTAAGTTTTATTTTTGTTGACTTGTTCCTCTAAATTCTTTAGGTTTTATTTTTGTTGACTTGTTCCTCTAAATTCTTTAAGTTTTATTTTTGATGACTTGTTCCTCTAAATTCTTTAAGTTTTATTTTTGATGACTTGTTCCTCTAAATTCTCTAGTTTTATTTTTGTTGACAAGACATCTGCTCATGTTCCCATTTCTGGCCTTGGCTCTGAAGGATATTTTTACCCATTTGCTCACTTCATTCTCATTGCCACTCTAATTCTTATTTCTTCTTTCTCCTTTGCATCCATTTTCCAGTGATTCAACCCTCCTCAACCATGCTTTCACATTCACTTTCCGAACACCCTCTAACTCTCTGTCTCATTCCAAAATGGTTCCCCCTTTCTCTTTCAACTCTGCTCTTGAGAGCATATCTGTTGGGTGGTCTTGGAACTGATCACTTTTGATGAAAATGTCATTCAATAGCATTTTGGGTGTTCATGGGCGTTTAAATCTGCTTATAAGAAATATGTGACTGGTTTTAAGGGTGTAAGTTTTCGACATTTCAGTTCCTGATGCTTTACATTAGACTGATCTGTCCTTACCTAAATACCCGTTACGCCTTTTTTTTTTTTATCATTCTTTTACTGATTGGTTTGGAGTCCAGCGCAATTCATTTTGGCACCATCATAATATTTTTTATATTTACTCTAGCTCCTTTCTCTATAATGCAAGGGTATTAGTGTCTATTTTCTTCAAGTACCACTTCGGTAATTGTTCTAGTGACCTGAAGGAAAATATTATATTAGCATCAAATTTCAGTCACTGGAAATAGTTCGCGGATGGACCGCTGCGGCCCCGCTATGTACTCTTCTTCATTCTTTCATGTTCCGAGTTTCCTTGTTTTATTGCTATTTTCCTCAATATCGTTATGACCGGGGCACAGTTAAGGATTCTAGGTTGAACATCTTAACAGATGTTCTGAAAACACGGAAAATTACTTAAATATTTAGTTTGTTTTTTTGCAGAGTCCAACTGTCTGGCAGTCATGTTCGAGTTCATAATATGGTATGGAATTCTTGGTGCAAAAACCACAGCGTTTTCGTTTGTTTGTAAAGTGGCGATGAATAAAAAAAAATTCTGAGTAATAAGTGTGACAGTATATATTTGTAAAGAACAGATTATACTTCCCTTATTACTTCGTATGGTTGTACATCAAGGCATAATCGTAATTCATGACCGCGATATGAGCGAAAAGGAGAAATGAAAAATACCGAAGCGAATACGCAATACTCTTTGGCGTATGAATTGGTACGGTGCATATCAAATAGGCCGTAGTAGTGACAGTTCTCACCTGACGCAGATCTTGACAAATGACGTCACTTTGCGCACCTTGCGTATAGATACGCCCCTGACGTGGAATTTGAATCCGAATTAATGGTGTATATATGCATCGACCTCTTTTGAATAAGAGGCCTCAACTTGAATCGGAGGTTTGTGTTTTGAAAGGTATCATATGACTGAATGTCAGTGGGGAAATATTTTGCCTCTACGGCGCTTTGTTAGGTTCAAGCCCACATAGTAACATTCACACGTGTACGTATACATACGTACACGATATTTTTTATATATATATTTTTCACGTCGTTTCCGACAAACTTTTGTAAACATCATGATCTGGTTCGTGTAAATGTTAAAATGAAAACTGCAATTTAGGAATTTCATGTAAACGTTTAATCGGTAATACTGGAACACTGTGAAGATAATGGAAGTACTGAACATTTCTTAGAAATGCGTGACATCTGACAAATTCAATGAAAACGTACAACTGCATAGGTGGAAGACCATGAAGACAGAAAGGAAGAAGGATGGGTCTGTTTATATCGCCGCGATGTTTTATACTTTTACCGCGAGGCCGTGATTAGGATTTTTCTTTTTACTTTTTTTTTTCTTGGGACGAGGTCTTTTTTTTGTATCTCTGAGTAACCAGGTGCAGAGGAGACAAATATGGCACTTGGACTCGCATTAGTAAAGGAAGCTGCTTTAGGCCAACCTTCCCCTTCTCCCCTGAGCATTCCAATTGCAGTAGTGTTCCTCTCGCACCCTCTTCCTCCAACTGATAAAAGGGGTAATGTGGCTGTCTTTTGATTTAATCTCCGGCCATTTACATATCCTTTGGAAGATGGCGGGATATAGAACAACAGTCTGAGAGATGACCATTGAGTCCCCTGAGCAGAGTTCCTGGCGTGATTGATAGTTAAAAGTGCGTAAAATAAAGTTAGGCCCGCTCTCCACGGCCCACGTCACGCCGGCCTGTCCTAACCCCCTGGGGATTGGACCTCCAGTGTTGCCATCGCGGTGCGATATCCTTATTCCCTTTTGTATTAACTAACTCCTTTGAGTGGGCGTTCATTAGTCGCTTTTAAACATAAAAGAATATTTGTTATTACTTTGGTATAACAGTACCAAAATACTGATGAAATGTGTATCTGGAGATGCGACTTTCTTATTTTTTTTTTGTCTGGAAATTAGTTGACACCGCGAGGGCATCACCTTAAGCCTCATTCCTAAGCCTACTGTTGTTGGTCGTCCGTGAAAAATTGCATGATATCAATAAGGGGATTCTTGACTACAGACACCCGATTTAAATCCGACTAACCAGTCGCTTTTAAATGTCTTCTGAAGAAAGAGAGAAAGCGAGAAAGAGAGAGAGAGAGAGAGAGAGAGGAGAGGAAAGTTTTTGTAATCTACTCAAACCCTCACTTTTGTCTGGAATTGGTCTTTTGAGATGTATAAATCTCTCTCTCTCTCTCTCTCTCTCTCTCTCTCTCTCTCTCAGTAAAAGAATAATGCTACGACAGTTATTCAGTAAATAACATCATTCGACATTTCATATCTCGAAAAATTTTCGTTTTCAATCGCTATTTTCAGAAAAATCTTCCAATGTTAAAGAATCGCCACTTTAGATTTCTCTCCCT
>NC_061096.1:57804580-57814580 GCF_015104395.2 Macrobrachium nipponense
ATATTTTCATATGTGTTAACCGAAGGGGAATTTTTTAGTTGATAAGATATTCGTCGGCTCATGGACTCGAACCACGGAAACCAAGAACATGGGACGTACAGTGACGCTTTAGTCGACGGGACTATCAAGAGAGAGGTATAAGTGTTTACCGAATCTCACCTACAAATCCCTGTCAAGCTCAGGTGTTTGTTATTAGAGTCGGTATCAACCCATGCATGTGTGTTTTGTTAACATGAATGTTATGAAAGATTGTATGAATAATTTCTAATATCGAGTAGAAAACGTGCATGCAGAAGGAAGTAATGGCGTTTTGATGTATTGGTATTTGTTAGGTACTTAATTGAGCTGGAAATGATAGAAAAGACTAAATGAAAATGAAGAGGAAAGGTGCCAGTAATGGGTTTAAATGTAACAAAGATGAATGAGTTCGATTTTTTTTTTAAAACAGCAGGTCTAGAGATATACGAAGGACGAGTTAATAGTAAATCTTAAAATGACTTGAGAACGTTTGATGCTGTGATTCAGTCGGGCATTGAGGATTTCTTTTAAGGAAGGACGCCTTGGACAGAATTGCAAGACAAGGGAGAATTAAGATCGACATTCCCATGAATAGTCAACCAGACATTCCGGTCATGTTCCCCTTAGAGGGGCTAGTGCCGTCAGCGCACCGCATGCCGCGCAATGTAGGCATTACTTAAGGTTCTTTGCAGCGTCTCTTCGGCCCCTAGCTGCCACTACTTTCATTCCTTTGACTGTACCTCCTTTCATATTATCTTTCTTCCATCTTACTTTCCACCCTTTCCTAACAATTGATTCGTAGTGCAACTGCGAGGCTTTCCTCCCGTTACACCTTTCAAACCTTTTCACTGTCAATTTCCTTTTCAGCACTGAATGGCCTTAGTTGCCCCAGTGCTTGGCATTATGCCCTAAACCTATAAATAATCAATGATAATAAGCATATTGTACGAAGAGAGCTTCCGCAGAACAGCTCCAGCAACTCCTTATTAAGCGCCTCAGTGGCGTGGTTGGTTTGGTGTTAGCTTCTCACCTCGGTGGTCGCGAGTTCGATTCCCGGCCATTCCATTGAGAAGTGAGAGATGTGTATTTCTGGTGATGGAAGTTCACTCTCGACATGGTTCGGAAGTCACGTAAAGCCGTCGGTCCCGTTGCTGAATAACCACTGGTTCCATGCAGCGTAAAAACACCTAACAAACAAATAAACAAACAAATCCTTATTAGCCCAACCTTTGTCACTTTGAGGAACCCCTGAGACAATTTTCTCATCCCAAGGAACCCCTATATATGTATATATATATTATATATATGTGTGTGTGTATGTGTATGTGTGCATGTGTAATAATTACCTTTAGTAAAACAGAGAAAAAATCTTGCTCGATATGTTGCGATAAAATAAATTATAGGACTACGGTTTCTCACGGCATGTTTAACGAAGAAAAATATATAGTTATAAATAAAACATGAATTTTTACGGAACCCCTGCCGATCGATCGTTCACGGAACCCGACGGAACCCTAGGGTTCCGCGGAATCCCGGTTGAGGATGGCTGACTTATTATAGGCGCTATAGAATCTCCGGAGAGTGGACCACTAACGAAACACTTTTCATAGAACGTTGAGAAATGATGGACCCAGACTATTCAGTGTAGCCAAATCTCATATTGTAGCGAAATTAGCTGTTCGGGTTTTTCGTCCCATGTAGAAACAGAGGTCAGGAACCTGCATTTCAGATGGAGCGTGTTTGGCATCACTTGTGACCTGGGGTTGGCTGGCGGAGCCATGGCTGTGTCTCTCCTTCTTTACGGGAATAAAATAAACGAGTCCTTTTCCATTATTTTTCTGTCAATTTTTCTGCTTTGATTCATTCTAAAAATGAATTGTTCTTCAGCTTGGCTGCGGCAACTGTCAGTTCATAGGAAAAGTATATACGAAATGTATTTTGTATATTGTGGTAGGAGATCTTCACTTATCTATATCGCATCAAAGGGAACAGTGTTGTGTGGTACAGATTTTGAGTAACATTAGTCCATTTGGTGAGATTAGATCAAATTGCAGAGAAAATGAGAAAAGACATTAGCTAGAATGATCTGAAAGAAAGAATGTTTCTCTTGACTTCAGTTGTGTGTACCTTGGACATGTTGTACTGTGGAGCTATAATTTCAGTCATTGTCGTGAACTTCTGGTTTATTGCATCATCGTAGATTTAATACCAAATATAGATATAACAGGTACTAATCGTCTGAGTACCATCATGTAGTTCCACTGATATATCATTAACATTTCTCTCCATTATTTGTGAATTATAGCCGGTAAAAACAGGTTGAAAGGTTTGGGCTATACGTTAAAACACTTTTCAGGAAAATCAAGTATTATTTTCCCCGAATTAAATGACATCGCTGTGTTTGATGTCATAAGTAAAGGTCGCTGGGCTTTGAGCACTTGGATTTTATTTCTGAACAATTTACCGTGGTTTGAAGTTCTTGTTGATTTTCATGATACGCGTTCAGTACCAATAGAAAGCTACTTTTCTTCAAATCTTTAGCTTTATGTGCGAGTTTATTGTATGGTATATAGTGCGATTAGAGAAACATAACTGAGGGAACCCGTACGTCTAAGTTAGGATTTAACAGAATATAATATAAATTTATTAGACAGTTCTAGCTTCGTTAACTGTCCATGACTTACGCAATGATACCACTTTCCTCCGAAGACTAGTTCCACGTCGGTCGAGTGCATTTCGCGCTCGGCTACCATTCCGGTGGTCCGAAGATCGATTCTCTGGCTCGGGTGGCCGTAACGCGGAACCAGAGGTAACTTAATTTCATTTCGGTGATAGGAAAATTCTTTCTCGAATACATTGTGGTTGTCAGGATCCCAACAATAAGCTGTAGGTCCCATTGTTAGGTAACCAATTGGTTCCTAGTCACGTAAAAATATATCTGATCCTTCGGGCCAGCCCTAGGAGAGCTGTTAATCAGCTCAGTGGTCTGGTAAAACTAAGATATACTTAACTTTTTTCCTCCGAAGACTGTTCTGACCTTTGGAAAAAGAGGGAAAATGTCATTGAATTAATTTGATATATTTTTGGAATGGTAATTCTTGACTGAGGGAACACGGTAAAACTGATTCCTATCCGCTTTTTAAATGTATATAACCCATTTTTTTTTATCGAATATACCAAGAAGAATTCTGAGCTGTGATCACTTGTCTTTTCCGAATCTCGAGAATATGGATGACAGTCGAGTACATATAAATAATGTTATTTGTTCCGTGTTTAAAGTGATAGAAGAGCTGAATTAGGAATTATAAACCAAATTTTGAGAGCGAGAGAGAGAGAGAGAGGGAGAGAGCAATATATGCAGAATAATTCTAATGCCTTGTTTATTGTGATTCACGTGTGTTAATCTCAATCTGACAATATACTTACCCTTGAAAGTCATTTTCGTCCGGTTACGTTCTTTGTTCAAAAGTTTGTTCCAAAGAATTTCCCACGATTGTTCCCTTACATGGTTGAGGCTACTATTGTTGTAAATAACGTCTCTCTCTCTCTCTCTCTCTCTCTCTCGTCTCTCGTCTCTCTTCGTTTCTCTCTCTTTCTCGTTCTCTCTCTCTCTCTCCTCTCTGCTCTCTCTCTCAAAATAAGTGATCACAGCTCAGAACTCCTCTTGGTATGTTCGGAAAAAAATTGGTTGTATGCATTTAAACAGAAGATAGGAGTCTGTTTTACCGTTCTCAGTCTCTGCTTTTCATTTGTAAGTGATGACAAACTCATCTTTCAAATGTTCGAGGAATTGGACAGAAGAAAACAAATGATTCGGCATTCTGAAGAAAGTCTGTATATTGATAATACTGTTGACCTTCGAGTTTGCGTGTTCTATTCATTATACGACGACAAGAGAGTCGAGGCTGTATGCAGTCGAGAGGCTTTCGAGGGAAATGACCTAGTTGTTATCAGGAAGAAGCAGAGAGCATTGACCTTACAACGGAGTCAAAGTCGACACACGCTAGAAGCAGAAACTATACTCTGTTTTTTTCCATCTGTTCATCTGCCTGTGGTGTTTTTGTATGGTAACACTGCGTCCCGGGCTTTAAATAGTTACGATATGTGTAAGTTTTAGGTATAATAAGAGGATATCTGGGTGTACATTTGCAACTGAAAAGTGTTTTAATAATTTACTGTATGCGAATTACACCGTTGATATTCGAAATAGGATATTGTTATTATTGTTGAATGTAAGCTGAATGTAACTATCTAAAGCCCGGGACGCAGTGTTACCATACGCAAACACCACAGGCGGATGGACAGATGGAAAAAAAACAGAGTATAGGTCGTTTCGTAGACTGATTTATTTCAATCAGAACATTTTGTAATCGCAAATGTAGAGCTTTGGCTTATAGCAAAAAATACGCTAAAACGTCTTAAACCGAGCAGATCAGAACCTGCAGCAATTTTGTACTGATTAATCTTTGCAGATGTACGAGGCACTTTTCAAAGTAGGCAGAAAAGGAAGGCACACATCCACCTTCCTGCTAGCAGACCTTTCAAGGAATTTAACGTGATTTCTCCAAGACATACAACCTCTTTTAAACTCAAAATCCACTTACATATGCGTGTTTCGACTTCTTTTTATATTTAGATATTGTTGGGAGTACAAAAGGCACAAGGATTTGTTTGTCCCATGTTAAAGGATTGCTTATATACTAAGTTTGAATAAGGTTTGCAGAAGGTCCTGTTAGGAATCAGTGTTTAAGATTGGGTGCAGTTCTTTTTCAGGGAATTCTCTCTCATCATCATCATCCTCATCATCATCATCATCATCATCCTTATCATCATCATCATCATCATCATCCTCATAACTGATGACTGGTAGTATTGTCTTGTTTGCTAGCAAATTCGTATTGTTTGTTACGTTTGGCGCCATTTCTTGGAATTAAGATAAACTTGCTGTTTTTTATGCAACAATAATCATTTGTCTCGGGCAACATAACTCGTTTTCTCTGTCAGGGAAACTTATTATTAGTTATTTTAATCTATAATGTTCTTCTTTAAGGACATTATTTACGATAATCAGGAATAGATCTCAGAGAGGCCAACTCACTCATTCATTTAAGAGGGTGAATTAGCTCGGTTTTAGTTATTTCACTGTCGTCTCAATAAAAGTTGTCGTTATCTTCAATGAAATTTAACTCTAAGGCCGTCCTGTCCAGCAGTACAATACACACACAGCTAAGCTAAAACTTACAGCCATTTTCTTATTCTTCTTTTACTTCCAATATGGGCAACGGTTAGTACCCGCGTTACGAGGACACTGTTGCATTATTGTAAACTTGGCGATTACACACCGACGCGAAGGCTGACAATGGTTCGTCCCAATTATTTCGGAGTAAAATTCTTCGTAGTCTTCGATCGAAGTTTAGTAAATGGCTTTGATGATAGTGTTTTTAGTATTAAGTCCATTTGACGAAATGGTAACCAGTAGACTCGTACCATTAAGTCGCCGAAGGCAAAAAAAAAAAAAAAGGAAAAAAAAAGTTACAAGAGGTAAATAACATTTTTCAGTTGGCATTCTACGCGGTCGTATAACTTACACAAAAGCAAAACTGAAAAGCGTTCGGGTCAAATATTAAGGATCAATAGCCGCCCTCTTGTGTCCATCAGTAGAATGTGAGTCTTTAGTCTTAGGACGACAAGGGAGCCATTCAAGCGAAAAGGCCTACCGGTCTGGATGCCATCGTTCACGAGAAATGAAATTCTCGTAGATTTCAAGTGAAATCATTTTCGAGGAATACGTGACAAGCTTTGCTTATTTGGTAGGCGTAACTGTATAGTATCTATATCTATTTCTTTTAAAGCAAATTCTCCAATAACTGAGCAGTGAGTGGAAGTCAAATATTGGGCGACGGTGCCCTTGGCAACTCTAGGATTTGTTGTAGGGATGTCCCCAGAGTTCTCACCGTCCATCAGCTCATCAACGAAACCGCCATGTTTTGGGTCCGAGGGGACGCTGGTCTAAATGCTTCTGGTCATTCCGATGGAATTCTGGTGGGATAATTAATTTCTGGGCCGCGATTTGTTTAGAAGGTCTGTCGTTTCCCAAGAGAACAATAATGAGGTTTTCAAAGAAGTACAAGTCAAAGGGCAACTGAAAATAAGTAAGCTGATATTATTGTGCATAGCATCATTCACATGTATAGATTCACATATACGTGAACTAACATGCGTAGGCACACACACATACACACACACACACACACACATATATATATATATATATTAATATATATAAATATATATAATGAATGATATATATGAATATTATTATAATAATTATTATATATATATATATATATCTATATATATGATATATATATATTTTTTTATATATTATATAACACATACCACACACCGACACACACAATATATATATATATATATATATATTATTAATATATCTATATTTATATATATATGTATATGTAATTGAATTTTTATTACATACACCATGCATTTTTTTTTGTTTTTCACAAACATCAAAATACAAATTTCATATAATATTCAACATATATATAATATATATATATATATATATATATATATATATATATTATATATATATATATATGTGTGTGTGTGTGTGTGTGTGTGTGTGTGTGTGTGTGTGTGTGTATGCATTAAGCCACAAATGTCCTTTAATATCTAATCCGCTCTACTTCGGAATTAGTATAATTTCATATATGTTAACCGAA
The DNA here is from genome assembly GCF_015104395.2 of Macrobrachium nipponense. Classification (NCBI taxonomy): domain Eukaryota; kingdom Metazoa; phylum Arthropoda; class Malacostraca; order Decapoda; family Palaemonidae; genus Macrobrachium; species Macrobrachium nipponense. The sequence continues at coordinate 57,811,345 of NC_061096.1, forward strand.
GGGAAATGTAAACTTAGTTGATAATTATTTCATCCTCTCCTGGATTCGAACCAAGCGCACAGAGGAGAAATCAGGACTTCAGTGTGGGTTACCGAGAGAATTTTTACTATCTTTCGGTTTGGATTTTTGCTTACCGTTTTTACAGAACCTGACTATGCCAGATTCTATTTGCCATTTGAAGTGTTGTTTCAGAGACTTTTGAAACTAGATATGATAAAAGACATCAGTAATTCTGCAACAAAAAAATGTCCTCTATATTATTCATCAAACATATGCTAACCTTAAAACCTCCTGGACACCATTTTTAGAAAGGATGATCTTAAATTATTACTTGAATTTGAAAAAACGGGAAGATATAATTATTTGCAAACCTGATAAAGGCAAAGGTGTGGTGATTCTTAACAAAAATGAGTACATAGAAAAAATTGAAACCATTCTATCTGATACCACTAAGTTTCAACTACATGTGGGACCCCAACTTTATCCCTCGAATTTATTTACAAAAGAGAAGATAAAGTCAATAGATTCTTAAGGGAAAACGAAAAATGAAAAAGTGGGTAAGGGGTAATAAATGGAAACTACATACCAGGCAATTACATGTCACAGGTTCTTCATTTAGTATATTATATGCCTACCGAAAAAAATTCATCAAACCAGGCACACCTGTTAGACCCATTGAGGCTGCATACAATAGTCCTTCTTTTTCTATCTCCAAAAAATTTTTAGTATCACTATTAGCTGAATATTCCATTAAACAATGAAAACACTTTGAAAAATGGATATCAATTTCAGGAACAAATCATCCATCAGGACGGAGACTACCAAATGGCCAGTTTTGACGTGGAATCGTTGTTTACGAATGTACCATTGAACGAAACCATAGATATTATTTTAAATAAGATTTTTATTAGCGATGACACTGTATTTCATGGTTTTAGCAAACCCCTTTTTAAACAATTTCTTGAACTTGCTGTGCAAGATTCCATGTTTATTTTTAATCAACGACTCTATTCGCAGGTCGATGGAGTTGCTATGGGGTCGCCATTGGGCAATATTTGCGAACTTTTTTATGTCATATTTAGAAACAGAATTTTTTAGACAATTGTCCTATTTCTTGTAAACCAATGTATTACAGAAGATATGTTGACGACACATTTTGCACTTTTCAGATACCAGTGGGCAAATAGCAAAATTTTTGGACCACATTCCAACTACAACATCCCCAACATTAAATTCACAATGGAGATAGAAAATGAAAACAAATTACCATTTTCTGGACATTCTTGTCACTAGAGTCAATTCAGAATTCACGACTGCAGTATATCGAAAAAAGGCGTTCACGGGATTAGCCAATAACTTCTATAGTTCTTGTCAGAAAACCAAATTTAAAAACTAATACCATATACACACTGGTCTATAGAGCTTTGAAATATTCATCCAACTGGGCAAAAAATTTTCATAACGAAATGGAATTTTTAATAACCTTTTTTCAAAATAACTCCTATCCCAAGACATTGTATATAACATAATTAACAAATTAGTAGGTAACTATATCCAAACCGCCTCCTCCGCTAATGGATGTCCCAAAGAAAATGAAAAAATGTGTATGCATCGATTCATATATAACAGACTCCGAAGTTTTCTCTTAGACTCTCACAAATAATAGAACAAGAAATTCCTTATCTCAAAATTAAACTCATCTCAAACAATCCTTGCAAAATTGGCTCGCTTTTAATTTCAAAGATCGTCTGCAGGACTTCATGAGATCCAACGTTGTATACAAATTCAAATGCGCAGGATGCCCTGCAACTTACGGGGTGGGTCGACTCGAAGATTACTGCAGATGAGATATTGTAGCCATATGGGTTTCAGCTATAGAACAGGTCAAAGAATTAGTAATCCTGAATTTTCTAGTATCAGAATCATGCCACCAAATGCAAAATAAATGTATCAAAACAGCACTTCTCGATAATAGGTTATACTTAAAGACCCGGACCACCTAACTACCTTGGAATCTTTAATTATTAAAAGGCTGGCTTCCCCCATTGAATAACAACACCTCGGCTTCACCTCTACATCTGGCATAGTCAACGTCTTGGACCTGGCTCTCTCAAAAATCATTCCTTGCTTTCCTTCCATTCTAGTCGGTTGGTACCTCAGTGGTTCTTCTTCTCTTTTTAACTATTATATTTTATTGCATTTTAATGAATACTATTGTGAATCCTGTTTTTTAGTTTTTAATATATGCATTTCTCTTTTTACAGACTGAAGATGCACAAAGTTGATGTGCGAAACGTTTTTGATAATAAATCTTGCCTTCATCTTTAGTATCAATGGACCTCCTGAACCTCTTATATTTATATATATATATCTATATATAGTATATGTGTATGTATGTATGTATGTATGTATGTATACACACACACCTTCCAATGACAGGCATCGCATTTTTTCTTTTCCTGCAGAAAAGGATATGGAAGACGTTGACGGCATTAAGAACATGACGTCATTCAACAGCTCCGAAGTGGCAACGTGGGTAATGTAATAATTCTGATGGACAGGTTCCCACTGGCAGCTACCGAAGAAAGTTCTTTCGACGACCGTCATTGTGATGGCAGTATCGACGATAGCACAAAGGGTAGGAATGGTAAGTCTTCGTTCGGTTCATGCGTATATTAGGAGTGCTGTTGTGATCAGTGGTTTCGGTTAGAGAAGTAAAGGAAGCTAAAATGAGATTGCAAACGTAGACGACCTTTTCCAAAGCTCTCACTGTACGGGCTATTATAGGCTCGGCGAACAGACCCTTCCTCAGAGTTCGACAGGTACAGTACGCCGGCCGATTCCACCTCTATCGGGCGTTCCTTAGCAGTGGCTGGTGGGGTGGGGTATTGTGTTTGGATTCCTCAAGGGTTTTGTAAATGGCATCAGCTAACAAAGAGGATGGTATTTCTTACAGGGCGTCTGAAACTGGGGCTAACCCAAGGCTAAACACTGAGTTGGGCATTGGGTCCTTTATCTACAAAGGTCAAAGCCAAAAGCATGTCCAGTTTTCTTTGGATTGCCGAGTTAACTCCCCTCAAGAACTTATATATATTATATATATATATATATATATATATATATATATATGTATATATATATATATATAATATATATATATATATATGTGTGTATATATATATAATATATATATATATATATATATATATATATATATATATATATATATATATATA
>NC_061096.1:57817080-57829580 GCF_015104395.2 Macrobrachium nipponense
CGGAGTGCATTATTTTCTCCTTTGTTCACCTTCCCAGAAAATCCGTGGTATCTCATCGCCGATGACAGGAAAGGATTCTCTGGGTACGGAACTTCAAAGCCAGAGGAAACCGAGAACGAAAGCCTGCTTACGGTCCAAAGAATGAAGTCCTGTTTAGCAAGATTTAGGTAGATAATAGTATACCATTAAGTCTAATGTTAAGGTTACTGAGGAAGAGTACCCATAGCTTTCCCGAAGTCGGTATAGACGTGTTTGCCGATGGACCCAAGGGTATTTTTCCATGTCGTCTACTCATGAATTTGTTTTTGAAATTTACCTGTCATTGATCGTCCTTACTTTGCTTTTTATATGGTAGCTTCAGTTTAATATGCTAAACTTTCTCAATTTGACGTTCTTGATTTGGAAATTTGTTTTGGCTCATAACAAAACTGAATGTAGGATACCTAGTTGCAGAAATACACGAGACATCAACTTCTTGACAGAACCGTAAACCTCATCATTCCATAGCTTTCTCCGTTTTCTAACTGAGAATGGCTTTTTTATTTCATTGATTAATTTTTTAATGCACTAAAGAAATAACAGCTAAGAAATGTCTCAAGGTTTTGATTCGTGCTTGTTTGATCTCTTGTAGGCTGACAAAGAAACACGAGCAAAGACATGTCTCTTTAATTAATAAGAGTTTACTATACAAACTGACGGCTAAACAGAGACTAACAATATTCGTCACATACACAAAGAAAAGTATTTACACTATTACACAACTAGTAAACAAATAAATATGGACATTTGGAGGTATATCACACACCTCCCCCTAAGACGTCTATGGTGATAATATAACACCTGGCGTCTGAAAATCCTTCTTATTCATATGTATTTTTCTTCCATTTTACTTGTAGACGATCAGGTTCTTTCCTATGCCGCAAACTACGACGTGGAGCTGGTGTAGGCAAGATTGATTTACTCAGCAGTAGAATTATCTTGTGACCTCTCCACATCCTTTGGTTTACTGGGAGTATTAGTCGCATCAAGGCTTGATCCATATATTAGTATAGAAAAGGTCGATGTGGTCTCAGGAACTTTCGGTTTCTCCACAAAATGCCCCCACTCCCCATCTTTATGAGATAATCTCGCCTGGGGACAATGCCGACAACAACACCTGGGCGGTTCCAAAGTCCTGTGGTTTGATCATTTTCAAATGAGAAAGGGGTCTGCGAGTACTGTTGTATCGTTGCTTCGCCTGACTTCGCAAATACTCTGCTTTAACAACACATTCCTCTGCTTTCTTTTGCCAATCTTTGGCAAATGAGCGACGATGTGTTGGAAAACAAGACCTGAGGGGATAACCAAATAAAACTTGAGCTGGTGATCTGCCATCAGCACGAGGTGTATTCCTAAGCTCCAACATTCCACGGGCAAATTCATCCGTATCCAGGTTCCCATTCTTAGCAGTAGTCATAATCAGCTTCTTGATAATTTTCACTGATGCTTCTGCATGTCCATTTGCCTTCGGATGATATGGCGAAGTAATGCGATGTTCTACTCCCCAGCGAGATAAAAAAAAACGTCTCAAAGCTGATGAAGCAAACTGTGGTCCTCCATCAGTTTTCAACAAAGCAGGAACACCAGTATCTGAAAATATAGCCCTCAGTGACCGTATTAGATTGGCTGCAGAAGCTATACCCTGACACGAAGACACACAAGGCCATCCAGACAACCTGTCAATATAAACAAGATAAGTACGACCTATGACATGAAAATAATCCGTAGATACGGATTCAAAAACACTACTTGGTATATCTTCTTGCCATAGAGGTTCATTCCTTTGATTTTGTAGAGGAGGACGGCATTTGATACAAGAAGAAACCATGTTCTCAATATCTCTGTCAATTTTAGGCCAGTAAACAGTCTGGCGCACCCTCCTTTTTGTGCGGTCTATTCCCTGATGACCATCATGAAGACATTCAAGAGTTTCCCGCCGAAGACTCTTGGGTATAAGAAGTCTTACTCCATAAACAATTAGGTCATCATCTACAACAGGCATATCACGTATATTCTAGAAAGGCCTGAGTTCTACTTCCAAATTATGGCAGTGTTCAGGAAAACTTTTCATTATAATTTCCAGAAGTGAATTGTATTCTGCATCCTGTTCAGCAGCACCACGTACCTTTTCCGCGTTTTGTCCTTTAGAGGTGTCAGAAGTACACCATCTTCATGCATGTCAAGGGCATTCACAATTGAAACATGCAAGGGATCATCCTGAACTGTTGCATGCGATAAAGCATCTGGAATACAATGAATACTTCCCTTGTGCCAGTGGACAGTAAAACTGAAATTACTTAGCTTCTCTCTCATGCGTTGAAGTCTTGGGTTTTCAATTTCACCAAGTGACTTACTTTTAAGAATTGGTATCAATGGTCTATGATCTACCACAACATCAAAATGAGGTAATCCAGCCAAGTAAGTATTGACTATAATACAGCTGTTATTTCCAGCTCTATCACAGAATATCTTGTTTCAACATCTGAAAGGAATCTTCAGCCACATTGTGTTAGTTTCCAGTCCGTTCCATGCTTTTGAAGTAAAGCAAATCCCAGACCATGCAGTCGCGATGCATCTGTCTGCAACATGGTTGGCAAAGTTGCATCAAAATGTGCAAGTACAGGGGGTGCAGTAAGTGCTTCCTTTACTCTCCTAAAAGACAAATCATGCTGTGTTGTCCAACACCTTTCATTACGCTGCCTCAGTAAACCTCTGAGTGGTTGTGCTTCATGTGCATTGACTGAAGAAAAACTTACAAGCTGATTAACAAGTCCCATAAAAGATCGAAGATCTGTTATATTTTTGGTACAGGAAAGTCTGCAATAGCCACAACTTTGCGAGAATCAACTGTGTAGCCATGGCTCGAGATTTTATACCCACAAAAATCAACAACACGTTTTGCAAAGCAAATTTTCTGAGGATTAAGAGTTATCCCATACTCATCACATCTTTGCAAGATAGAAATAATATGGGCTAGATGATCCTTATAAGAATAATTGTATGCAAGAATATCATCAACTATCTTTACAGTTTGTGGTATATCACCAAGAGCTTGGTCTCCTCTTCGATTATATTCATCTCCTGAAGAAATAAGTCCCATTACCCCTCGCTTGAATTTATAGCGACCCCATGGGGTAATGAAACACGTGAGATCCTGGTCCCCTTCTGCAATCTTGACTTGGAAATATCCCATTTTTGCATCTAGTGTAGAGAACCACCTTGCCCCAGTGCTAATCGAAGCTACTGCATCATGCGGTGATCGTACAGGATAAGTGGGTCTACATACATACTTATTAAGCTTAGTCAGACCAACACACAATCTTACTCCATTTGGCTTCTTAGCAACAGGCACTATGGGATGACACCATTCTGTTGGATGCTCAACCTTACAGATAACATCATTCTCCAAAAGTTCATCAAGCCGATCCTTTATTTCCGACTTCCAGGTGTATGGTATAGTGCGCGGGGCTGTCACAGCAAATGGTCTCACATTCTCAGACAACTTTATATGCATGGGACCTCCATGCATCTCCCTCAGTGTTTTTGTGGCACCAAATAAATACCCGAGGAAAGGCTGATACCAAAGCTGCATCATGCTCTGCCCTTTCTTCTTCAGTTGGATCACGTTCATAAGGCCACCTTGAAAGTGCAACAGGAGAATGAACTCCATTACAAGCAGTGTCTTTTTTCTCTTTGTTAGTCCTTTGAGCGCTTCTCTTCATCCGGATCTACAGACAGTCGTACGGGAAGAATTCATTTGAGCAGGAAAATCCTCCGGGTAGAATTCCCAAAGCAATAGAATCAAAGCAGCTTAATAAAAGCTCCCTTTACTTCTTTCACCACAGTTATTTCAGCTTGAGTTTGTCGATCACCAAGTAAAGGTGCGAAGTAAAAGCTCCCACGCAATTAAGGATCTGATACCAGCAGAAGAAAGCTTTTCAATTTTAGAAGGTTCAAGCATATAGGGATATATACCAAGAGACCTCGCTACATTGAGGCCCATCACTGTAGCTTCTGCTCCCGAAACCGGTGTCCATAGTAAAGAAGAGTTCCCTGTAGGATGAGTATAATGTAAAGCTGAACTTTCGGGGTTGAGAAATGGCACTAATAACATCCACATCACTTGTGATCCTATGTACATCCCTGTTAAGTCTACCATTTGATTTTAGCTTCGAATCTTCACTCTTTTCCAGCAAAGAGGGAGTTTCCTTCCCTGTTGACCTACACACAACAGCTAAGTTTCCAATCTTTCCACATTGGGAACACTTTTTGTCCTTCGCCTTACAAACATTCATGTCAGAATGTCGATCTTTTCCACATCCAAAGCATCTTTCATTTCTATATAAACTGTTGGGTGCTTTCTTGTAGTCTCTTTTGTACCGTGAAACTTTTGATATGCTCTGTGGGATCATTCCTCGTATTGTAGCGCTATTCTTATGAGCACTCTCAGAAGCTCGACAAATATCTACAGCCTTCTGCAAATTCAGGTCCTTCTCCTCTAGCATACGTTTCTCTAGAGCTTCTTCATCACGAGTGCCAACAACAGTATACGGTCTCTCATATTCCCCATACACAAAGAACTAAAATCACAGAATGCTACAAGTTTCCCGGATACCACGAAAGAAATCGTCGAAACTCTCTCACCTATTTCTTGTTTCCTAAGGTAAAATTCTCTTCTGTCGACGATGATATTCCGTTGACCGCGCGAGTGACTTTCCACGGCATCAATCGAGTATAGTTTCAAGATCTGCATCAGCCGAAAACGAGAGGCCGTATCGTAATGTTCGTGTCCAGTCTCATTCTAAAAGAGAAGCGAGAACCGAACCTTTGCTCAGCAGGCGTTAATGATTTGATTCCAGTCAGCATTGCATATCCTTCAAATTTATGCCGCCAAGCATCGAACTCCTTCAAAGAGACTAACGATGACAGGTGAGGTGCAGTTGTGGCACTATGAGGAATTTTATACCGGCACTGCGCATCATTTTGTGTAATTTCAGCACCTCCACATCGAAGCTAAACGTTCTTCCCTCTTGTGAGCCATATCCGCTTGCTTCGCCAACAGCTCCGTCAATTGTTCTAGTTGCTCTTCCATCGTGTCAATGAAATCTTAAATTTTGAATCACTTCTGACTACGATCATTCCACCAGCAGAACAGATCCTACTCACTGCGCCATGTTTGATCTCTTGTAGGCTGGCAAAGAAACGCGAGCAAAGATATGTCTCTTTAATTAATAAGAGGTTACTATACAAACTGACGGCTAAACAGAGACTAACAATATTCGTTACATACATAAAGAAAAGTATTTACAGAACTCTCGCTTGTTTATTTACATTTGAAACCAATTACCATTACAATATAATTTCCGAACAACCCATTACATAACTAGTAAACAAATAAATATGGACATTTGGAGGTATATCACACAGTGCTGCTTACTGATTTTACCTGATCGCTTCTCATCTGTAGTAAAATCTATATAATTATTAAATAGACTTATTGTAAATAGAAATGTGAGCAAGCAACGCAGTATATACAAACTTTATTCTCTCTCTCTCTCTCTCTCTCTCTCTCTCTCTCTCTCTCTCTCACACACACACACACACACACACACACACACACACACACACACAAATCAAAAGTACGCGTAGAAGTTGGAATGAAACACGGAACGAATCTTAATGTTTACAGTAAAAAAGACTTAAGTACTTGTTTTCTCATATATAGCTTCATTTGTTTTTTTTTTTATATTAAATATATCATAAGTATATCCATAAAAATATTAATTTAATATTTTATTTATATTATATATATATATAATATAATATATTATATATATATATATATATATATATCCTATTATATATATATATAGTATATAGTATATATATACCTATATGGATATTGTATATACACATATGTCAATAAGTAAAGAAAATATATATTTGTAATATATAAACAGACATAGCCACACTCACACACTATAGATAAATATAATATATTATTATATATATATATATATATAATATATAAATATTATAAATAATATATATAACTATATAATATATATATACATAAAGTGGTTCTCTGAGGTTGAGAGATTTCATATAGACATCCGAGTCGAACTTTTATAGTAATGTACAGAATCTTCACATCTGTTATCCCTCTATATCCAAAGTATCACCTATGCTAACCTCCATAGCAGAATCTTATTTTTACCAAAGGGACCTAAAAGAAATAACTATGGATGGGTAAGTTCGTTCGGATTTGCAGCAGTTCCAAATCACTTCCTTGATCTGGATTTTGTTTTTATTCTGACGTATTTTCACCTTATCTCCGATCTTTTGCTTATTTTCTCGTCTCGGTTAATTTGCATCGGAACGTTAGAGAATTCAATAGCTTTTCGTATTTACGTGCATTCATCGAATGTTCTTACCTTAAAAGTTGTTCAATGTCTCCTCTTCACATCATTTTTAGCCATGTTTCGTCGTTGCTTTTGTAAAGATTAAGCACAGTTTGTTCATGCGCTATAAATCTCCAGCTTGGATAGGTTTTATCAGAAATAAGCTGTATATCATTCTCTCTCTCTCTCTCTCTCTCTCTCTCTCTCTCTCTCTCTGAGACTTAATGAAGACCTGGGCCTTCATTTCTTTTCCTGCTTGTTTTTAAAATTTGTTTTTGTTTTTTCACTAAATACGCTTTGCCATTTGGTGTTGATATTCTTATTTAGATTCTCAGGTGATCTGTTATGGCTCCATTAATTTCTTTAAAGGTGCAGACTACTTCTCCTCCGTAGATCTTAAGTTGTATTATAAGTCTTGTCTGACGTTCCCGTGCAGGTCAGATCCTATATCTTATTTTCTTTCGATTTTTCCCCTCTGTTCTTTAAGCCTGGACGCAATAACCTTCCTGGTTCCATAGTATTTGTATACGCATTCTTGAACACACACCTATGTATATATATATATATATATATATATATATATATATATATATATATATATATATGTATATATATATGTATATATATATATATATATATATAATATATATATATATATATATATATATATGTATATATATATATAATATATATATATATATATATATATATATATATATATATATATATATATATATATATATATATATATATATATATATATATATATATAATATATATATATATATATATATATATAGATCTCGTTGAATTCTATGGCTTTTCCGTTATTGATCAACTTCTTATTAGTTTGGCAAAATTTTCTAAATCTTCTTCGCTCTTCCAAATTCAGTTGGTGGACAAAAAAAAACGGAGATTAACTCTTTGTTCCACTTACTGCTTAACACAACACCACAGCTGTACCGTCCTCGTTGTGACCTCTTCAAAGTGCATAATCTGGACAGTTGTGGTTTTAGATTCAGCCGGCCTTATGCCAGCTCGGGCTGTTACTCACAGAGCAGCCCGTAAATCTGGACATAGCGTCCTGTTGTTTTAATACAGTTTGCGAACGGATGTATGGCGACCCAACAATAATAATATTACAATAATACTATAATAATACAATAACTCATTACAATAAAATTATGTACAAGATGAACCATTTTAATTTATTTACAGTTATATAAGTTGCAATATAATAAAATTCATAGTAGAACATAATTTATTGTGTGAAAGATAAGGTAAACAGAAACCGCGTGATATGGCGGTAACGAACAAAACAGAATTAGGAAAACATGTATACGGATTACGTGGAATAGGAAGAGTGGAAGGAAGGAGGGGGGGGGGGGGGGCGTTGTTGAAAACGCGGTGATGTAGGCGTTGTTTTAGTTGTTTTCTATGTTTGCGTTGTGTGTTGTAGGCCGTCTGCTAGATGAGTGATTTTTCTGCTTCTCGTTGTTTGTTCAATGTAAGTTTGTGCAATAAAATACTAACTGCTTCAGCTATGATTGATCTATGGTGACTGTTATGTTCTGAGTAGATGAAATTCTGTATTCGCTAGTAGTTCTTGTGTCGCAGGTTTGCGATTGTGATGGTCTGTGTAGTGTTGGTGGATGGATCCATTATTTCTGTGGGTCTGTAAGCGTCTTTTTAGGGTTGTGGAAGTGTATATGTATATATGTATATATATATATATATATATATATATATAATATATATATATATATATATATATATATATATATATATATATATATATATATATATAGATTATTTGTCGAGCACGGAAAGGTTAATATAAGCTCTTAGGAGGATGGACGTGCTTATTAATTGACCTGACTTCCTATCGATTTCCGTGTCCATTTTCCTTATATGCTATCTTATACTCTCATCATATGTACTTATTGTTCAGTGCTGTGAGTGAGAAGGTTTGTCATCAAGTTTTAATGATTCACTGCTGCATGTTAACGAACAAGAAGCTAAAGTTGTACCACAGATTTATTTACGACACTAGAATTTTGGCGAATCCTTTTTTGGGATAAGCATGGTTACAGTGTTAAGAAGATTTAAGAATTCAGAATCTACTTGGTGATATACAGAACTGCCTTGCTAATTATTCAACTTGCTTTATTCTAGCCAGACAGACAGAGCAGGATTACCCTTTCCTGGTCCCTATCTCAAACACCGTAGACAAACAACAGATGAATGTTATCAGATCAACATATAACACAGGTGCTTCACTTACTCTGTTTTCTCTCTCTATTTTCATATGATTTTTGCCCTTATCCACTTGATATCATCCCGTAATCTTGTCCATCTTTCTACGTAGCTAACGATCTCCCTGACAGTTAGTCAGTATACGTATCTCTTGTCTGAGTTGAGCCGTCCTAATCTTTCGTAATATCAACAGTTTTTTTTTTTTTTTTTTTTTTTTTTTTTTTTTTTCTTTATTTTTTATTTATTTTTGTTTATTTATTTTTTTTTTTTTTTCTCCTCCCTCAGATCTTATACAAATCCACATTCCTGGTCAGTGATGATTTTTTTTCCAGGAGGTGGGCCCTGTGCCGCTCCATCTCTCACTTGTACAGAGATCCCAGAGTAATGGACAATGCAGGAAAAAAAGAAAAAATCCAGTGGCCCAAAAAAGTTGTATTGGACGTGAGTCATCCTTTTCCAAAAATTAATTGTTGTATTTTGGAATCTGTCTGTCCTACTATATAGATGTAAGACTTATAGAAGAGAAACTAGATGTTAGAGCGATAACTAGTACACTCCCGGTTGTCAAGTCAGGAATTGAGATTTGCAAATATCAGAAATCAGTGGTAAATATTCTCGGTAACCTATTTGATTTTTCACTCTTCAGGCAAACATTTCCTAAATGCGAAGCGGGAATTGATAAGAAGATACGTGATTATCGGTAACTCTTGTGAGGTTGAGAAGCTCCTTCGGGCTTCGGCGTGCCCTTATTCCCCTAGATCAAGTATGTACCCTTTCGCGGTCGATTACGGACCATTGAGTGGCCTATCCCATCCCCACCAGCCTCACCCCCCCCGTCAGTGTATATAACCCTGGAATGTTTATCTTTCGCCCTTCTGGACGTTTTCTGTAACACAGGCTCTAGTTGCCAAGTGGCTGATTACTTTTAATTTAAATAACCGTATGTTATCCATAGTTCGTTCAGATCGAAAGATCTTTATGAAAGTTCGAGAGTGTGATTATCATACACCTGAAGCTGATGATGACATTTTGGTCTTCATCTTGGAGGCAAAAATGCTCCAGGAAACTGAGTATGCGGCATTGATGTCCAGCTTACGTCCTTCTCATGATTAATAGTTTGTTGACATGTTTGTTGTACATAGGCATATTGTTATTGGATTACAGGTGGGGATCCCGTGAAGGTTAAAAAAAGAAAAAAAAAAGTATGATGCGGGGTGTGGCTGTAGGGGTAAGTTCTTCGGACAGCGCATTATCTTTCTAGTCCCATAACTTTCTTATCTAGTTCAAAGGCCACGATGACGAGCATATTGTGAGGGTCTTTCATACAGAGTGGCCGAGTGCGGTGATGTAGAATGTAGACCAGCATAAGCGACCCTTGGCGATATGAAGGAATGTCATAGGGTCTGGGTTAGATGCTTATTACAGACAGTCATGTTGGTCGAAGATCATTGTCAATTCTTGTACGTTTAAATATTTCAAGATACCATGTTCAATAGATGACGGTATATATTATAAGTTGGTCAGTTGGTCAAGGATGACTGCAAGACCAGACGGCGATATAAGTTCATTACATTGCGTCAGTCTTATATACGATTATCATAAAACTGGAGCCAAATCCAAAGAAGCATTACAAAGTGAACAATGCTTCCGCTTGTTCATTTAAAGGACCAAGCAAAAATACGAATGTGAGTTAACTTGGATATTAATTCGTAATTTGAGTCCAGTGTACCCAATGGTGACTTGCTACGCTTTTTACGAGAAAAATGAAATATTGACCTTACTATTACACATCACGATTTTATTAAACCGATGAAGATGTGCGGAGATGACATTACTTTCATTTTGAGTTATTGATGTTATGAATAGATTCAAACGATAGGAATGGGACATTGTTTACTTTCACCGACTCTCGTGAACACATGGAATTTTATGAAAATAGATGTTGCCCTAATAATGGTCATTTTACTTTGATGAGGTACGGATATGTCGAAGATGTGTGCTTGTGACCTTTGAGTATTGCTCTATTAAAGTCTAATTTCTAAACTCATCGGTGCCACCAATGAACTCTTAAACTAGAAATTAGAGACATACAGCCTTACCTTTCCTCGACTCAATCGTTGTTAGATGCTGACAATGGTTTTGAATGTCAAGGTTCCATAAGCCCTCAGTAGTTAACGCAACTGTCTAGGAATTTTCTCCTCATCAAATAAGTGTTTTTACAAATATATTTCTAGAAGTTTCCAAAGTGAGTGAAAATAGCGTTTTTACAAATATATTTCCAAAAGTTTCCAAAATGAGTGAAATTAGTATTTTTACACAAATATATTGCCAAAAGTTTCCAAAATGAGTGAAATTAGTATTTTTACAAATATATTCCTAAAAGTTTCCAAAATTAGTGAAATCAGTTTATTTACAAATATATTTCTAAAAGTCTCCAAAATGAGTGAAATTAGTGTTTTTACAAACATTTCTATAAGTTTCCGAAATGAGTGAAAATTTTTTTTTTTTACAAATATATTCCTAAAAGTTTCCAAAATTAGTTAGATTTGTGTTTTTACAAATATATTTCTAAAATTTTTTCAAAACTAGTGAAAATAGTAGTTTTTGTTTTCCAAATATATTTCCAAAAGTTTCCAAAATAGTGAAATATTAGTATTTTTACACAAATATATTTCTAAAAGTTTCCAAAATGAGTGAAATTAGTGTTTTTACAAATATATTTCCAAAAGTTTCCAAAATGAGTGAAATTAGTATTTTTAACAAATATATTTCCAAAAGTTTCCAAAATGAGTGAAATTAGTATTTTTACAAATATATCCTAAAAGTTTCCAAAATTAGTGAAATCAGTGTTTTTACAAATATATTTCTAAAAGTTTCCAAAATGAGTGAAATTAGTGTTTTTACAAATATATTTCTAAAAGTCCAAAATGAGTGAAAAAAATTTTTTTTTACAAATATATTTCTAAAAGTTTCCAAAATTAGTTAGATTTGTGTTTTTACAAATATATTTCTAAAATTTTCAAATTAGTGAAATTACTGTTTTTACAAATATGTTTCTAAAAGTTTCCAATTATTGAAATCAGTGTTTTTTACAAATTATATTTCTAAAGTTTCCAAATGAGTGAAAACATTTTTTTACTAATATATTTCTAAGAGTTTCCAAAATTAGTGAAATCACTGTTTTTACAAATATATTTCTAAAAGCTTCTAAAATGAGTGAAATTAGTGTTTTTACAAATATATTTCTAAAAGATTTCAAAATTAGTGAAATCAGTGATTTTAGAAATATATTTCTAAAAGCTGCTAAAGTGAATGAAATTAGGTTTTTACAAATATATTTCTGAAAGTTTCCAAAATGAGTGAATTCAGTGTTTTTACAAATGTATTTCGAAAAGTTTCCAAAGTTAGTGATCCTGAGTTAGAAAAAAAGAAAACTAAGGAAATTATTATGACGTGAAATTGCAGAGGGATTATGCTACCCCCCCTAGATTTTATGAATATTTTGACGAACGAGTTAATAAGTAATGACTACCAAATCAATCAAGTGTGAACTATTAATGGTATGCACTTGACCGAAGTTAATCCATGACAGCTGCTGGCGAGAGGCAGACATTAGATTAGTCCCCCATGAAGGCCACACAGAAAATGAGGCGGAGAGAGGATGTCGAAGGCTGTCATTAAAAAAAACAAGGCAAAGCTTCTTAAAATTTCTGAGTTAGGAAAGAAGTGAGAGTGACTGCGAGCGACGACAGGTGAAGAAGGATAATGGAAGCCAGGAAGAGAGAGAAATTCATATCGGTTTGG
>NC_061096.1:57832080-57849580 GCF_015104395.2 Macrobrachium nipponense
CTTCATCAGTGAGTGGTTTGGTCTGGATATACACAAACTTCGTACATTTTTTTTTTTTTTTTGTAAAGGCGAGGTCATTCGGGGGTTTTGTGGGGGCATGTTATTCTGATACTTGGCGATTGTGTTTTGGTTCGCCTGTCGTGTTTTCGGTTTGTCATCTGGGGCGGCCTTTGCTTGATGGAAATGTTTATCGCGGGCGGAATGTGGACGTTTATCTTCTTCATCAAGCATCATCAGTGTGGGATTTTGAGATTGGTACACTTTCTCTCGTTTCTTTTTTATGCGTGTACACCATTAACATGATTTCACTAATATTAATATCATATCATATATATATATATATATATATATATATATATGTATACACACACACACACACACACAACACACATATATATATATATATATATTATATATATGTGTGTGTGTGTGTGTGTGTGTGTGTGTGTGGTGTGTAGTGTGTGTGCGTGTGTGTGTGTGTACCTAGACTTTTCTCTTCGTCAAACTAATGTTGTTTATTGAGCGATCTTGAGATTTTTGGAAACAAAGCAGATTGTAATAATACATGGAATCCCAGGTGAAGATAATCCATGAATTATGCTAATCGTTATAATTTAACTAAGGATTATTTCTTAAGATTCATTAACACTAAACTACCTTTGATCCTGATATATTTATTAAGTTTCAATAGATAAAAATTGGTGTCGTTTAATTTTCTTCCATAAGAGTCAAGTTTGAACCTCTTGGAAAGGTGTTTTCTGAGTGACTTGTAGTACTACTCCAGGAGTAAAACCTATTCATGTTGATGAACTCTTTTCTTTTATATATTATCCGCTTCATCACACAAGGGAAAGTAATAAGGTTTTCCCGAAGTTTACTTATGTGGGAATACTCAGTTTAATCCTTTTGTGATGAGTGCCATCTCCAGCGCTACTGATTATTATTACTATTGTTATAGAGTCCTCCGTAGGGGGGGGGGGGGGGGGGGGGGGGGGCGGGGGGGGGGGGGGGGGGCTGAGTGCCGTCAGTGCAACCATCATTGGTGGTGGCACTGTATGGCATTACTTAAGGTTCGTTTGCAGCATGCCTTCGACCCCTATAGCTGCCACCCCTTTCATTACTTTACTGTACCTCCTTTCATATTCTTTTTCCTCAACATACTTTCCACTCTCTACTAACAGTTGATTTATATATAGTGCAACTGTTACAACTTTCAAGCCTATTGCTCTCAATTTCCGTCTCAGCGCTGAATGACCTCATAGGTCCCAGTGCTTAGCCTTTGGCCTAAATACTATATTCAATTCAATTGTTATTGGGTCAGTCTAAATAACTGTCTAAAATGATTGTGCTGAAACTATTACCATCCATGATATTATTTATTCGGATTGATAAAGCTAATCTAGGAATATCAAGTTTACATAGTTAAGTGTAAATCAAGTTCGAATTTGATTAGTCCTACTTTCTATAGTTTATATGTACTAGGACATTAACTATACTATTATTATTATTATTATTATTATTATTATTATTATTATTATTTTATTATTATTTTATTATTTTTATTATTTTATTATTATTATTATTTTATTATTATTATTATTATTATTATTATTTTATTATTATTATTATTATTATTATTATTATTATTATTATTATTATTATTATTATTAAATTCCCTCCATCTTCTTGCAGCTGAACCATGCTTTCTCTTCCTCGTAGTCAAGAAATTTTTTACTTTAGTTTTTCCGTTTCCAACTCATTTTTCTTTCCGAAACAGATGTCAATTTTTCCGATCTCGTGAAATAGTGTTTGAGGGAGCCATACGTTGCCAGGGGAATTTATTCCTTAAAGAAGGTTTCCCTGTAACATTATTACTTCTGAGATAGCAGAGCAGCTTCATGTTTGTTAAACAGTTGAGTTCTTGATTGAATTGGACGTTTATTTTCTAAACTTGTAGTTCTGTTTGACTTGAACTTCATAAAGTTTCAAGGTGGATTATGCTTCGGTGTCCTTCGTACGTTAAAGCACAACTCCGACGCAGGAAGACACTATACAGGGTGTCCATAAAGTCCCAGTACCATTCTGAGCAATAAATACTTGTAATGGTACTGGGACTTTATGGACACCTTGTATATCAGTCGTGTGAATGTTATAAGACAATGTCTACATTACAAGTAATAACAAATTCTTCTTTTTCTTCTTCTAAGATTAACCTCTATTCGGGGCCGCTGTTTTTAATGGGCCATTACCAGGTTCGCTGGAAACGAATCTGATTCGTGAATTTATCTTTGGGCGTACCTCATATATCTTCTTGAACCTGCTTCACCTGCTGTGTTAGAAGTTTATGGTTTGATACAAAATTACCGGCTACTACCTTCATCTAGGCTTTCCTATAGATATATAAGGTACTCGTCGGACGAGTGGGTTTTGCGCTCGGCTACCAATCCGGTGGTCCGAAGTTCGATTCTCGGCTCGGCCAACGCGGAATCAGAGGAATTTATTTCTGGTGATAGAAATTCATTTCTCAATGTGGTTCGGATCCCACAATAAGCTGTATAGGTCCCGTTGCTAATCAACCAATTGGTTCATAGCTATGTAAAAATATCTAATCCTTCGGACCAGCCCTAGGAGAGTTGTTAATCAGCTCAGTAGGTTCTTTGGTAAAAACCTAAAAGATATAACTTAAACCTTTTTTCCAAATAGATCTAGTGTACATTTTCTTCTGGGTCAGTGCCCCGTTTATAAAATTTGCAATTTGTTTAAGCTATTTTCCCCTTTCGTTTCTTTAAAACATAAAAGGACAAGTTTGTTTCGGCTACGGATTTTTTTTTTTTAAATTTTCATAAAAAAAGGGAAATTATTTTTAACGTAATTACTGTCATTGGTAGTAAGTTCCGGTAATGTACCTGATGGGGTGTCCGAGTCTACCGCATGAACTGCCGTGGTTAATGACTGTTATTATTTGAAAATGTTTTGGCAAAGTGAACACTTATGTCAAAATGCATTTATGTAGTTATACCTGATGTTTTTTTTCGTGGCACACACGAACACGTCCACCTTTTTGTTAAATAGCTAATTATTTCTCTCTCTCTCTCTCTCTCTCTCTTCATATGTTGGAAAAAAACCTAAGATCTGCCGTTGGAGAGAGAGAGGGGGTTGGGGTTGGGGGTTGGGGTAGGGGTTCGATAAATGAATAGCATCAACCATCACGTAACTATACGTACATACTTGAAAATACATTTTTTATGTACTGATTACTGTTTGTAATATTATCGCCTCGTAAGCTGACATCATTGGGACTTATTCTGAGATGGAATGGCAAGTCTTTGATATTTTGACCTGAGTGAATTCAGTTCCCAATGATTAGCGATAGTTTCCAAATTGATACGCCAGATAGGAGGTACATTACCAAGCTGAAAAAGGTGTCGCAATAACGCATGTTCCTATGATCGTTCTTATTTCTATTTTCGTAAACGTTATTACTTTCGAAAAACAATATGACGCTTTGAGTTACGCAGTTAGGAAAGATTTGGAACGCCCACATTGGGTTACGGGTGCAACAATTTAGTTGTGAAATATCGGCATTAGTAATTAACTATATATAATATGTATGTATGTATGTATGTATGTATGTATGTTTATGTGCTATACCCGATACGAACTCTTAAAACGACAGAAGCGATGACAGCAACATTGTCATGCGAAATTCTCGTTATTATCTCGCCTCCATTGCAAAGTGAATTATAAGAGATTTCTACATTTACTTCTTTACAGATAATCTTAAATCTCTCTCTCTCTCTCTCTCTCTCTCTCTCTCTCTCTCTCTCTCTCTCTCTCTCTCTCTTTGACCGTATTGAAAAGTCCATTTTCGTTCTTTCCATGAAGAGTTTACCATTCTTTCGTGTTTCTTAGGTTATATAGTTTTTTTTTAGTATTTCTTAATACCACATTCGCTACTCTTGGTATACGGCCTCTGGTTTTTTTTTTTTTTTTTTTTTTTTTCGTTTCCCAAAGTTTAAAATCTCTTGGTTCCCACGGCCTACTTTTTTTTTTCTCTCTCTCCTCTTTTTAAACCCGTCCATTTTGTTCCCTTATTGTGTATCTTGAGGTATTTGCGTTTGACAAAGAGAAGATTAAACTGTTTGTTTGTTTGCGTATTTTTTCTCTTTCTGAGGACACGGCCCATGGAACTGGGTTTTATAAAGCCATATATATCCCATTTAGGAAGAAAAAACTCCGACCGTTCGGGGTGGGACGATTGTCAGGTGACCAACGATTGTTTCTCTTAGCTCAAACCCCCCCCCCCCCCCACCCCCTTCTTCTCTCTCTCTTCTCTCTCTCTCTCTCTCTCTCTCTCTCTCATGATAATTCATGTATTCTATTTAAATGCTTCTGGAGACATACAGTGGATTATGTATCCCGTATCACGGTATAAGTGTATATTTCCATTGCGTGTAATGCGATTATCCTCTAGACTTGAAGACATTTTTGTATGGGAAATCACAATTTAAAATTGAGGATGTATATAGCAATGACTACGCGATTATTATCAATATAATTCAGGACGAATAAAACACGCTTTAAGAAATATCCAGATTCTAACGATTATATGACAACCTGAGGGACATGTTCGTACTGAAAGTGTACATAGCCTCTTAATTATTATCCTTGTTCATACTGAAAGTGTACATAGCCTCTTAATTATTATCCTTGTGCATACTGAAAGTGTACATAGCCTCTTAATTATTATCCTTGGTCATACTGAAAGTGTACATAGCCTCTTAATTATTATCCTTGTGCATACTGAAAGTGTACATAGCCTCTTAATTATTATCCTTGTTCATACTGAAAGTGTACATAGCCTCTTAATTATTATCCTTGGTCATACTGAAAGTGTACATAGCCTCTTAATTATTATCCTTGTTCATACTGAAAGTGTACATAGCCTCTTCATTATTATCCTTGGTCATACTGAAAGTGTACATAGCCTCTTAATTATACCTGTTTATCTGAAAGTGTACATAGCCTCTTAATTATTATCCTTGTTCATACTGAAAGTGTACATAGCCTCTTAATTATTATCCTTATTCATACTGAAAGTGTACATAGCCTCTTAATTATTATCCTTGGTCATACTGAAAGTGTACATAGCCTCTTAATTATTATCCTTGTTTATCCTGAAAGTGTACATAGCCTCTTAATTATTATCCTTGTTCATACTGAAAGTGTACATAGCCTCTTGATTGTTATCGTTGTGCATACTGAAAGTGTACATAGCCTCTTAATTATTATCCTTGGTCATACTGAAAGTGTACATAGCCTCTTAATTATTATCCTTGTTTATCCTGAAAGTGTACATAGCCTCTTAATTATTATCCTTGGTCATACTGAAAGTGTACATAGCCTCTTAATTATTATCCTTGGTCATACTGAAAGTGTACATAGCCTCTTAATTATTATCCTTGTTTATCCTGAAAGTGTACATAGCTCTTAATTATATCCTTGTCATACTGAAAGTGTACATAGCCTCTTGATTGTTATCGTTGTGCATACTGAAAGTGTACATAGCCTCTTAATTATTATCCTTGGTCATACTGAAAGTGTACATAGCCTCTTAATTATTATCCTTGTTCATACTGAAAGTGTACATAGCCTCTTAATTATTATCCTTGTTCATACTGAAAGTGTACATAGCCTCTTAATTATTATCCTTGGTCATACTGAAAGTGTACATAGCCTCTTAATTATTATCCTGGTCATACTGAAGTGTACATAGCCTCTAATTATTATCCTTGTTCATACTGAAAGTGTACATAGCCTCTTCATTATTATCCTTGTTCATACTGAAAGTGTACATAGCCTCTTAATTATTATCCTTGTTCATACTGAAAGTGTACATAGCCTCTTGATTGTTATCGTTGTGCATACTGAAAGTGTACATAGCCTCTTAATTATCATAGTGACCTCAATGATACTGCTAAAAGTGCTCTTGTAAAAATTACCCCTGTCCATTTATTTTGACACGTGTGATTTTCGTACACGTGGCTTTGTGACCTCGCACCTATCTGACCTTGAAATGACTTAGGGCAAAAGTGACCTGACAATTTATACCTTATAATTGTGGTTTGTCTGAATTACATCATCAATTATAAAAATTCCTCCCAACTGCGCTTTGGCGTTCAAGGCCGGTGTCTATTTTTATTTCCGTGGTACACTGTAGGTATTGATGAAGGGTGCTTTCGTGTTCGTTCCGATCACTAGCTAACACTCGTTTTTTAGCCTTTTACTCTGCCTTCAATGTCCCTTCTCTTCTTAAAACTATTGCTTCGTAGTGCAACTGTGGGATTTTCTCCCGACTCTGTACTTCATCTCCTTATTTACTGAATTTCTGTATTCTTCCAGCACCCTCTTTTCACTGTCTAAAGCGCCGAGTGGTCGAAAGTGCCCCTGTCTGTCTGTCTGTCTGTACATGTCGTGACGACCTAAATTTCATAAAGTCAGATCAGCTGACTTCCTCGTGTGAAATGTCGGTTTGGATCGAACTCATTCAACTCAGACTGTAGCTGTAAAGTACAGGATAATCAAAACTGAAAGTCCAGTCTGATTGTTTCATTTATTCCTGATTCAATAATAGCGCCACCTGAGACCCAACACCTGCGATTTTTGCCTTGTTTATTCCACTTGAAATATGAGATTTCCAGCGACTCGTCCAACAAGCAGGCGTGGGTTGGACCCAGCTCCAATCTGTGGTCTCTATTACTGCTCATTCGTGGCCTCTTGTCTGTTAACGAACCTTTCACGTAAACCTTTCAGGTTCGCAATGAAATTCTGCCCCGGTACTCATTACGAACCTTGGTTGTTTCACTGTTTACTGGAGAAATACCAGAATTAATTTCATAGTGGTTTACATGATATATATATATATATATATATATATATATATATATATATATAGATATATATATATAATATATATATATAAATGGAACAAACCTAAAAGGCAACTCACTGCCTTTTATAACAAATGTTCAGTAAATCGAAATCCCACAAAGGAAGCAAGTATATGAATCGAAACCAAATGACTGCTCTGAAATACAATAATCAATCCAGCAGAGAAAATTGCGGGAGCCTCCTGACGCACGTGGGTATTGAAGCCATTGTTCCCTTCGTAATGATGCCTGCTGTTCGGACCATTCTGTCTATGAATTAGGGACTTGTTGTGAAAGTACATTAATGATAATCATTATAACTATACTAGAAGTCAGCCATAACCATTATTACTTTCATTATATTAGTGTTAGTTTTCTTATGAGAACATCAAGAACGATACTACAACTAACACTACTACTGCTATTAATAATGATATTAATGATGACACACAATAAAATTATAATATCGTATTAAAAGGATTAACTTAGAAAGAAAACAAAAGAAACCCTAAATGGTTACGTAGTGGAAAGAGGTAATTCTGCTGAAAAAAAAAAAAAAAATCATCCCATTTTAGAGAGAACAACAAAGCCATTAAGAGAATCATTTCTCAAACAGACTATAATGTTAGGAAGGACGATGTGAAGCGCAATCATATCGTCCCGAAACGTCTATATGATAAAACCGACATTAACCTCTTTTTATTCATTTATGAATTGTCCGAAGACACGGACGATCTGATCTGCAAATCTTATTCACTGGACGTTTGTTACCGCATGACGGACACACTTGACGGTAGAGGTAGATTAGTTTCCTGATAATGAGCACGCTGACCTCACAGAAAATCTGGATTTCTGAAAGAAAGTGAGTGGGGGAATTCTCCTTCCAAAGCAGTTTTCTCCAATGCATAGGTTGGAACTTATACTCTGTTTTTTTCCATCTGTCCATCCGCCTGTGGTGTTTTTGTATGGTAACACTGCGTCCCGGGCTTTAAATAGTTACGGTATGTGCAAGTTTTAGGTAAATAAAAGGATATCTGGGTGTACATTTGCACTGAAAAGTGTTTTAATAATTTACTGTATGCGAAGTACACCGTTAATATTCGAAATAGGATATTATTATTATTGTTGAATGTAAGCTGACTGTAACTATCTAAAGCCCGGGACGCAGTGTTACCATACAAAAACACCACAGGCGGATGGACAGATGAAAAAAAACAGAGTATAGTGAACTGTAATTGTACTGTGTGTTTTGTATAGCAATATACGGACGTTTATCGGAATATTAGCGAACAAATCTCTTATGCCGCTGTCTCCTTTCATGTCCTTATGTTTGTTAATTTCTCGAAAGCGGCAAGATTCGAGACTAATAATAGACAGTGTGTAGCCCCGCCTTCTAAAACTTAACACTGACAGCGAAGTTCGAATGATGAAACGTGCCGGGATTATTTCATTCGCCAAAGCGAACAGATATATACTTAGTTAAAGACCGTCATATAGCCTGACTGACGTAAGTAGACCAAATAGTATATACTATTAAAGTTCCAACAACAATAACGCAAGTGGCTGTTCCTTACTACACGATAAAATATTTTCGTTGTCATAAAAAGTGTTTACGTCACTTGTTTCAATGTCAGTCGGCGTGATGGCAGCTATTATCCAGCAATTGGGTTTAATGGATGCCCGTGTTAAAAAAGCACTTATCGAGATGAATTAAATGTTTGTCTGAATTGAAAAATTTTATTTATCCTGATTGATTTTAAATTGCTCAAACGTGTTTTCCCTATTCGTTGACAGTCGTGTCGAGGGGTGTTCTGTCGCTGGCATCTCCCTTTGGATTTTTATGGATGCCCTTTGGTTTCCCGGAAGAAGGGAGGATGAAGGCCACGTTTCTCCGTATATTCAACGCGGGCTGCTGTTGATTTATACTCGCAGCTTCTGCTATTTGTAATCTGTGGGACCGGGCTTCTGTGTGCACGATCTGGAATTTATGAAGATGACGGTAGCAACCTTTTGAAGATGGCAGGCAGCCAGCGGGTTTCCTGGGTCATCATTAGAACACGACCATAATTTTGAAAATCGTAAAGCATTCCAGAGAGTAAGGTTGATTTTAAATCCCACATCAGTTTTAACTTACCTGCGACAAAGGTTCACAAATGAGATTTTTACAACTCAGATATTTTATAGGCGGTTGTTAACATTTACCACCCTTGCATATTACACAAATAGCCATTTAATGACATACACGTGTAACACGTTTACCTGATTAGATAGCAGTTATTGGTCATTTAAATTATTCCTGTATTGAATACTAATAATAAAAGACTAATAATCATCCGAAAAGATTTCCAAATAGATTTTTGATATTTTGCAAGATACCTGTTATACTACCTTAATTACGCGCATGTAAGTTAAAAAAAAAATATGTACTAAATCTGTATGTAACTCCCATGGTCATAACTTGACACGTATTACGAGTATTTCGTGCCGCACAGAATAAGTTTATTCTGAACATGTCTGATTTATCGAAAGAATTTTCAAAGAAATTTAGTAGCTGAGTAAAAGCAGGAATTCTTTCTCAAACATGTAAAGAATAAAGCTCAGAAAATTAAATGCTTTAACGAGTCAATCTTTATGTGTTTTTAACCAATTTTCTTGTAGAAAATTGTTATAGATTCCATTAACATTTAGACTACAAGTCTATTACAAAGCAGAGCAGACTTCAGACTTAAAAAAATCATTATTTTGGGCGCATGCTGAGATAAACATTGTTTGTTGTTTGGAAAGAAATGGAATTGCAGTTGATGATAAGATTGTTATAATATAAACCAACTAAAGAGCAAGTGGCTGATTTTTAATAGAAGCTCTCTCTCTCTCTCTCTCTCTCTCTCTCTCTCTCTCTCTCTCTCTCTCTCTCTCTCTCTCTCTCTCAGATGAAGCATTCATGGAAGAGAATGATGGGATGACTTCATGGTATTGCTTAATTGCTTAGATTACTAAAATAAAAATAATACATTCTGGATAATTAGAATACATACTTTGAAAAATTCTTATTTCCATAAAGGATTATTTTGTGAGATTTTGTTAGGGTCATTGTTCCCGGACATAGGGGTTAATCATCCGGAATTCGGATAATTCAGTCTCAGTAGAGATTACCCAAGGAAATTCACCTATATTACTTTTTATCTACATTAGACATTCTATGCAGTTTACAATTATTCAGATGTAATGTAAAAAAAAAAAAAAGTGGAAAATAGTAACATCCTTTAGAGGATTATGGTCAATACATACAACAAATGCATAACGTGTGTATGTATATATATATATATATATATATATATATATATATATATATATATATATATATCCCACCGCTGCCACCATTAATGTTGGTGTGTGGCATGCACACCTGGGTGTATTGAAAGAGATGATTAAATAAAATCAATCTAAGTGTTTTTTTTTGTAATTTATTTCGAGATTTTTTTATATAAAAATGAGAGTGATCTACACTCGTTTACCTGTGATATGAATCCGACGCTGAGTGATAAACACGCTGTACACTCGGGTACACAAACGTACAAACTAACATACTAACACAAATACATATATTTAACTCAAGACTTATTGCTCTTTCTCCCTTATTATATATGTAATGTGTAATATATCATTACATATATATATGTAACTACAAAACAATTTTCTTACCAAGAAAATGTTAAACAATTCGGACTTTTCTGTCGTCTTAGAACTAACCCGTTTGCGTTTAAAGAATGACCTAAACACAAGTTTGTCGACCACTTTTCGGAGTTTTCTGCAAATTTATCGAAATAAAAAAAAAAAATTTCTCATACGACCAGCATTTTATTTCCAATTAGCTTTGTATGTCATTTTTACAGAACCGTTGTGGAATTCTCAAAATGTTGAGGTCTTTTAAGTTTCGACAACTTCCGTGATTGGCAGTACACGTTAATAGACCAATTAAATATTTGAGTTCGCACATTTAGTATATGCTTGGAGTTAAGTAGGTCGTTTAATTCTTATTGTATGACCTAAGGAGTTAAGAATAGCAACACAGTGACCTTATATAAGTGTCATGTTTGAAGTCACCATCATTAATATTTGGATAGGGAACGTGTAATTTGTTTCCGTTGCACTTAGTATTCATTTAAATGCTGTTACACTGTTTGCAGATAATTATACAAGTTTTCTGTGTAAGAGTAGGTTTTCCACTGACATTTTTGAAGACCCCCATCCTCAACTTCTTTTCATTTTGCTTGTAAATCGAAAGGCATATGATGTCATTTACCAGCTATCATTCCTTTTATTCAACTCGGTTTCACAAGAAGTTGTTTTAGCGTGTATGAAACTGTAATAACTCCCAGCATTATTTTCTATCAGCTCAATCGTGATGTTGTGAGGAAGTGAATCGAAACGCAGTTGGTTCTATATACACCATTCGGTAAAATATTTCTGCTTTCTCGTATGAGAACTTTACCATTGTAGGAGTTTATGAAAATTAAGAATGTGCAATTGAGATTAAATTAAGGTTAGAAAGTCAAGTCGAAATTTGTTTATGAAGGAACAACGGTCATTCTAATTTGCCATAAGAATCCCCATTTTTTTCTTATCTTTCCCGAGATAGTGTCATCTCATAGTCATCTTACATAATATACATAATATATACAGGTTATAATGACTGCTCACATACGCGTTACGCTAATGCGAATTTCTTTTGATGTTACGGATGTAGAGATAAAAGCTTACCATATTCATAGAGAGTCAGAAAAATGATCTACAAATATGCATGTGGGTATATGAGAATGTTGATGCGTATGTTTGTATACATTTGTATGCATAAAAATATGCATATAGTATATATATATATATATATTATATATATATAATATATATACTATATATATATATATATATATATATATATATATATATAATATATAGCAATTTGGTGTGAAGGGGAAGGACAATTCTTCATTCCTTTCAAAGTACTTTATTTAGCTACTGACGTTTCAAGACGTTTAGTCCCATTTTCAAAGCTATATAATAAAAGAAATAGACATTGAAAAAAAGACTCGGAAAAAGTTGAGGGACAAGCTGTTTCATAAAAAGCGATTCTAAAATTGCTAGTTGTTGGTCGTTAGGAGTTCGGCCTATGATTTTAAAATCCTTGTAATTGACATCGAATTTACATATATTTGCATGTTCACGTATGCAAGAGAATTCTGGATTTGATCATTCAACACCCGTTCTATAACTCACGCCTCGATGAGAATCTAATCTCACTTTTAACAACCTGCTGGTGGATCCGACATATTTCCCCAGGTTACATCTGGGGCAATTAAATATTTAAATGACTCCCGAGGTCATCAGAGGGTGAAGGTCTTTTTGTATTTGAAAAATGATCTTATGGACATTGGATTACAAGGTATTAGCTTTAGGTCAATTGCTGGTAAAAATAAAAAACTATCTATTATCTGCCGTAATTCTCTATAGAAATTTTTATCATGAATGAGCGGGATGCTTGCATATAGTAGTAATTTAGGTACTGTGGGTATTTCACATTTTGGATGAAAAATACTATTCAGAAATTTGTAAAGATGTTTTTGAAACAATCTGGATGGAAAGCAGTTTTCAATAAAGTACTGATGGAGGTAAAGTATTTCATTATGGAAATTATGCCAGTCGGATGTTATGCTGAAAGCCCTGTGGAAGAGGGTTGATAAGGAATTTAGCTTAAAATTATAAAAACAATGACTATAAAAATTAGAACTCAGGCCAGTGAAAGTTTTCTTTCTAAAAATCGTAGTATTAAAATGATCATCGTGTCTACAAACCATTACATCTAGGAAAGGAAGTTTGTTTTCCTTTTCATACTCAATCGTAAACTTAATATTAGTGTGCTTATTATTGGCATATTCGAGAAACTTATCAGCTTGATCTTTATTCCTAAAGAGTAGAAAGGTGTCATCGACATATCTACGATAGACAAGGGATGGTAAGCCAATGGGCATTCATCCAGTAGGCGCTCCTCCTGGGATTTTGAAATATTTGAAAGACCGAAACATCATTAGTGAAAATACCCATGATTCGTTGTATAGTACTGGTGCTTCATATGGAGTGATGTATGGGCTACCAAAAATGAACAAAGATGGTGTACTAATGAGACCCATCCTCCCATCCTATGACACGCCAAATTAAAAGCTTGCTAAATTCCTTGTCCCACTTTTAGCACCCTTAACCACTAACACCTATAGTTGCAAAAACCCGTTTCATTTTAAGGAAAGAATTTTACCTCAGGATTCAGATTTATTTATGGTTAGTATGGATGTTGAATCACTCTTTACTAACGTACCAGTTGAAGAAACAATTGAGATTATTCTGAGCCGGATTTTTACCAACCCAGATACTATTTTTAACAATTTTAATATCACGGATTTTAAAAAACTGTTAGAGCTTGCTGTGCTGGACACAGCTTTCATTTTTAATGGTAAAGCGTACATACAGGTCGACGGTATGGCGATGGGATCCCCTGTGGGTCCTACCTTCGCCAACATTTTCATGTGCTCCCTGGAGGAGCTCCTACTGGATGAATGCCCATTGGCTTACCATCCCCTTTTCTTTAGTAGATACGTCGATGACACCTTTTTACTGTTTAGGAATAAAGATCAAGCTGATAAGTTTCTCGAATATGCCAATAATAAGCACACTAATATTAAGTTTACGATTGAGTATGAAAAGGAAAACAAACTTCCTTTCCTAGATGTAATGGTTTGTAGACACGATGATCATTTTGATACTACGATTTTTAGAAAGAAAACTTTTACTGGCCTGAGTTCTAATTTTTATAGTCATTGTTTTTATAATTTTAAGCTAAATTCCTTATCAACCCTCTTCCACAGGGCTTTCAGCATAACATCCGACTGGCATAATTTCCATAATGAAATACTTTACCTCCATCAGTACTTTATTGAAAACTGCTTTCCATCCAGATTGTTTCAAAAACATCTTTACAAATTTCTGAATAGTATTTTTCATCCAAAATGTGAAATACCCACAGTACCTAAATTACTACTATATGCAAGCATCCCGCTCATTCATGATAAAAATTTCTATAGAGAATTACGGCAGATAATAGATAGTTTTTTTTTTTTTTGTTACCAGCAATTGACCTAAAGCTAATACCTTGTAATCCAATGTCCATAAGATCATTTTTCAAATACAAAGAGACCTTCACCCTCTGATGACCTCGGGAGTCATTTAAATATTTAATTGCCCCAGATGTAACCTGGGGAAATATGTCGGATCCAACCGCAGGTTGTTAAAAGTGAGATTGGATTCTCATCGAGGCGTGAGTTACAGAACAGGTGTTGAATTATCAAATCCAGAATTCTCTTGCATACGTGAACATGCAAATATATGTAAATTCGACGTCAATTACAAGGATTTTAAAACATAGGCCGAACTCCTAATGACCGAAACACTAGCAATTTTTAGAAATCGGCTTTTTATGAAACAGCTTGTCCTCAACTAAATACTCAGACCAACCTCCTACACCTCTATACCTCTCGTGAGTTTAAGTCGAAACTGAACCTGGCCCGATCTGTCACTCGGTCTGTGGCCTCAGCACCATTTGGTAAACTCGCTTCCTTTTTACTGTACTTTTAATTTTATGTTTTATATAAAATAACTTTTTACTCTTTTAATTTTTTTTCTGAGTCTGTTTTTTAATATCTATTTCTTATTATATAGCTCTGAAAATGGGACTAAACGTCTTGAAACGTCAGTAGCTAAATAAAGTACTTGAAAGAATGAAGAATTGTCCTTCCCCTTCACACCAAATTGCTGTTTACTGAATTGATAGAGCCCACCCTTAACTTCGCTATATATATAATATATATATATATATATATATATATATATATATATATATATATATATATATATATATTGTATGTTAACTGGCGTGTTTGCCATTGCTATCATTGCACCACAGTTGCATTCAACATTATTTTACGGCGTTATTCCGTCAAAGGGAAATTCATATGCTTATAGCAATATTGTGTCCCTACCGGATAAGAAATCTAGACGAACCAGTGAGCCGTGGAAACTGAAAGATAGAGGAGAGAGAGAGAGAGAGAGAGAGAGAGAGAGAGAGAGAGAGAGAGAGTGTCTCCTTACAGAACGGCTTGGCGGTATTTGACGGTTGGCCGTGTCAGGTTCAGTCCGCTATAATACTGTACGGGTCGGTAGACAAGATTCTTTAAGTTACGACTGTAAAGACGTTCCTTCCAGTGTTATGGGAGTGGTTTAATTTAGGCATGAATTCTCTGTATACGCAGGCAAGGGAGCGTGAAAATTTCCCAGGCAGACTTCTATTTGGGAGTCGGGCAGTCTCTGGCTCTGGCTTTTTCCTGTCATAGCGGTGAGATGATTATGATCTCATCACTGGCGAGTTTCCTCATATGATTAAAAAGTGACTTTGTTGTAATTCAGTTTTGTATTAGGTAATGGTTTCCTGTATCTGTCTGTTTCCCATTTCTTCTGTAAGTCGTGGGGTCATTTATGATGAATGATATAGCGAATTAAAGGCACAATCGTTATTGTATTTCATATATTCTCCCAATGCGAATTCCGTGACGATAAACTCTGGAATCCCGCTTGAAGCAAGACTTGCTTAATTCAGTGTATTGCGTCAGTAGGTCACCTAGTAATTGAAGTTTAGTGATCTGGCGACTTATTTCCGAGGCCTTCTCGTACATTTGTAGCACTGCGTAGCGGAGATGTTTCTTTGCATACTTTTTTTTGACATTTTATTCAGACTTCAAGATTCGGAGATACATTTATATAATTATTTCTTCCAAATTCAGCACCCAATGACTTCAAGTTTAAAATTCAAAAGTCCGTATGGTAGTAAAAACGTTGTGTGTTAGTTTCTAATTCAGTCCTGAAGACGTCCCCGATGAGCGAGGAAAAAGAAAACGGAAAGGATCTTGAATAGTTTTTATTTATACTTGAGAAGCTTCCCTGAAGAGAAAAAGAAGTACAGACTGATCAGAAGTCTCGATGAAATGACAGTACCTGCGAACAATGCCATTAACCTCAATAGAAATTTTATAAGAGTGCCGGAATTACCGAACGTCTCAAGTGGGTGAAGCCTTTTCATGGATCGTGGTTTTAACGACTCATCTGATGCGTCGTTGAGTAAAGTTACCATATTTTCACGTTCTCATTTTGCTGTTAATGCTTGAAGCCGACGTGTTGTTTTCGTCATATTTACTTTTTGAAAATGTACTGATTATGAGATGTCATTGTCACTTTCTTTATTGAAACCATATCACAGGATTTAATTAAAGTGTTTTCATATTCTCCACATTAACAATAGGAACAAAAAAAGGAATTATTGAATAGTTTATTCTATAAATTACCAAATCATAAATGATTACGATTATTATTATTTAGTTGTAACGCCATAAATATTCAATTATTTTTCATGGTTGGTATGATTTTTAGTTACCGCATTCATAAGAGAAAATGAAGCGAGCCAATAGCTTGCTTATATTTTATTTTAATTAATTTATTTATGTCTGTAGCGCAGCGTCGAACCTATTCCACTCCTGAGGTCGTTTGTTGCCAAGGAGGATTACGGTGACACAGTAGCAGTGAAAACACAGGTGCCATTTCTAGGAGAATAGTTTCGTTGGTGAACGATCGAATAACCTTAGTTTTTTTTTTTTTTCAACTTTTCTCTACAAGTCAACTTTTCTCGGTTTACTGAGCCATGATTCGTACAAGACTTGAGATACTGAAGTATATACGAGTATAGAGGTGATACAGAGGTTTCTATATGAAGGAAGTTGTCTACGGGGCAGTAGAAAGAGCAGTGCCTGGATGAGTTCCGAATTCCACAGAGATATTTTATGGACTGGGACCAGTTCTCTTTCTTTTAAGCAGTGAGCAGTCCACCTTCCAGGAGTTGAAGAATCAGGCCTTATTATAGAAGAGTTTTCGTCATTCAACGAGCAGCCACAATATTCGTTTATGTTACACAATAAGGATTAGAAGGTGTTAGTCTTGTTAGTCCATCCGAGGAGACATCGTGTGCTCACTTATCTGTAGGAGCAGGTTTTACTGTGCATTCACAGTGTCCTAATGATTTTGTATAGCTTTCTTTTAAACTCTTCCACACTGTTGCTGTTCACAACTTCTGGTGGCAGTTTATTCCACGTGTCACATAATAATCTTGTATATAAGGAATTTCCCTCATTAGGATGTGTTGATTATGAAGTCTTTTATACCTTTTATACAAACTTTATGAATCACACACACACACACACACACACACATACAGAGAGAGAGAGAGAGAGAGAGAGAGAGAGAGAGAGAGAGAGAGAGAGAGAATTATTCCAAATATAGTCAGAAAACATTACTTTCACCAATGTGCGTTACCAAGTAGGACACTTCCGTATACTGTGGGTTTTAATCACAAGTAGATAAACCGTGGTTTATGCGTGAAGGTGACTTTGCGCACACGTGTTTTTTGTTTTTTTTGTTTTTTT
>NC_061096.1:57852080-57859580 GCF_015104395.2 Macrobrachium nipponense
AATGTTTATGATTCGAAATTATATTGGTCTGGGATGATACCTACTGAAACTTCAGTATCTTAGCTCAGAGATATTTCGACTTTTTCGGTTCGTAGATCTTCAACCATTGCTGTTGAAAGCTACATCCTCTTCCAAACCCACGTTCTCCAAACCCTCCATTATTTTATCACATCTTTTGCCTCCCTCTCGACCTTCTACCCGTAACAGGTTCCACCCAAACCCTCTTCGCTCCTTCCTTCTCACACATCCTTACCACATGTTCGGACCATCTCAGTCTAGACTCTCTTATCATATCAGTAATCTTGACCACTTCGGCATTGCTTTCCTGATTTCTTCCTTTTCCAGCCTTTCACGCAGCGAGATCCCCAAAATCAACCTCAGTATCCTTCTTTCTTCACGCTTATGAAGTTTTACTCATTATTTTTCTTCATCATAGAAGTCCCAACACTTAATATACGAGATAATGAGTTAATATACGAGATAATGACGTTGATGCTATTGACAATACGAACAAGTTACTTGTTCCACTGTAAGAAACGAAGAAGCATTATATAAATATTTTTGAGGACTTGTTGCTATCGTTCGGTGACCTATAAGCTTCTTCTGGTGATTTTCAGATTACTGGTTTTATTTTGGTGTGTCATTCAAGTGAACATTTGTTCCGTTATTATTAGTATTTCTGTTTTTTTTAATTTTGATTAAATAGCGACCATATAAGTTGAAGAATAAAAAAGCAAATAAAGGGATGTAAAAATGATACCATTCAATCAGGATATTCAATTATAATTTTGTTAAGAAATATAACTTTCATATTTTGTACTATAGTAAGCTTTACCAAGAATTTAGGAGTACGCTTGATGTGGAAGACAAAACCAGTGATAAAAAGTCACAAAATATATTTTTCTGAATTCATTGTTTGCTGAACGCTCTCCATCACGGCTTGATTCGATCTTATCTCATAGCCTTGATTTACAAAACACGACAGCGCTCCATGGGTGATTGATTACAAAAACATCATTAAAAATGAAAAAATATTATTACCCCTGATCGGTGGAAAATTCATCAGAAGCCTTTTCATTACATTTACCTTGATATGAAGGCCGTCATATATACACAGATAGAAATATATATATATATATATATATATATATATATATATATAGTATATATATATATATATAAATGGATAGATGGACAGTTATAAACCTAAGAAACATACAAAAAAACGCAGTTGCACACTCAAATTATATACATCATTATATACATATATATATTTTTTAAACTTACACAACGTACACAAATGTCTTTCACACCCAATGCACACATCACAGCACCATTGATATTAGGAACACAGGAAAAAATATTTACAAAAGAACAGTATGGCAAGTATGTAAAGTTGTTTGTAAGGTTGTAACTTTAGAAAATACTCGAAACTATTGTATACAATGCCGTTTTAGAAATATAGAACTATGAATGAATACACTTTATACAAATTCTAAAGTTCTTTGGAATGAAAGTAATGGACAGGATCAGTGATCTGGAAATATTTTGTATTCAAATACGTCAGGTGACATAGAAAAATAATTCTTGGAAATGAATTCGCGTTTTGAAACACTACGTGTATTAAATGCCCACACTCAGGTACAGTAATTATGGACAAGGCACGATATTTTCACAGGAATGGGAACAGATTACTGATATCCAGCGTAAAAGCTGTCAGAAGATCATTTGAAATACTACCATATGCCAGCTTTAGTGCATTCTCAGTTCCTGGAACTGTACACTTCCCAGAATTCTTATTCAGTTTTATATTCATATATATATATTTTACATTTCATGAGTCAATGGATAGAATTCTCCTGAACCGTCATGAGACTTTGGAACTGGCTGCCTATCTTCGTTTTCGACCCATAGCATTGTTCTCGGGTGGTGTTTTGTACCGCATGTCTCAGCCACTTTTTAAAGTTTGTTATACAATTCACCAAGGTCTCCAGTGAGGGTTCTGATGATTGTGAACAGGGTACGGGGCATGCCGAACCTCTTTGAGGGGAATGGGATGACTCGCCCCCTTTGCTACGATGGGGGTCACAATTTGAAGCTGCTGACTGGAGGAAGAAGCTGGAGCTCTCGGCTGAGTTGCATATTCCTCCGTCTTAAGCTGAGGTGAAGGAGATTCTACGGACACCGTTATTGCTCGGTGCCTCTTTGGGGAGGCAGTGGTGGTGGGATATCGACGATGAGAAGTAGCGAGATCTAATGGTGCCACTTGGAGGTCCACTTGCATCCTGCCCGAGCAGACCGTCGTGCTCGAGTAAGTGCTCTGGACATTCGAAAAGGAGACTGAAGAGGAGGAGGAGGAGGAGGAGGAGGAGGAGGAGGAAAGCGCACTGGAATGGGCAGTCGTCGGGGGCCTAGGAGGGTACTTCATGGCACTGATGTGGTCATTGCCGTGGAGGAAATCGTAACCTGCCTCTTCAGTGGAGGATGCCATACTGGGGCTTCCCCGGGCTGACTCGGGGGAGGATGGGGCACCAGCCGCCTCTGGAGACGTGGCATTAGTTGGCGGGCTGCCGCTGACAGACACACCTGTCCACGACGGCACGACGAGAGCTTGCATCTGACCTGAAGGTAACCTGGCATCGGCGACTGACGTTCCTGCGACTTGTAGTTGATGCTGTTGCCCTGGATGATGAGGAGGGAGAGGGGTAGGGGTAGGGGGAGGAGGGCGAGGAAGTTTTTTGCTCCTTGGTGGGTATTTTATGGACGCCAGGGTATCCCCCTTTGCGGCCTGTGCTCTTTTGACAAACGGGAATTCTACATTTGTATTAGAACTGAGGTGTGACAGTACCCGGGCGTGGAGGTCAGGGGGCAGACCGTTGACGCCGGAGAGGAACCTGCTGACTTCGGAGGCGCACTTTCTGAAACCGGCGTTGTACTTGGCTGTGGCATCTGCAGTGGGAGGAGACGTCACATTCCGACTAAGGACGGAAGCATCATGTCTGTGGAGGTCCTGTACGTGTCGCACTGTCATCTCCAGGATGTCTGCCTTCTCCAGTTTGCTGTATCGAGTTGGCTGTCGAGTCAAGTAAAAGAAACTGCATTATTATCAAATGGCGTTGACGACATATAGTTATTTTGACTAGAAAGAGGTCCATGCACTACTCGTTAAAAATCATAATTAATCGTTTAACCTATGCTCTGTCTTTTTCCATCTGTCCATCCGCCTGTGGTGTTTGCGTATGGTAACACTGCGTCCGGGGCTTTAAATAGTTACGCTATGTGTATGTTTGAGGTAAACAAAAGGATATCTGGGCGTACATTTGCAACTGAAAAGTTATTTAATAATTTACTGTATGCGAATTACACCGTTAATATTCGAAATAGGGTTATTATTAATGTTAAATGTAAGCTGAATGTAACTATCTAAAGCCCAGGACGCAGTGTTACCATACGCAAACCCCACAGGCGGATGGACAGATGGAAAAAACGGAGTATAGGATATTCCATTTTGGTTCATTTTTGAACACTGATTCAATACTCACGTCTTTCTTCTGAGCCGTCAGGACTAAGTTCTTGAGCTCATTGAGGCAGTGATTGATCCTCTCTCGACGCCTTCGCTCCATCAGGGGTTTGTTACTCTGGAAAAGGAAGAGCGAACAACATTTTATTATTGAGATAGGACAAGGTATTCATGTGTGTGTCTGGCATATTCATATTTTTGATGAGTGTTCGTAAGTGCGTCTCGCTCATAAATCACATTACGTCCACAAAGAAGAACGACAAACATCAAGTATTGGGTTATTATTCTCAGGGGATACTATGTAGTTACCGTATTTATAACTTTTTCATAGCTGTATATTATAGATAACATCTATAATATAGCTCAAATAGACTCGTCCAACTCTCGGGATGCACAAGTTGAAATCTCGAGACTTTCATTTCAATCGTGGCGAATTTACTGCACTTGTTTCTTTCGCGAGCTATTTATTACCTTCATTCTCTCCTAATTGGTAACCCTAATCTACGTTGTTGTTATTGTTTCTCTGGTCTGCAAATCCGTTCAGTCGAAGGGATTCCTCTTCCCTTGACAAATGTTCTTTATTATGGAATAAGTTGCTTGATTACGATGAATTTCTCTCGGGTTTCTACTGTCAGTTTATTGTCATTAATGCTTTGGTGAAATACTCATCTATGAGCAGTCGGTGTCCCAGCTTTATTATGCATTTGGCATCAAAGTACTGTTGACAACAGTGATTTCTTTTAGCCTTTTCAGGAACTACGTATCTACATGACAACATTTAAAAGGCCATTGCTTACTTGTGGCGCCTTTCAAGGTCTTGGTTTCAACTGGATTCGTCATCGGGAGAGCGTTCGTTTCTTTTTTAACAGAAATACGTGATTCGTTTCTGCAAGTACGAAGTTCATCGGCAATGTTTTTAATTTACTCAATTAAGAAATTATTAAGAACTTCTTTGTATTCTCATTTCTAAAATGAGGCCTTTTTCGTAGAATTAGTTTGATCTAAATGACCTCACTGTAAATAATCTTTCTCTAGCAGTGTTTGCATTTTTTCGTACTTGTTTAGACGCTGCTTTTCGTCAATCCAGTTACATTTTTATAGGTCAGCAAACCCATAGATATTATGGGGTAAGCTAGACTACCAAGTCAATGAATTTCGCCCCTATTCTTTTATTTGGCTTCGGCAAAATGTAGTTGTCACTATCCTTGCTGTTATTGTGGTAGCCTTCATCTCGGGTGAACAATTCGGCTACTAAAATAAATAGTCACGTGTTTCTAAGATTAACCGTGGTATTCTTATAAGCTTCTCACTTCACAAAACGCAAAATTATGAATGTTTAAAAAATATGAAACAAGCAATATATCTATATTCTAGAAACAATTTGTCCGGGTATTATTGCTGTTAAGTTCTTTAGACAGAAATGTAAACTTACCCTCCTATTGGATTTGGGTGTATCTGCCATTCTCGTAATGTTTTTCGAACTGCACATTCCACACAAAACGATGCAATCTGGTAATTGTCTATGAGCGTATTTCTTGGTTAGCAGTCCACGTTTTTTCCTTCCAACGTTGAAGTAATTATTAAAGCACTCAGACGATATTGAATCAGTAGCGAAAACAGTGTCACTTGCAACGGCACTAACTAAACTGAGCGCCGAAAATACGGCACACGTCCATCAAGGTATGGAATCGCGTGCCCGCTGAAGTGGTCCGTGGGTTAACTCGCGCGACCGCCAGACGTGAACTGTCCCTGCGCACGACCGCCACCCGAGGCGAGAGCCTATAGAATGGTGCCAACTACCTTTATCTCGGGTTGCTTTTCTGTCACAGCGCTTACCTTCCATTGTTACGATTTGTCGTGTGTCAGTTTATGCCGTATGGATTTTCCATGAATTATCATGAGATGTTGAAATCCTAACCTGTATTTCTTTCCCAAAGTAAAATGATTTTATTTGAGCAACCGATGTATCTTGTGAAACCGAGACGATGACATCATTCGGATGTTCCACCCACAGCATGCGCTCGTCTGCGACGTCATTAAGATACGTCCAATCGGAGCAGAGAAAACTCGCCTCAAGGATATGGGCCAACGTGATTGGCCAGTTGCCTTAAAGGGTGGAGTCATCACCCACGTGGCGGATGCTCTTCTGTCATTAAGGCACGCAAGGTGTACCACGCGACTGAAAACGGGTCTCGTTGATTTTCGTGGGTAACAACGATGAAAATTTTGCTATCAAAACACATCGTATACGATTTGGACTTCATATGTTAAACCATTTTAGTCAATAATCAACGACCGAGATATTTAGGTACGACGTAAGTCAAGTATTCTGACTGTCAGGGACACTATTCAGTCACCATTTCTTCCTTTAATATATGATTTTCACCATGTTTCTTTAAAACCAGTCCAAGCAATTTTTTTTTCTACCCAATAAACTGTGGTTAGCGTTGACTCAGGTTTTCTCGTATATTCTTGTACACTATTCGGTTACATTTACGGTTCGGTTGCCTCTTACCTTGTTCGGAAATTTAGCACATTTCCTAAGCATAAAGATACTGGCTAGTAATAATACTAGTGCTCGTAACAATGCCGAAGGAACGACGCGGCTGATTGCTATCCATTTAGGAGTCAATACAATTAAAAATGGTGGAGAAAAAGAAGAGGTGAAATAATGAACGCGTGATAGAAAAAGGAGGCTGAAGGTTGGATAGATAGAGTGTATTGTAACTTCTTTATGGAACTGAAGTGTGAATGTTAGTAGCAGACGCAAGGCAAAAAGTCGGGGGCTGACGAGATGAACTGCCTTCGTGGTAGATGTCGAGAGAACAAGTGAGGAAAAGTTGTAGCAGAGGTTAATATCAGTGAAAAAGTGGATCAGGGTGTTCCGAAGTAATTTGTGAATGGGGAGAGAGAATGGAGGACAACATCTTGGTAAAAAAAAAGGCAAATATTTGAAAGGTCTTTTCGAGAAAGATGAGAATGATACGGAAAAGGCTGGCCTGATACAATTGAAAAAGGTATTGTTATGATTCAATGTAATCACATTCTCTAGTTTCGTCCTGTTTCTTTGTCTTTTTCTTTGCGCATCCTTCTTCTCAGAATATTTCATTCGTAAATTTTTAGTGAATTAATTACGCGACTAGATCGTACCTAGACTTACGCACTTTTGCACCTAAATCGTTTCTGGTATTTGATCTTTCTTTCTCACCCTCTCAAATCCTCTTATTTTACAAGAGTTTCTTAGATAATTTATTTCACACTTTTTGCAGTCAGTATTGGGAGTTTTATGATCACAATCTCTTCAGTAAATTGAACACTGAAAGTGGTACGACTTTCCTCTTACTTCTGTAAAAGAAGCGCATTGTATTATAATGTATACCCATTCTTTATTTTCTATAATAACAGCTGACAGCAGATGCTAATGTGCGACTTCGTATACATTTGTAACCTGATGTATATTACCCTTCACGGTCTGTATTAGTTCTCTCTCTCTCTCTCTCTCTCTCTCTCTCTCTCTCTCTCTCTCTCTCTCTCTCTCTCTCTCTTACCGAACAAGGGGGTGTATACTCCGAAAGCGTATATGGATGAGAGAGAGAGAGAGAGAGAGAGAGAGAGAGAGAGAGAGAGAGAGAGAGATGGAAAATTCTACGGCATTTTCTCTCCAGAACTGGGACAGATGTTTATAGCCTGTTGAGCATTAAAGATGGTAACTGTTAGTGGATAATTACGCGAAGAAAATTTGAACTAGAAACTAGAAATGTTCTATAAACTGAGTGAGGAGAACAAACTCTTCGTCATTTCAAAGTGCATAAATCTGATGATGTGAAATAGAAGTATGAAATATTACAGTCCCACCTTTCGTGACGACCAGCAAGTACGGTAATGGCGTGGTCCTTATTTTCGGAAGGGAAATCAACAAGAACTATCGTTTGGGGACGTTTGATAGACATTTAAATACCGGAGACACGATGAGTCCCTGC